>NC_047107.1:12073789-12406175 GCF_902500255.1 Thalassophryne amazonica | reverse complement strand
AGGTAGATATATTGTGTGTGCAAGAGACCAAGTGGAAGGGAAGTAAGAACAGGAGCATCGGCGGTGGGTACAAGTTGTTGTACCATGGTGAGGATAGGAAGAGAAATGGTGTTGGGGTCATTTTAAAGGAAGAGTATGTTAAAAGTGTGTTGGAGGCTAAGCGAGTGTCTAACAGGTTGATGAGTGTGAAGTTGGAAATTGAAGGGGTGATGATGAATATCATCAGTGCATATCCCCCACAGGTCGGTTGTGAGATGAAGAAGAAAGAAGATTTCTGGAGTGTGTTAGATGAGGTGGTGGAGAGCATGCACAAGCATGAAAGAGTGGTGATAGGAGGGGACTTCAATGGGCATGTTGGTGAAGGGAACAGAGGTGATGAGGAAGTAATGGGTAGATATGGTATCAAGGATAGGAATGGGGAAGGACAGATGGTAGTTAATTTTGCAAAAAGGATGGAAATGACTGTGGTGAATACCTTCTTTAAGAAAAGGGAGGAGCACAGGGTAACATATAAGAGTGGAGGAAGGTGCACACAGGTGGACTACATTCTTTATAGGAGATGCAAGCTAAAAGAAATCAGAGACTGTAACGTGGTGGCAGGAGAGAGTGTTGTTAGACAGCATAGGATGGTTGTTTGTAGGATGACTTCAGAGGTAAAGAAGAAGAAGAGAGTGAGAGCTCAAGAAAGGATCAGATGATGGAAGCTGAAGGAGGAAGACTGTTGTGTGAAATTTAGCGAGCAGGTGAGAGAAGCACTGGTTGGAGGGGAAGCAATTTTGGACAACTGGAAAAGTACTGCAGATGTGGTGGGGGAGACAGCTAGGACAGTACTGGGTATGACATCTGAACAGTGGAAGGAAAATAAGGAGACTTGGTGGTGGAATGAAGAGGTCCAGAAAAGCATAAGGAGAAAGAGTTTGGCAAAAAAGTTTTGCGATAGTCAGAGAGATGAAGAAAATAGACAGGAGTACAAGGAGATGTGGTGTAAGGTGAAAAGAGAAGTGGCAAAAACGAAGGAAATGGCATATTGCGAGCTGTACAAGAAGTTGAATAGTAAGGAAGGAGAAAAGAACTTGTACCAATTGGCCAGACAAAGGGACAGAGCTGGAAAGGATGTGCAGCATGTTAGGGTGGTAAAAGATGCACATGGTAATGTGCTGACAAGTGAGGAGTGTGTGCTGAGAAGGTGGAGGGAATATTTTGAAGAGCTGATGAATGAAGAAAATGAGCGAGAGAAAAGGCTGGATGATGTGGTGAGAGTAAATCAGGAAGTACAAGAGATTAGTAAGGAATAAGTGAGGGCTGCTATGAAGAGGATGAAGAGTGGAAAGGCAGTTGGTCCAGATGACATTCCAGTGGATGCATGGAAATGTCTAGGAGAGATGGCAGTAGAGTTTCTAAACAGCTTGTTTAATAAAATCTTGGAAAGTGAGAGGATGCCTGAGGAGTGGAGACGAAGTGTGCTGGTTCCTATTTGGGGTCAACTGTTCAAAGTAATGGAGAGTGTGGTAGAGAGGTGAAGAAGAGAGTGCAGGCAGGATGGAGTGGATGGAGAAAGGTGGCAGGAGTGATTTGTGACCGAAGAATATCAGCAAGAGTGAAGGGGAAAGTTTACAAGACAGTAGTGAGACCGGCTATGTTGTATGGCTTAAAGACAGTGGCACTAACAAAACGACAGGAGGCAGAGCTGGAGGTGGCAGAGCTGAAGATGTTGAGATTGTCTTTGGGAGTGATGAGAATGGACAAGATTAAGAATGAACATATCAGAGGGGCAGCTCAGGTGGGACGGTTTGGAGACAAAGTCAGAGAGGCAAGATTGAGATGGTTTGGACATGTGCAGAGGAGGGACCCAGGTTATATAGGGAGAAGGATGCTGAGGATGGAGCCACCAGGCAGGAGGAGAAGAGGGAGACCAAAGAGGAGGTTAATGGATGTGCTGAGGGAGGACATGCAGGTGGTTGGTGTGACAGAGGAAGATACAGAGGACAGAGTGACAGGGTGCTGTGGCGACCCCTAATGGGAACAGCCGAAAGGCAAAGAAGAATGAACTCTTCCATGGTCTAATATCTATTTATGGTGAAAATTTAGTCAAACTCTGTGCAGTAGTTTTCACAGACAGACAGACAAAGAAATAAATGCCAATGATTTTATTACATCCTGTGTGAATGTAATAAAAGCCTAAAAAAAATCATATGTATACATAAATATTCACACCCTATACTCAATACTTTGTTCATAAAACTTTAGCAGCATTTTTTAAAGTCAGTTTTGAGCTTCATGGTAAAGGCTGAGAATACTTACAGTAGTGTTCAGAATAATAGTAGTGCTATGTGACTAAAAAGATTAATCCAGGTTTTGAGTATATTTCCTATTGTTACATGGGAAACAAGGTACCAGTAGATTCAGTAGATTCTCACAAATCCAACAAGACCAAGCATTCATGATAGGCACACTCTTAAGGCTATGAAATTGGGCTATTAGTAAAAAAGTAGAAAAGGGGGCTCACAATAATAGTAGCATCTGCTGTTGATGCGACAAACTCAAAACTATTATGTTCAAACTGCTTTTTTTTGGCAATCCTGTGAATCACTAAACTAGTATTTAGTTGTATAACCACAGTTTTCCATGATTTGTTCACATCTGCGAGGCATTAATTTTGTTGGTTTGGAACCAAGGTTTTGCTTGTTTACTAGTGTGCTTGGGGTCTTGTCTTGTTGAACCACCCATTTCAAGGGCATGTCCTCTTCAGCATAAGGCAACATGACCTCTTCAAGTTTTTTGACATATCCAAACTGATCCATGATACCTGGTATGCAATATATAGGCCCAACACCATAGTAGGAGAAACATGCCCATATCATGATGTTTGCACCACTATGCATCACTGTCTTCACTGTGAACTGTGGCTTGAATTCAGAGTTTGGGGGTCGTCTCACAAACTGTCTGCGGCCCTTGGACCCAAAAAGAACAATTTTACTCTCATCAGTCCACAAAATATTCCTCCATTTCTCTTTAGGCCAGTTGATGTGTTCTTTGGCAAATTGTAACCTCTTCTGCACATCTTTTATTTAACAGAGGGACTTTGTGGGGGATTCTTGCAAATAAATTAGCTCCACACAGGTGACTTCTAACTGTCACAGCACTTACAGGTAACTCCAGACTGTCTTTGATCATCCTGGAGCTGATCAATGGGTGAGCCTTTGCCATTCTGGTTATTCTTCTATCCATTTTGATGGTTGTTTTCTGTTTTCTTCCATGCATCTCTGTTTTTTTTTTTTTTTGTCCATTTTAAAGCATTAGAAATCATTGTGGATGAACAGCCTATAATTTTTTGCACCTGCGTATAAGTTTTCCCCTCTCCAATCAACTTTTAAATCAAACTATGCTGTTCTTCTGAACAATGTCTTAAACGTCCCATTTTCCCCAGGGTTTCAAAGAGAAAAGCATGTTTAACAGGTGCTAGCTTCATCCTTAAATAGGGGACACCTGATTCACACCTGTTTGTTCCACAAAACTGATGAACTCACTGACTGAATGCCACACTACTATTATTGTGAACACCCCCTTTTCTACTTTTTTTTTACTAATAGCCCAATTTTATAGCCTTAAGAGTGTGCATATCAGGAATGCTTGGTCTTGTTGGATTTGTGAGAATCTACTGAATCTGTTATGTGTCGGACGCAGCCCGGAGAACCGACCAGCATTTGAAGGACTCAGTATAGAAACACCCCCCTCCAGGGACCATGGCTGGAAACCGTATCTGCATTCATCTTCCAACAGAATCTTCATCCAACAGAACGGTTGATGTCTTCTCCTCTGGCTGCATCTTTGCCTTTGTTTCTGTCTGTCAATTAGCACAGGTATGGCCAGGAGTTCTTAAACCTGTGCGGTCAGCCTTTGTCCAACCATGTTCACAGTCTGATTAGTTGTAAAACAAAAAAGACAAACACAAACAACCAAACCACCCCCCCCCCCCTCCCCAGAGGACCGTTCCATCAAACCCCGGGAAGAGGAGAAAAGACAAACAACCCAAACTTAAGTTTGCAAATAAAAATGCTAACACCCCCCCCCTCCGACGACATGTAGGGACCAACACCCCCCAGAGGACATCCCGCCAGCTCCAGGAGTAATAACCACAGCCGAGGTCCCTCTGGGATCCAAGGTCACCCACGGGGACTCCCAGCGCCTCCCAGAAGACCGTTCCATCAACCCCAGGAGACGCCTCCCCTCATGACCAATGGACCCAGCCCCGGCCATCTATGGCTAGATGGACCCACAGCCCTTTCCCCCCCAGAGGACACCACAGTCACACCCTGAGGGCGGAAACTGGGGGGAAAAAACAAAAGGAAAGAAAAAAAAAACATACAAACAAAACAACCCCAACCCTACCCCCTTGGCGCAGTGGAAACTGGAAGCACGTCCAGCGTCACCAACCGTGACTATACCCCTGAAGCCAACCGGGAGGAGTGGAACAGCGGTTATGGCAGACGGCACAAAACGGCGCCACTCCTCCGACTTCCAAACCAGCCACCAGCTGCGGGTATATTCCACTGCCCCAAACCTCAGCCACGCCGATGGCAGACGGCTCAAAGGCGTGCTGAAGCCGGAGGTGGAACAGGGAATCAACAAACAAAAAAAAACAACAACACCCCGAACCCCCCCCCCTCCCAGGTGCAGAGGTTACCTGGGAAACGCCCAGCACAACCAAACTGCACCACTCCAGCAACGCCAACACATACGGCTCACCCGGCTGGAGTCAGAGGAGAAGAGAGGGCATAACAAAAAGAAAATACCCCAAACTCCCCCCCCCCCCTCCCGGGTGCAGAGGGTACCTGGGAAACGCCCAGCATAACCAAACTGCACCACTCCAGCAACGCCGACACATACGGCTCACACGGCTGGAGTCAGAGGAGAAGAGAGGGCATAACAAAAAACAAAACAAAAAAAAAGAAAAAAGAAAAAACAACCCAATTACTCCCCCATCACCCCCCAGGGGACCGTCCCATCAAACCCTGGGAGGTGAAACTAAAAGAAATAAAAAGAAAGACTAACAGACTAACATAAAGTTGCTTGGGTCCTTTTCATGCTCCAAACAGAACTGCAGGGTCACGACCCCAGACACTAAATAGTGTAAAAAATAATCCCACACAAAAACCAACTCAAAAAACACCCACACAAAATGAACTAACACAAAACTAATAAGTGTTTATACTGTCAAGCTCAAACAAATGGAACACACCTGTTCCAACTTAAGAGCTTAACGGTAATGTGACTCAGTCACCAAAAGAGGGAGCCAGAGTGCTAAAAATAAAAACCCCTTTGGTGACAGAGAAAACAAACTCAAGCTGCTTTTCTGTGCGCAGCTGTGTGTAACACACAACCAAAATGTGTTTCAACTAAATAACACCGGAGCTGACACAACAGACGCAGTAGCTATCATTACCCAGGGAAACGGGGCTACGACTGTAACACAGGAAGCACCGCGACCCGTGCCACAGAGCTCCGCCGTGCACGTTCACCCATTACAGACCCACTCTTGCAGCTCCCGTTCAAACCTCTTATCCGGTCGGAGCGCGACGCGAAGCCGTCGCCAGTCACACTCCACCATGACCCACGGATAAGGCACAAACACAGGAAACACGGTTGCAAGAGAGCACGAATCAGTATTCAGTAATGGGTTCTCCAACGCGCACCATCCGGGCGGAGAGCACCCGCAACTGATCCGGATAACTTCTGAACGTCTGCTGCTGCCTTCCCGGCGCGTTACCGTCTCTGCTACCGCTGGGTCCGTGATGTTTGGCCAGAGACTACTGTTATGTGTCGGACGCAGCCCGGAGAACCGACCAGCGTTTGAAGGACCCAGTATAAAATAAGCAGAGCACGGTACAAAGGATAACAGAGTTTAATAAACATAACAGTGATGTGATAAATATAAAAGTGCGCGGTCTGGCGTGGTGGATTGCGGTGCACTCCCAGCAGCGCTAACGGTCCGGAGCCAGAACCAGTTCCGACCCCAGGACCCCGCCGACACCCCCCAGGTGGCCGCGACAAACCGAGTCTGTGAATGAAGAAATCATCTTGTGAGTCCACACTCAACACACAGAGAGACCGCTCAAAGGTGTACAAACAGCAAACACTTCCTGGCTTAATTACTAATCAGCTTCCCACCCTGCAGGCATGGAACATCCTGTTCACAAACTCACTGCAGTGGAAGCTAATTAAAACGACCAACATAACAGCTCAATACAATAAGGTGTGAGGGACACCACATTTACTGACTGTATAAATGTTAGTCACAAACTCTAACGTACCTCAGGAAGTGTGCTGACGAGCGTGAGACCTCACCCCCTCCTCTTTCACAGACCATGCATCAAACCTGGACATTCTCTGCATCCACTGATGATTGTTGTGTGGGCTGCTGAAGAGGAGGTACTGCTGGCCCACCACCACCAGAGGGCACCCTGCCTGGAGTGCGGGCTCCAGGCACCAGAGGGCGCTGCCGCCTCACAGGAGCAGCCGGGGTGACAGCTGACACTCATCACCTGTGACAGCTGTCACCACTCATCTGATCTGCATCGGTATATCAGCAAGACGTCATCTCCACCTCTTTGCCGAGATATCGTTCTACCTGAAAGGTAATATCCTCAGCCTGACTGCTTGATAGAAAGCCTTTTTGTTGTGATTTTTGTGAGTGATAACAGACTTTTTCTCCAACAAGAGGTGGAGGTAGCTTCCCTGCCGTGCAGATTGCTGGGTGCAGACGCACCCACGTTTAATTGTGTTTTTGTTCCTCGCCAGCAGTACCAGGTCCGGCACGCGGAGGCAGTGGCCACCTGGGAGTTCGGGACTTGGCGGCTCCAGTATTCCCGGGGTCTGGTGGCGGAGGAAATCGTGTGGTTCCGGTTCTGCTTTGGACAGGCGTCTCCTATCTTCGAGCCTGCCCACACGACACCTTGTAATTTGACCTTTGATCTATTGTGGAATCTGTTGTGTTTGTTGTGCACGTTCGCAACAGTAAAGTGTTGTTATTTGACCTATTCTATTGTCCGTTCATTTGCGCCCCCTGTTGTGGGTCCGTGTACTTACACTTTCCCAACAGGATATCTCGGCCAACGTCATGGATCCCGAGGGGCGTCAACCGGCTGTTGAACGGCCAATGGAAGAACAGGGCGCACAGGCGCCCGCAGGAGGAATGATCGGTGAGTTGCTGCGGATCCTCACCGTTTTCACGGCTCGGTTGGATTTAATGACCGAGCAGAACGTCCTCCTTAACCGCAGGGTGGAGGCTCTCGCCGCGCAGGTGGAGGCGCGCCCTCAGGGCGCTGCTGCGGCTCTCCCTCCTGTCGACCCTGTGCGTAACAGTGACGTTCCACTGGTCGTTCAACGACCCCTCCCACCTTCCCCTGAAGCATACATAAGCCCTCCAGAGCCGTACGGAGGTTGTGTGGAGACGTGCGCGGACTTCCTTATGCAGTGTTCGCTCGTCTTCGCACAACGTCCCGTCATGTACGCGACTGATGCTAGTAAGATAGCTTATGTAATTAATCTGCTTCGCGGCAAGGCACGCGCTTGGGCTACAGCGCTTTGGGAGCAAAATTCACGGCTCCTTCTGACATATGATGGGTTTGTGAGGGAGTTCAGAACAGTGTTCGATCATCCAAATAGAGGAGAGACCGCTTCAGCCGTGCTGCTGTCAATGAGACAGGGGCGCCGGAGCGCAGCTGCTTATGCAGTCGACTTCCGCATCGCGGCTGCGAGGTCCGGCTGGAATAACACTGCCCTCCGCGCCGCCTTCGTAAACGGACTGTCGTTGGTCCTGAAGGAGCTCCTGGTGGCTAAGGACGAACCGCGGGATTTAGACGGGCTTATTAATCTCGTTATACGATTAGACAATCGGTTAGAGGAACGCCGTCGGGAGCGAGGCGAAGGACGTGACCGGATACGCGCCGCCCCTCTCCCTTCCGGGTTCGAAAAGGGGCCGTCCTCCCCACGCTCCACAGCCGCAGCGCTTTGTGGGGCAACAGCTCCCCCTGCTGACGTTGTTAGGGAAACGCACAGGGCCAAAATGGGGAGGCTGATCCGTGGAGAGTGTTTTCTCTGCAGCTCAACAGAGCACACACAGAGAGACTGCCCCAAACGGCCAAAACGTCAACACTCGCCCTTAGAGACTGGGCTAAGGGGGGGTCAAGACATTCAAGTGAGACACACACAAATTGCCACACGACTCCCAGTCACAATCCTGAGCGGGGATTTAACCCTTCAAGCCCGAGCACTGGTGGACACGGGGTCAGAAGGGAATCTGCTAGACAGCAGATGGGCAAAGGAGGTAGGGCTCCCTCTGGTGGCGCTTCCTACGCCATTGCAGGTGCGGGCACTAGATGGCACCCTCCTCCCTTTACTCACACACAAGACACCACCAGTAACTCTGGTGGTGTCTGGAAACCACCGGGAGGAGATTGAGTTTTTTGTAACTCCTGCCACCTCCCGCGTGATTTTGGGAATCCCATGGATGTTAAAGCACAATCCCCGGATCGATTGGCCGTCTGGGGTGGTGGTTCAGTGGAGCGAAACCTGCCATCGGGTGTGTTTAGGATCCTCGGTTCCTCCCGGTTCCCAGGCTAAGGAGGAGGTCAATGTCCCGCCCAATCTGACGGCGGTGCCGGTTGAGTACCACGATCTTGCTGACGTCTTCAGCAAGGACCTGGCACTCACCCTTCCCCCGCACCGTCCGTACGATTGTGCCATTGATTTGGTTCCGGGCGCTGAGTTCCCGTCCAGCAGGCTGTACAACCTCTCACGACCTGAGCGCGAATCAATGGAGACCTACATCCGGGACTCATTAGCTGCCGGGCTGATCCGGAACTCCACCTCCCCGATGGGGGCAGGTTTCTTTTTTGTGGGCAAGAAAGATGGCGGACTTCGTCCATGTATTGATTACAGGGGGCTGAATGAGATTACGGTTCGCAACCGATACCCGTTGCCATTATTAGATTCCGTGTTCACCCCCCTGCATGGAGCCAAAATCTTTACTAAACTGGATCTTAGAAATGCGTATCACCTGGTTCGGATCCGGAAGGGAGACGAATGGAAGACGGCATTCAACACCCCATTAGGTCACTTTGAGTACCTGGTCATGCCGTTCGGCCTCACCAACGCCCCCGCGACGTTCCAAGCATTAGTTAATGATGTCTTGCGGGATTTCCTGCACCGATTCGTCTTCGTATATCTAGACGATATACTCATCTTTTCTCCGGATCCTGAGACTCATGTCCGGCATGTACGTCAGGTCCTGCAGCGGTTGTTGGAGAACCGGCTGTTTGTGAAGGGCGAGAAGTGTGAGTTCCACCGCACCTCTTTGTCCTTCCTGGGGTTTATCATCTCCCCCAACTCCGTCGCTCCTGATCCGGCCAAGGTTGCGGCGGTGAGAGACTGGCCCCAACCCACTAGCCGTAGGAAGCTGCAACAGTTCCTCGGCTTTGCTAATTTCTACAGGAGGTTCATTAAGGGCTACAGTCAGGTAGTTAGCCCCCTGACAGCCCTGACCTCACCAAAAGTTCCCTTCACCTGGTCGGATCGTTGCGATGCCGCGTTCAAGGAGTTGAAACGGCGCTTCTCGTCTGCACCCGTTCTGGTGCAGCCCGATCCTAGTCGCCAGTTAGTGGTTGAAGTGGACGCCTCGGACTCAGGGATAGGAGCTGTGCTTTCCCAGAGCGGGAAGACCGATAAGGTCCTTCACCCGTGTGCCTATTTTTCCCGCAGGTTGACCCCGGCCGAACGGAAATATGACGTCGGCAATCGAGAACTCCTTGCGGTGAAAGAGGCTCTTGAAGAGTGGAGACATCTGTTGGAGGGAACGTCCGTGCCATTCACGGTTTTCACTGACCACCGGAACCTGGAGTATATCAGGACCGCCAAGCGGCTGAATCCCAGGCAAGCCCGCTGGTCACTGTTCTTCGGCCGTTTTGACTTCCGGATCACCTACCGTCCCGGGACCAAGAACCAGAGATCGGATGCCTTGTCCCGGGTACATGAAGATGAAGTCAAAACGGAGTTGTCAGATCCACCGGAACCCATCATCCCGGAGTCCACTATCGTGGCCACCCTCACCTGGGACGTAGAGAGAACCGTCCGGGAGGCCCTGGCACGAAGCCCGGACCCCGGAACTGGGCCGAAGAACAGACTTTACGTCCCACCAGAAGCTAGGGCTGCAGTCCTGGACTTCTGTCACGGCTCTAAGCTCTCCTGTCATCCAGGGGTGCGAAGAACCGTGGCAGTTGTCCGGCAGCGCTTCTGGTGGGCGTCCCTAGAGGCCGACGTCCGGGATTATATCCAGGCCTGCACCACCTGTGCCAGGGGCAAGGCTGACCATCGTAGGGCTTCGGGTCTGCTCCAGCCGCTGCCCGTGCCCCATCGCCCCTGGTCCCACATCGGCCTGGATTTTGTCACGGGTCTCCCGCCGTCCCAGGGCAACACCACCATCCTCACGATAGTGGACCGATTCTCCAAGGCGGCCCACTTCGTGGCCCTCCCGAAGCTCCCCACGGCCCAGGAGACAGCGGACCTCCTGGTTCACCACGTCGTCCGGCTGCATGGAATCCCAACAGACATTGTCTCAGATCGCGGTCCCCAGTTCTCCTCGCACGTCTGGAGGAGCTTCTGCCGGGAACTGGGGGCCACGGTGAGTCTCTCATCCGGGTACCATCCCCAGACCAACGGGCAAGCAGAACGGGCCAACCAGGAGATGGAGCAGGCCCTGCGTTGCGTGACAGCCGCGCACCCGGCGGCCTGGAGTACCCATCTGGCCTGGATCGAGTATGCCCATAACAGCCAGGTGTCGTCAGCCACCGGCCTCTCCCCTTTCGAGGTATGTCTGGGGTACCAACCGCCTTTGTTTCCAGTGGTTGAGGGAGAGGTCGGTGTGCCCTCGGTCCAGGCCCACCTACGGAAGTGCCGTCGGGTGTGGCGTGCCGCCCGTTCTGCCTTGCTGAGGGCCCGGATGAGGTCAAAGGCCCATGCAGACCGTCGGCGGACCCCGGCCCCTGCGTATCGGCCAGGGCAGGAGGTGTGGTTGTCGACAAAGGACATCCCCCTCAAAGTGGACTCCCCCAAGTTACAGGACCGTTACATCGGTCCCTTCAAGATCCAGAAGGTCATCAGTCCAGCCGCAGTGAGGCTTCAGCTGCCGGCCTCACTGCGGATCCATCCTGTATTTCACGTGTCCCGAATCAAACCACATCACACCTCACCCCTCTGTACTCCTGGTCCGGCACCGCCTCCTGCCCGGATCATCGATGGCGAGCCGGCTTGGACTGTGCGCCGGCTTTTGGATGTCCGTAGGATGGGCCGGGGTTTCCAGTATTTGGTGGACTGGGAGGGGTACGGACCTGAAGAACGCTCCTGGGTGAAGAGGAGCTTCATTCTGGACCCGGCCCTCCTGGCCGATTTCTACCGCTGCCACCCGGACAAGCCTGGTCGGGCGCCAGGAGGCGCCCGTTGAGGGGGGGGTCCTGTTGTGTGGGCTGCTGAAGAGGAGGTACTGCTGGCCCACCACCACCAGAGGGCACCCTGCCTGGAGTGCGGGCTCCAGGCACCAGAGGGCGCTGCCGCCTCACAGGAGCAGCCGGGGTGACAGCTGACACTCATCACCTGTGACAGCTGTCACCACTCATCTGATCTGCATCGGTATATCAGCAAGACGTCATCTCCACCTCTTTGCCGAGATATCGTTCTACCTGAAAGGTAATATCCTCAGCCTGACTGCTTGATAGAAAGCCTTTTTGTTGTGATTTTTGTGAGTGATAACAGACTTTTTCTCCAACGAGAGGTGCAGGTAGCTTCCCTGCCGTGCAGATTGCTGGGTGCAGACGCACCCACGTTTAATTGTGTTTTTGTTCCTCGCCAGCAGTACCAGGTCCGGCACGCGGAGGCAGTGGCCACCTGGGAGTTCGGGACTTGGCGGCTCCAGTATTCCCGGGGTCTGGTGGCGGAGGAAATCGTGTGGTTCCGGTTCTGCTTTGGACAGGCGTCTCCTATCTTCGAGCCTGCCCACACGACACCTTGTAATTTGACCTTTGATCTATTGTGGAATCTGTTGTGTTTGTTGTGCACGTTCGCAACAGTAAAGTGTTGTTATTTGACCTATTCTATTGTCCGTTCATTTGCGCCCCCTGTTGTGGGTCCGTGTACTTACACTTTCCCAACAATGATGAGATGGCTCTTGAGATGACGATCTCACCCGTCTGGTCACAAGGTCGAGTCTCTGGCAAAAACACACTGTGTACTCCAGTCTTAAATGCCACCATGTTCCAATCCATGTAGATGCACCACAGCTGTGAGTCCTGACGAGCCGCAGGTGATCAGGGTGAGGTCCTGATATCTCAGCCACACAGCCACTCAGTCCCAAATGCACACCACCTGGAAGGAAAACCAAAAGACAGACAAAAGCCAGTCAGGCACGCCAGCCACAACAGAATCTACTGGTACCTTGTTTCCCATGTAACAATAGAAATATACTCAAAACCTGGATTAATCTTTTTAGTCACATAGCACTACTATTAGTCTGAACGATACTGTATGTGCATGTGATTTCTTCAGTTAGTTTCTTCAGTGAGTTCTTCAGTGATTTCTTCAGTTTAGTTTTTACATTTTTAATAAATTTGCAAACATAATCTTAAAAAAACTTTTTCACATTGTCATTATGGGGTATTGTGTGTAGAATTTTGAGGGATAAATGAATTTCATCCATTTTGGAATAGGCTCTAACGTAAAATGAACTGGAAAAAATGCAGTGCTGTGAATATTTTCCAGATGCACTGTAATTATGGGTGCTGAAGAAATGTAGGTAGACATTATTTCTCCCCTAAGGTGAAAATATTTCTGAAGCTATGGCAGTGGAACTTGAAGGTACACTTATGGAGGACTTTAACAATCCCAGACTGATGTTGGCTGAAATTGTTCATAACATGACAGCAATGACATGAGCTGATAATTCAAGATATGAAGATGGACCATATCATAAAATTGCCATAATATTTTTTTTTGTAGTGCTTTCAATTGTATATACAAAGTGTTGCATTAAAAAATACAATAAAAAGAGCAATACATACCTATCATATGAATCACTGACAGGGCAGCATGGTGAATTAGTGGTTAGCACTTAGTGGACAGCACAAAGGTCCTGGGATCATCCTTACCTTGGTGGAGTTTGCATGATTTCTTCATTACATTGAAGTTTATTGATGTTCCCATTGCTGTTAGTTGTGTCTGTTTCATTGCATACAGTATGATCCTGATATTTCATGTTTTCTGTGGTCAACTGCATTTCATTTGTCAATATCTACATTCATTCCCACATTTATAGCTTGCAACACATTAAAAAATGGGCACAGGGGCAGTTTATGGTTAGTAATGAGGTTATAAAGCTATTATTATTTCAAACAGGTGCTGTTAACAGGTGACTGTAATCAAAGCAGTATCCAAGAAAGGCTGAGTCTTGGAGAAGCAAAGATGGGCAGAGAATCTCAAGTTTGTCCTTACATGTGACAAAATTATGGAAATGTTGAAACGTTCATTCATTTTCTAGACCCGCTTACGACAATTAAGGGCCACAGGTGGCGGCTATCTCAGCAAGTCATATGGTGAGAAACAGTTATCACCCTGTACATATAGACAGACCACAACCACACTCTCACCTAAAGTCAATTTATAGACAGGTCCAAACCACGAAAAAAAGAAAAAAATGTTTGTTTTTTTTTTCCCATCAAGGTTTTCTCACCTGATTTTGCTTAGTGAGACCATATGCTTTGAAAGAAAAAGTTGGACATTATTGATTTTTGACTCAAATTCAATATGGCAGTTAAAATCCTAAATGGCCGCCTGTCATCTGTGATGGGTTATTTTTTTGTTTTTTTTTCAGGTCTGTTCCCCTTTTTAGTCGGTTAAGCTAAAAGTAACAGGAGGATCATCATCATACCCTGGTGAGTCATTGTTTTTGCTTCTGTAACACCCCGTTACAGTAAATTCAGTATAAGACGAAAGCTGAAACTCATAACACTGCAACACACTCACACACTGCTGCTACCTGTCACCATTACCAGCAGTGCCACGTCATCATCTTGTCACCCCGGTTGTTTTAGGCGGGGGAGGGGGGGTTGTTTTGTGCTGTCGGGGTCCATCTCTATAAAGGGAGTACTGTCATGTAGTCATCTGCAATGGGTTATTTTTTGGTGTTTGTTCAGGTCTGTTCCCCTTTTTAGTTTGTCAAGTTATATGTCTGTTTTATGTCTTGGTGTTTATTTCTGCATTAACAGCCCTTCAGGTTTCACTTGATTTTTGCAGTTCCTTTCTCAGTTGTGTTCAGGTTATGACTTAGGGTCAAGTGTTGTATTTCTTTTCACATGGAAGTCTGTTCTCTGCTGCAACCTCGAGTGCAAAACAAGCGAGCAGCCAAAGGGACTTACCTTTTACCTTACCCACTCTTGTTTTTGTATATTTGGCTCACTGACTGTGTATTAAAACTTGGCATTTTTAACTCACTTCCTGTCTCGCATTCGGGTTCTATTTTGCTAAATACCTGGCTCTCAATCCTGACACAATGGACCAGACAAACCAGAACCCAGCAGGAGTACTCTGAACTTGTCTAAGCTTAAGGTGTTTTTTCTGAATTTAATCATTTGTTTAATTGTTATCATTTCCAAACAAGAAACCTGATTTTTTTTTTTTTTTTTTTGGATCAAGCACTGGATCTGGTGGTGCAGAATAGATGGATTGTGGACTTATTTCCAGACTTTGCACTTGTAGGGGCTTTGTTTGAGAGGTGGAGGCTTCCTGATTGGGTGAGGAGCCCAGAGGACTATTTATCAGCTCAGGAAGTAGACTCAAATGACTCAGAAACTCTGCCGTTCACTCCTTCCGTTACCATGCCATCCACAACTACCTCTCACCACCAAGCTCATCCTTCCAGCAGACCGGGCGCCAACAGCCACACCTCTGAGAGTCTTATGTGACGTTCAGTCCCATCATCATCACCAGGGCCTTCCACTCTATCACACCGGCCAGTTCTCTGCAGGTTTTGCTCAGCCCTGAGATGACCGGTCAGAATATGGATTCTGCAGGTAGCTTTCCGAACTTCCTAGTCTTTGAAAGGTTTTGTAAACAATTCTTCTGCTACAATTCCTTCCATGGTACAAAGTATAAGAACCTGAAGAAGCAATACCTGGCTACCACCCATACAGTGATTAGCACCCACTCTTGGGCAGTGATGGCAATCCCTGACCTGTCTTCTTTGAAAAAAAAGTTGGAAAGCGTTAACCTCCCAGACTGGGCCCAGGATCCTCAAACGTTTTATTATAAGCTGGGCTACCAGGTGTCATTCAAGCCCAAGGAGCCTTCGGCTGCTCCACACAGAGTCACTTCGCTCTCCTTGGCTTCATCTTCACTTGCGCCAACCTGGTCCTGTCTCTGGCACATGGCGTCAGTAGCTGCGGTTACATGGACCAGAAGTAATCTGATTGAACAATTAGATCAAAATCATGCCATGTAAACAGCTCCATCTGATCGAAATTACGATCGGGTCAGAGGAGGTGGTGTAAGCCTGTTTCTAACCCGATAGGCTTCCATGTAAATGGCACGTCGGACTGTCTGCCTGTGAGGCACCTTATTGCACAAGCTTTTCAACCTACCATCCCTGGTTCTCAAGACCAGGCACCTAAGTGGCTCTACTCTACTCTTTTCTACTCTTCTATTTTACTCTTCCTTTTTAGATACAGTGAGGAAAATAAGTATTTAAACACCCTGCAATTTTGAAAGTTCTCCCACTTAGAAACCATGAGGGGTCTGACATTTTCATCTTAGGTACATGTCCACTGTAAGACATAATCTAAAAAAAAAAAAAAAAAAAAAAAAAAAAACAAAATCTGGAAATCACAATGTATGATTTTAGAATAATTTATTTGTATGCTACTGCTGCAAATAAGTATTTGAACACCTGTGAAAATATTTGTTAATAATTTGTTAATATTTGGTACAGTAGCCTTTGTTTGCAATTACAGAGGTCAAACGTTTCCTGTAGTTCTTGACCAAGTTTTCACACACTGCAGCAGGGATTTTGATCCACTCCTCCATACAGATCTTCTCTAGATCTTTCAGGTTTGGAGTTTTAGCTCCCTCCAAAGATTTTCTATTGAGTTCAGGTCTGGAGACTGGCCAGGCCACTCCAGGACCTTGAAATCCTTCTTACGGAGCCCCTCCTTAGTTGCCCTGGCTGTGTGTTTGGGGTCATTGTCATGCTGGAAGACCCAGCCATGACCCATCTTCAATGCTCTTACTGAGGGAAGGAGGTTGTCTGCCAAAATCTTGCAATACATGACCCCATCCATCCTCCCATCAATACGGTGCAGTTGTCGTCTCCCCTTTGCAGAAGAGCACCCCAGAGTATGATGTTTCCACCCCCATGCTTCACAGTTGGGATGGTTTTCTTGGGGTTGTTCTCATCCTCTAAACATGGTAAGTGAAGTTGATTCCAAAAAGCTCTATTTTGGTCTCATCTGACCACATGACCTTCTCCCATGCCTCCTCTGGATCTTCCAAATGGTCACTGGTGAACTTCAAACGGGCCTGGACATGTGCTGGCTTGAGCAGGGGGACCTTGCTGCCCTGCAGGATTTTAAACCATGACAGCATCATGCATTACTAATGTAATCTTTGTGACTGTGGTCCCAGCTGTCTTCAGGTCATTGAACAGGGCCTCCTGTGTAGTTCTGAGCTTTGTCAGAATCATCCTTACCCCACAAAGTGAGATCTTGCATGGAATCCCAGACCGAGGGAGATTGACAGTCATCTTGTGTTTCTTCCACTTTCTAATAAATAATCATAACAGTTGTTGTCTTCTACCAAGCTGCTTGCCTGTTGTCCTGTAGTCCATCCCAGCCTTGTGCAGGCAGACAGTTTTGTCCCTGGTGTCCTTAGACAGCTCTTTGGTCTTGGCTATGGTGGACAGGTTGGAGTGATTTGATTGAGTGTGTGAACAGGTGTCATTTATGTTGTGTGGGCTGCTGAAGAGGAGGTACTGCTGGCCCACCACCACCAGAGGGCGCCCTGTCTGGAGTGCGGGCTCCAGGCACCAGAGGGCGCTGCCGCCTCACAGGAGCAGCCAGGGTGACAGCTGTCACCCATCACCTGAGACGAGACAGCTGATATCAATCAACAGGGAGGTATATCAGCAGGACGACATCTCCACCTCATTGCCGAGATATCGCTCTACCAAGGAGGTAATGTATCCAGCCAAACAAATCATCTTTTGACCATTAAATACTTTTTGCCTTTACACAGAAAGAGAAAAGACAGCAGGAGACTGTATTTTGGATAAGTACTCACATTCCTGCACTCACCTGTATTTTCCTGACAAGAGGTGGAGGTGGTGTTTCCACCCTGTGTGTTGCTGGGTGCAGCCGCACCCACACCTGACTGTTTCTGTTCCTTGCCAGCAGTACCGGATCCGACGAGCGGAGGCAGTGGCCACCTGGGGTTCGGGACTTGGCGGCTCCAGTATCCCCGGGGTTCGGTGGCAGAGGAAATCGGGTGGTTCCGGTTCGACTCGGACAGACGTCTCCTATCGTCGAGCCTGCCCACACGACACCTTTGGAATTCGGTTACTGCTGTATTTGTAATCTGTTGTGTTTGTTGTGTGGATTCACAACAGTAAAACTTTGTGATTTGACTTTCTCCATTGTCCGTTCATTTGCGCCACCTGTTGTGGGTCCGTGTTCCTACACTTTCCCAACAATTTATACAAGTAACAAGTTCAAACAGGTGTAATTAATACAGGTAAAGAGTGCAGAATAAGAGGGCTTCTTAAAGAAAAATTAACAGGTCTGTGTGAGCCAGAATTCTTGCTGGTTGATAGGTGTTCAAATACTTATTTGTAGCAGTAACATACAAATAAATTATCAAAAAAATCATACATTGTGATTTCTGGATTTATTTTTTTTAGATTATATCTCTCACAGTGGACATGCACCTAAGATGAAAATTTCAGACCCCTCCATGATTTCTAAGTGGGAGAACTTGCAAAACCGCAGGGTGCTCAAACACTTATTTTCCTCACTGTATTTAGATATACCTTAGTATACTAGCATCGTTCTACCTTAGAATTGGAATATAATATATAAGATATACCTACTGAATTTTCATGTCTGTTACATCACATCACCACGTGACACTTCCTGCTCTGTGTTCGCGAAAATGGCACTGGCAAAACAGAGCTGGACTTTACAAGAGACAACACCCCTCCTCAACGTATTAAAATAATTTAAAATAAGTGGAAAAGCTTGACGGACGTAAGTTGGCAGCACAGACTTCTTGTGTCCGGAGTCAGCAGGTCAGTTGAGCAAATTAAAAACTGCTGGGAAGCAACGAGCGCTTTCTACAAGGACAAACTTAAAACAACCAGAAGTGGCACAGCTCCAACTAGCTTCTCTTATTGTGACTTAATGAGGAAATAATCGGAGGACGACCGCTCTTCAAGGAGCACACTGGAGTAGAAGTCAGTTTTCCACTGGAGGAAATTTCACCCGAGATAACGGAAAGCCTGGAGGTAAGTACTGATAAAATCACGCAAACACAACATTCCTCTTTTTTTTTTTTTTTTTACGAGACACACTTTGAGCCAAATGTGTGGATTTAGTTCCAGTTAATGATGGAGATTCATGTTAATTTGTCCCGTAAGTTTATTAGTGGAGTAAAGTGCATGAACACAGTCTGTCATCCAGTTAACCAACACTCTTTATCCTAGTTCACTTTAGTACATCATGTTAATTACTGCTCTCATATATACAGATGATGACGATGATGATGATGATGTAAACAACATGTCGGAGGAGATTGATGACAGCAGCTCTCCACAACCTGAAGACCACACAGAGGAGGCTCCAGCCAAAAAAGTGAGTTTTTTAAAGAGTAACATGCTGCAAAATAAAACCACGGTGAGTTCTTGAAATTTTCTGTAGAGCTTGTTGAAAAAATAACATTCAAAGCCACTGCATATTTATTTATTTATTTATTTGGAGTGCTTCATTTTTTAGAAATGGTAATATTACAAAGTTCCAGCAGAATATGACAGTTAATGTCCTTTAAACAGTTGAGACACAAACATATTTTCATTTCAATTTTGTTTTCCTGTTTTGAGGTTTGTGAAGTCAAAAGCCGTGCGAATGAGTTACAACACATTTGAATACAGAAGCAGGATGATTCTTTGGTAAAATACACAACTGAGAGATCCACAAAGAGAAAAACAAACATTTTTTTTCTTTGCTAACTGAAATTATACATTCTTTCTAGATCGAAAGCCATCATCTGGTTATGCCAAGCTCCTGGGTGATCGGTCAGCTCAGAAGAGATCTTTCCTGTACAGTATGCAACAGCAGCACAAGATTAATCTGGAAAGACAAGAGAGGCTTCTTTCCAAGTTTATGGATGAAAGTACCCACTCAACTGAACGCATTATAGGGCAACTGTTTGATGGCCTTTGGGCTCTCCTTTCTCATTCCTACTCATCAGCTCCACATTTAAAGTGGGCCCAAAAAGTATTTAGTCAGCCCCTGATTGTGCAAGTTCTCCTAGTTAGAAAGATGACAAAGGTCTGTAATTTTCATCATAGGTACACTTCATGAGAGACAAAATGAGAAAAAAAAAATCCAGGAAATCGCATTGTAGGATTTTTAAAGAATTTATTTGTAAATTATGGTGGAAAATAAGTATTCAGTCAATAACAAAAGTTCAACTCAATACTTTGTAACATAATCTTTGTTGGCAATGAAACGTTTCCTGTAAGTCTTCACCAGGTTTGCACACACTGTAGCTGGTATTTTGGCCCATTCCTCCATGCAGATCTCCTCTAGAGCAGGTATGTTTTGGGGCTGTCGCTGGGCAACATGGACTTTCAACTCCCTCAACAAATTTTCTATGGGGTTGAGGTCTGGAGACTGGCTTGGCCACTCCAGGAGCTTGAAATGCTTTTTACGGAGCCACTCCTTCATTGCCCGAGCAGTGTGTTTGGGGTCACTGTCATCCTGGAAGACAAAGCCACGTTGCATCTTCTATGCTCTCACTGATGGAAGGAGGTTTTGACTTAAAATCTCATGATCCATGGCCACATTCATTCGTCCCTTAACACGGATCAGTCGCCCTGTCCCCTTTGCAGAAAAACAGCCCCAAAGCATGATGTTTCCACCCCTATGCTTCACAGTAGGTATGGTGTTCTTGGAATGCAACTCATTTTTTGGTTTTGGTTTCATCTGACCACATGATTTTCTCCCAGTCCTCTTCTGAATCATCCATATGCTCTCTGGCAAATTTCAGACAGGCCTGGACATGTACTGACTTAAGCAGGGGGACATGCCTGGCACTGCAGGATTTGAGTCCCTCTCTGTGTAGTGTGTAGCCTTTGTTACTTTGGTCCCAGCTCTCTGCAGGTCATTCATCAGATCCCTCCATGTAGTTCTGGGATTTTTGTTCACCGTTCTCATTGACCCCACAGGATGAGATCTTGCGTGGAGTCCCAGATCGAGGGAGATTATCAATGGTCTTGTATGTCTTCCATTTTCTTACAATTGCTCCCACAGTTGATTTATTCACACCGACCTGCTTGACTATTGTAGATTCACTCTTCCCAGCCTGGTGCTGGTCTACAATTTTCTTCCTGGTGTCGACAGCTCATTTGGTCTTGGCCATGGTTGAGTTTGGAGTCTGACTGTTTGAGGCTGTGGATAGGTATCTTTTATACAGATAACGAGTTCAAACAGGTGCCATTAATACAGGTAAGAGGTGGAGGACAGAAGAGCTTCTGAAAGAAGAAGTTACAGGTCTGTGAGAGCCAGAAATCTTGCTTGTTTGTGGGTGACCAAATACTTATTTTCCACCATAATTTACAAATAAATTCTTTAAAAATCCTATAATGTGATTTCCTGGATTTTTTTTTCTCATTTTGTCTCTCACAGTTGAAGTGTACCTATGTTGAAAATGACAGACCTCTCTCATCTTTCTAAGTAGGAGAACTTGCACAATCACGGACTGACTAAATACTTTTTGGCCCCACTGTACATGAACAAAGTTAGTCTAGGACCTCGCTGAGACAAGCATGTAACAGCCCTAAAATGACCACTCTTCCCAAGTGTAGCTTCAAATACAGCTGTATTTTCTAAACTGCAGCAGCTATAGATTTTCCAAGGTACTCAATATGCTCAGAATGACCAATGCATGTTTAGAAGGGTCATAGAAGAGTGTAAAATTTCTAATTTTGATATTTTAAGAAAAAAAACAATAGGTCAAATGACCTATATACAGTATATATATATATATATATATATCGTCACATATTTAGTATGTTAAACTTTCTGTTGTGGATGTTCCTTGATAATCTTTAAAACATTTAAGACCTCTAGATACTGCTGTCTGCCAAAGATACAAGGTTTGTTTTGTATTTTCCAGTTTAAATGCAAATTCCATTAATAACAGTATGATTGAAAATAAAAATTTCATATTTGGAAAATGTTCATTTTCGTAATACGTTGACCCATTTATTTTAGCCATTTTCTCTTAAAATATCAAAACAGAAATTTTACAATTTTCTTTGACCCTCCCAAAGATGTACTGGTCATTTTCAACATGTTCAACACCTTGGAAAATCTCTAGCTGCTGTTGTTTAGAAAATACAGCTGTATTTGAAGTAACACTTGGGATGAAAAAGGGCGTGGGAATTTTGAGCTGTTTGTCCTGGATAGAAATCTTTGCACATATCTCAAGTTGTTCATTGGGGTCATATTAGTCTAGAACAGGTGAGTTAACCTCTGCTAAATGATGTGCACACGTGTCTCAGCTAGGTCCTCTACTACGTAAGTCCACTATTTCATCACCAATCACAGTGAGCCACCTGCCACATCGGCACACTCAGAATAATCAAAATAACAGTGGAAACTTTAACTACAGCCCATGCAACATGTAGAAATTGAATATAAGAAACTGGCCCTGATGTTTCCTTTCTTTAATTTTTTTCCTGGAAGTATGTTATTTTGCTGACAAAGAGCCACCTTTAGGGTTTGGTTTTATGATCTGACTTCAAGGTAACGCCAGTTTAAGAAGTAATGCCAAGCTCTGATAGAAGTGAATAAAAGTTTTTAGCACTATAGTTTATTTTAACCAGATTGTTGTGGTCCTACCAGGTTTTTATTTTATATATGTATACAGAAGAAAGTTGTATTCACTTTAATAAAAAAGAGAAAATGTGTTTGTCATATTTTTTAAATTATTATTTTGTTAATGGAGATGACCATTTCAGAGAGAGAAGTGATTGAACATGTACTCCTTAAATGCCACCGTTGTGAACGGCTCTGCATCAAGACTTGTGGTCCAGGCTGAAGAAAGATGCCATCAAAGTGACCAGCGTTCTCCAACCAGTTGTTGCTTGCATTGTTCCTCTCATTTTGACAGAAAATATGAAGTGCAAAGCAGGTTGCTATCACAACTGGTGTAAAGGTGAAGTGAAAATTGCTTCTCTTTCAGTAGCACCCTCCACCTCAACTTCAAAATCCCTGAAGTGTTTTCTACTCCTACACAGAGTGAGCTGAGGTTCACATTAACAGATTTCTCCTCTGGGGTCAGACGTGTAGGATTTATGTGGCCTTTCAGCAACCAGTCCAGCGGATCTGCAGGGTCACCACTTATTTGTAGTTGTACATCTTCTCCCTCAGTGTTTTTCACACCCTAAAACAGAATTTTTTTTATTTTTATTCTTATATCTTAATTAGTAATTTTGTCCTTAAGAATAAATCAGGGGAACAAAGCACAGGGTGTAGTAGATATGACATTTTTTTCTTCTTAAAAGTTTGAAAGGTACCTTTAGCAGGAGATGAGCTCTGAGTAAAGGTCTGAATGGCACAAAACATTGGAATCTTGGGTTTTTGTTGAGTAAAGTAAGTAGGAAATGTAAAAAGACCTCACACACAAGGTTTGTTTCATTTATTCATGAAACTGCTTTATTGTCATATTTTGAAATAGTTCATTGTTTAAAATAAATTTAGTGAGATTTCACAGAGGGCTCTACCTAAAAGCCACAGAAAAAGTTAGCAGAAGTCATAAAAGTGGTAGCTGTAATGTTATTGATTGTGGGTCAATGAAAACGACAGACCTTCAGAAATAACCTACCTGCATGTGGCTGTGTGTCCCGTCAGTTAGTCCCATTATTTGAGGGATATGATGTGTTTCCTCAAAGCTCTGGCTGATCTCCAAGGCTTCATTTTCATTTGACTTGTGAATCAGCTGTTTAAAAATGTCCTCTGGGGTCCGAGGGCATTTTTTGGACAGTTCACTCGCCTGGCATAAATGTTTAATTATTGCTGTTAAAAGCTCACCCTATATCCCACAATCAACTAGTATGTCTCTTTATTTCAGGACAACCTGTACTTTCAGAATATATACAGTAGTGATCAGAATAATAGTAGTCACTTTTGCTTATGGAAGTCTGTTCTCTGCTGCTCACTTGTGTTCTCCTTTTGTCTGCATGTTCTTGTTGTGTAATCAGTTCAGGTGTGTCTCATTAGTTCAGCTGGTTATTTAAGGTCACATTTTGAGTTAGTCTTTGCTGGCCCATTGTTTGTTGCTCATGCTTCTCATGTAATGGTAGTATGTATAATACTGATCATTGACATTCTTTAAGGTTATTTGTTAGTTAATATGTTCAGGTCACTCCCATGGGCTCTAAGTGTTCAGGGTTAGTTTGTATTTTAGTTGAGACCTTCCCCACTCCTGCTGTTTTTGACACCTCGCCCTTAATGGGATAAAGACTGTATTTTTGTTGAATCCTTTCACTCTTCTGTCATGTGTTTGATACCACACCCCTATTGGATATAGACCGTGTTTTTGTTGAATCCTTACCTACTCCTTTTTTTGTATGTTTGGCTCACTGACTGTGTATCAAACCTTGACATTTTTTTGAACTCACCTCCTGTGTTTGGGCTGTCTCGCATACCGAGCAACTTTATGTTATCAGGGAACAATTTCCAAATATTAACACCTTTAACAGAAACACTGACTTTTTACTGTAGTTCAAATCTTCAGTTTTTTAAATAATAATGTTCCTCGCAAATTATGACTGGAGTCCCTCATTTTGAACAGGTCCTGGACATGTTGTGATAAAGATTTTTTTTTTTTTTTTTCCATTAAACATAATGTGCATTAAGCTATAGTCAATCAGGTCCCAAAATTTTAAAATGTTTAAACAGATATGGTTTATTACTAATAATTCTTATGGCTTTCTTTTGTAGTAATAATACTGAATTTGTATTTGTTTTGTAGGTGGTTCCCCAAACATCAATGCAATATGTCATGTACGGAACTAGTAATGAACGATATAAGGTAACTAATGACCGATGGGGGAGGAAGTATTGTGCTTTATACAAAATGACATTTTTGATTTAACATAATTTATGTGTTTTCCAACTCAATTTCTCATCAATACAAACCCCGAGAAATTTAGTTTCATTTACAAATTTAATTTCAGTATTGTGCACTAGTAAATTCATAGATAAATTCCTGAGTTTATTTCCAAATGTGATACAGTTTGTTTTACCAAAATTAAGCGATAATTTATTTGAATTTGGATATGTCATTCAATGCGCATATTAAACAAATACGAGGTCTGTCCATAACTTATAGGTCCTTTTTATTTTTTTCAAAAACTATATGGATTTCATTCATATGTTTTTACGTCAGACATGCTTGAACCCTTGTGCGCATGCGTGAGTTTTTCCACGCCTGTCGGTGACGTCATTCGCCTGTGAGCACTCCTTGTGGGAGGAGTCGTCCAGCCCCTCGTCGGAATTCTTTTGTCTGAGAAGCTGCTGAGAGACTGGCGCTTTGTTTGATCAAAATTTTTTCTAAACCTGTGAGACACATCGAAGTGGACATGGTTCGAAAAATTAAGCTGGTTTTCGGTAAAGATTTTAACAGCTGATGAGAGATTTTGAGGTGATACTGTCGCTTTAAAGACTTCCCACGGTGCGAGACGTCGCTCAGCGCTCTCAGGCGCCGTCGTCAGCCTGTTTCAAGCTGAAAACCTCCACATTTCAGGCTCCATTGATCCAGGACGTCGTGAGAGAACAGAGAAGTTTCAGAAGAAGTCGGTTTCAGCATTTTATCCGGATATTCCACTGTTAAAGGAGATTTTTTTAATGAAAGACGTGCGGACGGGTCCGCGCGTCGGGACGCAGCCGACGCGGTGCGGCGGCACAGGAAAAACACCTCCGTGTTGATAACCATTTGTAAAATCCAGGCGGCTTTTGATGGCTTTCAGTGGAGTGAGTATATGAGAAATTGTTTAACAGCTGGACATGTTCCAACTTGTCCTTAAGGCTTCCAACAGAGGTGTTTTTCCTGTGGCGGAGCGTCGCGGCGGCTCTGAGCCGATGCTGCAATCCGCCCGCACGTCTTTCATTAAAAAAATCTCCTTTAACAGTGGAATATCCGGATAAAATGCTGAAACCGACTTCTTATGAAACTTCTCTGTTCTCTCACGACGTCCTGGATCAATAGAGCCTGAAATGTGGAGGTTTTAAGCTTGAAACAGGCTGACGACAGCGCCTGAGAGCGTTGCGCGACGTCTCGCACCGTGAAAAGTCCTTAAAGCGACAGTCTCACCTCAAAATCTCTCATCAGCTGTTAAAATTTTTTACCGAAAACCAGCTTAATTTTTCGAACCATGTCCACTTCGATGTGTCTCACAGGTTTAGAAAACATTTTGATCAAACAAAGCGCCAGTCTCTCAGCAACTTCTCAGACAAAGGAATTCCGACGAGGGGCTGGACGACTCCTCCCACAAGGAGTGCTCACAGGCGAATGACGTCACCGACAGGCGTGGAAAAACTCACGCATGCGCACGAGAGTTCAAGCATGTCTGACGTAAAAACATATGAATGAAATCCATATAGTTCTTGAAAAAAATAAAAAGGACCTATACTTTATGGACAGCCCTCATATGTAGGACTGCTTTTTTGCATTTGCGCAATATCTCTAAAATTAGAAAGGTCTTGTCTCAGAGTGATGCTGAAAAACTAATTCATGCATTTATTTCCTCTAGGCTGGACTGTTGTAATTCATTATTATCAGGTTGTCCTAAAAGTTCCCTGAAAAGCCTTCAGTTAATTCAAAATGCTGCAGCTAGAGTGCTAACAGGGCCTAGAAGGAGAGAGCATATCTCACCCATATTGGCCTCTCTTCATTGGCTTCCTGTTAATTCTAGAATAGAATTTAAAATTCTTCTTCTTACTTATAAGGTTTTGAATAATCAGGTCCCATCTTATCTTAGGGACCTCATAGTACCATATCACCCCAATACAGCGCTTCGCTCTCAGACTGCAGGCTTACTTGTAGTTCCTAGGGTTTGTAAGAGTAGAATGGGAGGCAGAGCCTTCAGCTTTCAGGCTCCTCTCCTGTAGAACCAGCTCCCAATTCAGATCAGGGAGACAGACACCCTCTCTACTTTTACGATTAGGCTTAAAACTTTCCTTTTTGCTAAAGCTTATAGTTAGGGCTGGATCAGGTGACCCTGAACCATCCCTTAGTTATGCTGCTATATACTTAGACTGCTGGGGGGTTCCCATGATGCACTGTTTCTTTCTCTTTTTGCTCTGTATGCACCACTCTAAATTTAATCATTAGTGATTGATCTCTGCTCCCCTCCAATCCAAAGCATGTCTTAATCTCTGCTCCCCTCCACAGCATGTCTTTTTCCTGGTTCTCTCCCTCAGCCCCAACCAGTCCCAGCAGAAGACTGCCCCTCCCTGAGCCTGGTTCTGCTGGAGGTTTCTTCCTGTTAAAAGGGAGTTTTTCCTTCCCACTGTCACCAAGTGCTTGCTCGCAGGGGGTCGTTTTGACCATTGGGGTTTTTCCGTAATTATTGTATGGCTTTGCCTTACAATATAAAGTGCCTTGGGGCAACTGTTTGTTGTGATTTGGCGCTATATAAATAACATTGATTTTGATTTGATTTGAATCAAACCATTCTTTGAACTTCTGTAGTTCCCTCTCCATCAAGTCCAGAACCTATCCCAAATGATCCCCACTACAAAACACAGCCGTGTTATCAGCAAACAAAATGCAATTCACAAATTTTGAAACCAAACATATGTCATTAATATACAAAAGAAACAACAAAGGCCCAAGGACTGAGCCCTGGGGCATCGTACACGTACACTTCAAAAATTCAGAATTTACCCCACCAACATGAACATACTGATACCTATTGTGCAGATAACTTGCTATCCAATTGTGATCTAATCCTCTGATACCATACTTCCATAGTTTATCCAGTAATAAGGTGTGATCTGTGGTATCAAATGCTTTCTGTAAGTCGAAAAAAATGCAACAGTATATTGCTTGTTTTCTGTTACATTCATAATATGTTTCAATGTAGTCCAGTTTTTTTTCTAAATCCATATTGTTGCTCATTTAGTATGTGATATTTAGATATAAAATCATTTAACCTCTTAATAAATACGTTTTCCAAAATTTTTGAAAACTGAGGTAACAATGAGATTGGCCTATAGTTTGAAAAAAAACATGTTTGTCACCGGATTTGAACAGCTGTGTTACTTTAGCTATTTTCATTTTGGAAGGAAATCTCCCAGTCATTAATGACAAATTACAAATATAAGTTAGAGGCTTAGCAAAACAAGCAATATTTTATCAAAAACATGTCAAAATTGTCACAATCTGTAGATTTTTTTTCCTTTTATGAATTAATTCAGCACACACAGTCCGAAACAACAACAAAAAACTTACAACGAAGAAAGAAAATTACAATGCATCTGTGTGCCTGAAAGGGTATAGGCAGAAGCAGATCTTATTAATGCCTAGCCCTTTAACCAAAAATAAAATTATCTAGTCCAAAAGGAGTGGGAGGAAGTAAAAACTCCAACTATTCCCATTCCCATTTTCAAGCACTTCAGCTTAAAGGACACAATAAGAAAGCTACCAAACAAATTTACATTTACAACTGGCAACACACAAAACTCATCCTTCTTCAGCAGATACATATCTTGAAAACATCATGTCTTTATATTGATTTGTAAACTGATTGATATTCAGACATCGTTTGAGTTCATCCATCAGGTTATTCCATATTATAGGGCCACACATGGACACACAGAAGCCATTCCTGGGAGTCCAAGCGCCAGCAATTTTTGTTGTGTGGGCCACCAGAAGAGAATGTACTGCTGGCCCACCACCAAAGGGCGCCCTGCCTGAAGTGCGGGCTTCAGGCACGAGAGGGCGCTGCCGCCACGGACACAGCCGGGAGTGACAGCTGTCACTCATTAATTCCTGACAGCTGTCACACATTCTTCATCATCGCACTCCATAAAGACCAGACGTCATCTCCACCTCATCGCCGAGATATCATACTTCATTGGAGGTAATATCCTCAGCCGTTTGTGTCTTTTGCAATATATCTGTATATTGTGAGTGTTTGCAGGAGTACCGGTTCCTTTTTCTGTGGAGGCTGAGTGAGTGTAGGATGGCACTCTTTTCCCCTGAGGAATCACTGCGGTACTCTGCAACATATTGAGTGAGAGGTGGAGGTGGCATTCCCACCGCTGTTGTTACTGGGTGTACACACACCCACACTTGACTGTCTTTGTTCTTCGCCAGCAGTACCAGATCCGACAGTCGGGGACGGTGATCACCTGGGAATTTGGGACTTGGCGGCTCCAGTATTCACCAGGTTCTGTGGGGACGGAAATCGTGTGGTTCCGGCTCTTCTCAGGACAGACGTCTTCTATCCTCGAGCCTGCCCACACGTCACCTTTGTAATTTGACTGTAATTATATTCTGAGATTGTCTGTATGTTCGTTGTGCACGTTTCACAACATTAAATTGTTACCTTTTGGCTCATCTATTGACCGTTCATTTGCGCCCCCTGTTGTGGGTCCGTGTCACTACACTTTCACAACAATTTTAAAATGATACAAGCCCTGCAAATGATATTTTCCCTCTCTCTCAGTAAAAAATTCTTGAATTCTAAAGGGCACTTGTTTATTTTTCACTTTGTACATTAATTGAACAGTCTTGAACAAAATCATATCATTAAGTTTTAATATTGGAGATTTAATGGGTTGGTGTGGTCACGATAACCTGCATTATGAATTGTTCTTAATGCTCTTTTTTGAAGAATGAATAATGGCTGCACAGTAATTTTATAAATGTTGTGTTATGGATAAGACGCGGATTGCGGAGCGGTCCAGTATCTGACTGAACCCAGCATGAAATAATCAGAAGCAGTTCCAAAAAGAAAACACATGTATTTTTCTCCCTTTGTGCTATACATGAAATACTAAATAATTAAAGTTCTGGTGAGGTGAAAAGGCGGCGCGCTCTCTCAGCGTCTCAACAGTCGGAGTCCGAATGTTCAGGACTCAGGAGTTCCGCCAACACCCCCCCCCCCCAGGTGACTTTCCCAGACTGTACTCTGCGAATGAGGAACAGATGAAATATTGTTTAGAGGCAAACTTATCAGCTACACGTTTAGGTCTGGTTTCAAAACTTAGTTCAAAGAGGCTGCTGCTCACAGCTAGTGGAGGATCATTAATCCGCACGCCACTGCCGCGAGGAGCACGCCAAACAATTTCCACCAATAATTACTTATAGCTGCGTATAAACGCCAATTTACATTCACGGATAAACCTTTCAGAATATTCACCTCTGTCATGTGCTGACAATGTTTGCCTCTCACCCTCATCCTCCTTCACAGGCGCGATGTCAGACTCTGAAACGGCCCTCAGCGTCCCCACACGGTCGTCACAAGGTCGTATTCTCCGGCAATCTTATCCAACTCACTGCTGGTTTAAATGTAGTTCTTCATCACTACATTGGTACCAGCTGGAAGTCCTCAGATCTGCACGTGAACATCACAGGTGTCGTGGATTGTCCTGATAGAGAGCCGCACGAGAATGCAACAGATGCAGCCAATCATCGTAACAGAGGAGAGAGACTCTTCTGCAGCACATTTTCCTCAGAGAACAGCCCCAAATCACCTGGGAAGGAAAATAAACACAAAACAACCCAACCTTGTCCAGCCAAACCCCCCAACACACAACATGTTGCCCCAAAGTAACTCAGGTAGGGTGCAACCAATGAACAATACAAAGTATGTAGTGCTCTGCAATAAAGAACATACTTTGCTTTATTTAATACTGCAATACTCTTTGATAACTTCTTTTGAACATGTTGAATATGAGCTTTCCAAATCATTTTTTTTATCAATAATGACACCTAAACATGTATTTTCTTTACCCCTTGTATATTTAACTGTATTTGTATGTCTTTTATAATTTCTAAATAACGTTAATTTAGTTTTTGACAAATTTAATGAGAATTTGTTAATATCAAACCATCTCTTAACTTCATAGATTCAGTTCCTAAATCAGATAACAGTTGTTACAGATTTTCTCCTGAGCAAAAGAGTTTTGTGTCATCTGCAAAGAGAACTGCATGTATAAAATAAATAATTTTGGTCCCAACACAGAATTTGGAAGCCCACAAATGATGTCCAGATATGAAGAACAGTAGTCCCCGAGTTTAACAAACTGCTTCTGGTTTTGTAAGTAACTTTTAATCCAACAAAAGCCTTACTTAGGTCAATAAATAAACCTAATACTATTTCCCTTTGGTCCACATGTTTATTGATCTCTTCTATTGAATCGAGCAATGCCAGTGCAGTGTACCTTTTCGCTCTAAAACAATATTGACTTTCATCAAGCAAGTTGTGTCGTTCTATAAATTTATCCACTCTGCTGTTGTAAAGTTTTTCCAATATCTTAGAAAATTGTGACGATAGAGACACAGGCCTGTAGTTAGAAAAAAAAGATGATTGCAACCATATTTAAATAAAGGTATCACTTCTAGTTATCAATATCAATTCTAGTTTGAAATGATTCATTAACAATATATGATAATGTTTTTGCGATTTCAGTAATTATTTGCTTTACTAAGGACATATGTACCTCATTATGATCCGTTGACTTTTTACTTTTACATGTACTAACTACATTAATAATTTCCCTTTCATCTACTGGGCGAAGAAACGTGCGCATTCCTGGTGATTAATTGCTGATTTTCCCATGTGGTCTGTGGAATTTCAGCTGCCAGATCTGGCCCAACATTAGCCAAAAAATTTATTGACACTATTCACTACTTGGCTCATGTTACATTCATCTTTGTTGTAAGTAAGTAAAGTATGTTGGGTAGTTATTTGATTTAGGATTATTTTCTATAATACTATTCAGTATGTTCCATGTTTCTGCCTTTTGCAAGTTTGCATAATATTGCTAAGCTTTTTTGTATGTCTTCTATTTGCTCTCATCCTCAAATGTGAGTTTTAAGAATTGCTTGTACAAAAAATGTTTTATTCTTATTGGCATTCAGCAGTCCCTTTGTGATCCAGGGTTTAGCAGCATTATTTAATAGTGAGGATGCATGAATAGGATAATATCAAGACTGAGCTTTCTCTGTGATGCATTGATCCAAAAATCCAAGATAGCCCAGACCCACAGGCTGTGTGGTTTTGGAGAGGAGTTTCAGCTCCTCTCCATTTTGGGGTATGACAACAAAATTGATGTCTATCCTCAGGGTTTCGAAGTCAAGGATTTCATTTGTGCCTATTATTTCCACATTAGACTACTAGGTCATGGAGAACATTCAAGATGGCTCACATAGCCAACCACCTGAATCAGGTTTGGCAGGTTTTAATACACAGAGCGACCAAAGAACATTGTGATCAGTCCTTCTTGAAGGATTTCTAACCCTGCTGTCTGTCTGTTTCAGATTCGGTAATGATTCAAGAAATCCGGGGGGTGAATCAGGTGTGTCTCAGCATTGAGTGATGGCATCCATACCCATTCTGACCATAAAAATGCCCGACAGGTGTAGTCTTTGAAACAAAGCTATAGAACATTAATTCCTTAATTGGAATAAGTGGGATCAGAAAATGAACAAAAATGAATCCATGGATGGTGTCAAAGATGTAACATGTGGGTGTTGCTCTCTCTGAGTGCTCCTTCAAGTTTATTATTCTCTTGCTGCCCTGTAAGTTCACAATTCAGTGCATTTCACAGAAGAGAAAGTGACATTCTTGGGCTTTATTTCAGGTTGTTCTTGGGGGGTTGTTCTGTTCTGCTGGGCTGTTTTTCCAGGGGGAAAAAAAAAAAAACCCTCCATTTTAACTCCACATGGAGGTCTCTCTGCTTTTGTGTGTGATGATGTGAGCCCATCAAGTGTTTGACATTTCCATACCTTTCTCCCAGTCGCCACGTTGTCATGGAAATGCACTGGGTGGCGGTGGCTGCAGTGTTACAGTGGAGGGAAGGGTGAGCAATGGGAGGAGGTCATTCACCCTGGCCTCCTTTGTGAGCTTCTGCTCGCTGTTGCTGTGCTGACGAAGAGCACTGTGATTAAAAGTGTATGTGGACTTCAGGCAAAAAAGAAACCCACACACACAAAAAAAACAGGTTATTCAAGTCAGTGAAAAACAACCTTGAGTTGTGTATTATGGTGTTGTACACGATTATACACCAGGTTGCTACAAATTACAAGCAAGCAGCATCATGACATGGGAACTACTGGGCATACTCACAATGGTACTGTGTTCAGTCTATCATATATATATATATATATATATATATATATACATACACACGAGGTCTATTAGAAAAGTATCCGACCGTATTATTTTTCTTCAAAACCATATGGATTTGAATCACGTGTGATTACATCAGACATGCTTGAACCCTCGTGGGCATGCAAGAGTTTTTTCACGCCTGTCGGTTACGTCATTCCCCTGTGGGCAGTCTTTGAGTGAGGAGTGGCCCACCCTCTCGTCATTTTTTCATTGTTTAGGAATGGCTCAGAGACTGCTGCTTTGTTTGATCAAACTTTTTTCAAAACTGTAAGGCACAACTGAGTGGACACCATTCGATAAATTCAGCTGGTTTTCGGTAAAAATTTTAATGGCTGATGAGAGATTTTGGTCTGGTAGTGTCGCTTTAAGGACGGTCCACGGCGCCTGACGGCGATCTGCGCTTCGAGGCGGCAGCGTCTCGCCGTTTCAAGTTGAAAACTTCCACATTTCAGGATCTGTTGACCCAGTAAGTCGTCAGAGAACAGAGAACTTTCAGAAGAAGTCGGCATGAGGAGTTTATTGGGACATTCCATTGTTAACGGACATTTTGTAATGAAAGAACGTGCGGGCAGAGTCGCATGTCGGGCCGGACCCGACCGCGGGGGGTCGCGACAGGAAAAACACCTCCGTTGGAAAATTTAACGGACAAGTTGGAACATGCCCAAGCTGTTAAACAATTTCTCAGTTACTCACTTGTTGAAAGCCATCAAAAGCCGCCTGAATTTTACAAATGGTTTTCAACATGGAGGTGTTTTTCCTGTCACGGCGCACACAGATTCACCGAGTCGTCACGGAAACGACTCGGCGAATTTGCGCGCACGTCTTTCATTACAAAATGACCTTAAACAGTGGAATGTCCGCATAAACTCCTCATGCCGGCCTCTTCTGAATCTTCTCTGTTCTCTCACGACGTCCTGGGTCAACAGAGCCTTAAATTAGGATGATTTCAGCTTGAAACAGGCCGATGACGGCGCCTGGAAGCGCTGCACGACGTCCCGCTCCGTGGGAAGTCCTTACAGCGACAGAAACACCCCATAATCTCTCATCAGCCGTTAAACTTTTCCGAAAACCAGCTGAATTTCTCGAATAGTGTCCACTCGGATATTCCTCACAGGTCCAGAAAAAATTTTGATAAAGCAACGCGCGCCGTCTCGAGCAGCGTGTGAAACAAAGGAATTCAGCCAAGAGGGCGGAACCACATCTCACTCAAGGCCTGCCCACAGGGAAATGACGTCACCGACACACGTGAAAAAACTCACGCATGCGCACGAGGGTTCAAGCATGATTGGTGTAATCGCACGTCAATCAAATCCACATAGTTTTTTTTTATAAAACTGCTGGTTAGTTTTATAAGATACCTCGTATATATATATATATATATAAGGGATAAAAATGGAGGAGTGGGGTATAATTAGTTAAACCTAACAACTAACGCTAGCTCATCAAGCTGGCTGCAGCACCAGTCATCATAGCTAACAATACAGTTCTGTTCTGTTTGGGATGCTAACGTTAATACACACTTTTGTATACATTTGTTGTTATATGTATTTGTTAATACCATTAATGTAGGGTAAAATTACGCTATTGTACTTTGTACAATATTTACTGGCTTTGTTTAACCTTGTTGGCTAGCAAGGTACGGTTGGCTAATCGCTAAATTAACTAGCTATAGTATCTATATATAGATACTATAGCCATCTAGCTATAGTTGGCTTACTTTCGTGATTTACACTTTTATTTTACATGGTGCAGATTTGTAATGGTTCTACAGTTTATGGGTTCTTTAATCGATATCAGCAGATAGTATCTAAGTGTGAGGTTTCCATTAGATAGCATGTAGACCAGGGGTGGGCAACTCGTTCCACAAAGGGCCAAGAAGTCTACAGACTAGGTAAACGTGTACTCCAATCTTCTCATGTATGAATATTTAGGTTTTAGAAGCTAACTCCTATAATATCATGTAGTAACTATATTTCTTGTATATGTTGCTTACTACCCTGATTGTGTAAATATCACTTATATACATGCTGTCCATTTTCTTGAGCTGCTTAGGTGGGTAGGGAGAGTTCCCATCGGATAAAAAAGCTTTTCAACCTACCATTCCTGGTTCTCAAGACCAGACACCTAAGTGGCTCTACTCTACTATTTTTTTTTTTTTTTAGATATTTAGACATACTTTAGTATACACTAGTAGAGTTCTACCTTAGAATTGGAATGTATTATAGAAGGCATACCTTACTGAATTTTCATGTGCTTTATAAAAACAATTTAGCACAAAGATAATATTTAGCTAACAGTTAATTATTACCATTTTAGAAGAGGTTCCAAATAACACCAACTTTTTGCTGGGCCAAGAGGTAAGAACCTATTAAGAACCAGTGATGTCAGTGAGTATGACGGGATTAAGGAAGGGGTTTTTACGACCAATAAAAACTTTGTGCCTGCCATTTGTAAACTCTTTGAAGCAACTGCAACTGAGGATTTGAAAATGTAAGAAATCAGTACAATGGAAGGTTTCCTTTTATTGTGGATATGATCCTTGGAAACAGACTGGCATCCTGACAATCCACCAAGACTACTAAGTTAGAAAGTTCCACTGTTCTCTGTAAGTGTTGTTGTCAGTCATGTCTTTCTTATCTGTATAGCAAACTTTTGTCTCACTTCAACTTTCTGCCTGTGTCTATGTTCATAAAATGACAAATTTGCATGCTTGGGCAATATTAGCGGACAATCTGCAAATCAGAGCTAGTTCAGCAGCTAACAGGCCAACAGTAGTGAACAACTGCACATATTGCACGAGACTTGCACAAACGTCATTTAAACATTACAATTATAGTTGGTACAGTGGAGATGTTTGTGCTTTAACATGTTGTTGTCTTTTTATGATTTATAAAGTTGTATGTCCCAGTGATGACATCATCAATACCATCATGCAGATCTGAACATCTTCACTATGAACCACACGGTAACATTTACAAATAAACATATTTTCTGAACAGCTAGGCCTTTACACTTTCAGATTTTGTTACTGAATAGTCAGATGTTTTTATTTGTCTTTTCATGTATATATCTCCATGTAATGTTGAAGGTACACACACTTTGACAGTCAAACTTATCTGGTGTTGTGGACTGCAACACAGACAAAAACGTCAACATCTGCTTTGATGAAAGTATTATTACAGTGCATCCGGAAAGGCGTCATTTTTTTTTTCCACATTCAAAATTCTATACACATTACCCCATGATGTCAATGTGAGAAAAAGTTTTATTATTTTTTTGTGTGTGTGTGTGTGTGTGTGTGTGTGTGTGTGTGTGTGTGTGTGTGTGTGTGTGTGTGTGTGTGTGTTTGAGACATTGGCAAATTTATTAAAAAAAAAAACCAAACAAACAAGAAATCACATGTACATTAGTATTCACAACCTGTGCCATGAAGGTCAAAATTGAGCTCAGATGCATCCTATTTCCATTGATCGTCCTTGAGATGTTTCTACAGCTTCATTGGGCACCGCAGTCTTGTTTGATGGCGGGTGTTAAAGGTGTAAAATATGACGCATATGATGTAATTTCTCTACTTCTGGGGAAAAACAGCATTTTTCTGCGTTTTTGAGCAAATTGCACTCAAACAAAGTGAAAATGCAAAGAAAAAGTGACAATGCGGTGGGAAAGTGGACATGTGCTGTGGTTTGTTTATGAGCCAGAGCTCAAGGCGGTTTTGCAGGCGAGAGAATGCAGCTACTCTGGTTAGCTGTGTAGGCTAACACTTAATGACAGGATGTCTCCCACTTGCTTTGTCTTCCCTTCTCCACTGGGAACCGAAAAAACCCACTTTTCGCGACTGCTTCGGCGATTGCAGCCAAAAACAAAACAGTGCACCTGTATATTGCACAATGGGACTGGCTGTCCCCATAAGTGGTCAAATCCCGTGATATCACACAGGGTTCAAACAAGACTGCAGTGCCCTGTTGGAGTCCACCTGGGGCAAATTCAGTTGACTTGACATGATTTGGAAAGAGACACACCTGTCTACACATACCAAGCATGAAGTCAAAGGAATTGTCTGTAGATCTCAGAGACAGGGTTGTCTTGAGACACACATCTGGGGAAGGGTACAGAAACATTTCTACTGCTTTGAAGATCCCAACGACCAAAGTGGCTTCCATCATCTGTAAATGGAAAAAGTTCAGATCCACCTTCCTAGAGCTGGCCGCCCATCTAAACTGAGTGATCGGAGGAGAAGGGCCTTAGTCAGCGAGATGAGCAAGAACTTGATGGTCAGTCTGTCAGAGCTCCAGTATTCCTCTGTGGAAAGAGTAGAACCTTCCAGAAGGACAACCATCTCTGCAGTAATCCACCAATCAGGTCTGTATGGTAGCGTGGCCAGACAGAAGCCACTCCATTGTAAAAGGCATATGGTAGCCCACCTGGAGTTTGCCAAAAGGCACCTGAAGGACTCTCAGAGCAAGAGGAACAAATCAGTCAGTGCATCTCTGTGATGCGTTAATGTGCACTGCGGCCCTGTGGATGGGATCAAACAGCCATGATGACATGAAAATTCAGATGAATCCTCTGACACATGAGGTGGACTGTCAATGGATGTGTGATTACATGCACAATCTGGACATGATACCACAATCACAGGCATTTCGAAAGGGTCAGTGCATCTCAGAGCCATGCGAGTTGCCATGCCTCTGAGGCACACAGATCTCTCGCCCACCCGTGTTTGTGCATCGCAGCGCATCGCCTCACCTACTCAGCTGATTTCCAGAGAGGTGGAGAGAGAGACAGAGAGAGAAAGCAAGAGACAGCCAAAAGATGTTTTTCTATTTATTTTTTGCTCTATGTAACACTTGCTTTGACAATGAAAACTTGTGTTTCCCATGTCAATAAAGCTTAATTGAAACATAACATTGAAGCTGTAACTTAGGGGGAGAGAGAGAGGGAATGAAGCACACTGATCGCATGTCATGCCCTCTGAACAGCTGATTTCCAGAGAGAGAGAGAGAGAGAGAGCTTTCAGCATATTTGCTGTGCATTGTAGGGTTTCCTGCTGGGTTCATTGTTATATTTTTTAATGTTGTCATGTTTCGTATTTCGTGGTGTGCTGCATGTGACCTACACGAATCATTTCAGCCTGCTCCAAACCACATTCTGGCTAATCAAATGGCATTTGTACACGGCTGTACGACTGCTGTTCGGATTGCCTTAATTGTCTGTCCCGTGCAATTGCAGCTCGACTTTTATTTGTTTTGCTAATTAGTGAGATTTGTACAGCATTCATGGTCTCGTGTGATGGGGCCCTTAACCGTACACAACTAAACAAAAATGATTATGCCCTCCTCTAGGGCAGACGGCATACAGCGATAGGCTTTCCTTCACTGTGTTTGTCTGTGTGTCTATGTGCAGCTTGTGAAGGTGATAACTTGAGAACAAATGACAGCAGGTCTGCTAAACTTGCTGCACGGGTTCCTCTTTTGAGGACATCATGAGTTTGCATGTGGGTTGCCCTGACCTACTTCTCAAGGTCACAGAGGTGAACACAGGATGTGATGACCTTGTGGATACCACACTGGATAAACCTACTAACTTCAGTCTGATTCATTGCTCAATAGTGATGCATGGGTCAAGGATTTTTTTTAACAGCCGCAGCATCCCGTTATAAGAGCCAATCCACATCACTTGATCAGCAAAAGTATGTGATGATTCATGACCAAACCCAACCTGACCTGCAGGAAAGAAGGCTACTGGGTCTGAAACACACTCTCTCTATCTCATTGTCTTTCTTTCAGAGACCACGTGGATGTTTTTTTAGGTTTTTGTTTTTTTTAGAAGGAGTGCAACTGATGACTAGAATATGTCTTAGTCGGTTGTTGGTCACATAAAGAAGCGACTATTTACACACCGGTTTGAGCTTGCATGGTGTTGTCCTCCAGCTATTTTTCTTGCTGATTTTTAAAATTTCTATACATCTGGTACTGTGCTGTTAATGTTCAAGATGACAGGTGGAAATGAATGGGGGAAAATTTTTCTGATCAGCTCCAGTTTGCAGTCATTTTTGTTCAGGAGGAAGCTCCGTCGTGATTTTTATCTCCACGCCTGATGTTGCACGGCTCATAAGATTCCTCTGTAAAGACAAAAATCTGTCATTTTTTTTTAACTGCAATTTTTTAAGAGTAGCCAATGCAAGTTAGTTAGGGCCCCTTCACACATAGTGCGAAGTTTGGTCGAAGTGTGCACAAAGTGTACATGAAGCAGAAATCGTGTGCAAAATGCCTCATACACCTGTTGCTACAACTATTTGCACACACCAGCGGCTGAAAGACAGATTGTGAGCTGTGCGAACCCATCAATCCCTCTCGCGGCAGGTGTCAGCCAAATTCCAGCTGACACACACGAACATCTAACACCGCTCATTTGGCACTTAGAATATGTGTGGCCATTCGCACTCTTGGCACGACAACATATTCTGCAGACAATCACTGTCGTGCTGGCAGTGAAATTTGTCTACGTTCCCCTCAAGTGTGGCTTTGGTGTGTGTGCTGAACTGACAGGAGGTGTGGCTGCCGACAGAATCAGCTGTGGAGATCTGTCATTCTGGACAGACATGGACTAACAACTGCCCACTGTGATGTGCGTGTCTGTTTGCTGTCATTATGTGGACATAAATAAAAGCATATTTTGCTGTGGTGATAAATGCTGTGGGCTGGTACCAGAAATTGGGAGACCTGCTTAATTTATTATAATTTTGTGGAAACTGTTAACACAAAGGGCCCCTTCACACATAATACAAAAGATGTAGAAACCAGAAGAAAATCTGTGAACCAAAAACGAAATGGGGAACCACAAAACATTCCACCTGCTGTCAAGAGGGACGCAAGGTTGGACAGGCCTGCATGATACAGCCGTAACGGTACATGGAAAGTCGTGCATACAGCAACGGAGCAACAAAATAAAAATAAAAAAAACACCACAATTTATAATACTTAATTCCTGTTATAAAGAGCGAACTTAGCCTCTGCCTCTGGAAAGCCGCACGGAGGCTTCGTGCGTCAGGACCGATTCGCTGATCGAGCAAGACAAAGGAACACCTCCGTTTCGGAGTGCCAGGGGACAAGTTGGGACATGCCCAGCTCTCCACAATTTCTCTTATACTCACTGGGCTGGTAAGCATTGAAAGCCGAGATAGGCATGTCCCAACTTGTCCCCTGGCACTCCGAAATGCAGGTGTTCCTTTGTCTTGCTGGATCAGCGAATCGGTCCTGATGCGCGAAGCCTCCGCGCGGCTTTCCATTTGTTTTTGTACTGGCTTTATTTTTCTCTCTCTCTCTCCTCTAAGGGTGGACATTTGAACATGGACATCTATGGCAATGTGCTCACTTTTGGAGCCACCTTCAAGCAGCCAGTCAAGGAACTGCGACATTTTCTTTTTCTGGTATGCCTCAGTTGGCACCATCAAAGCTTACTGCTTGTTCAGGGTATCTGTCACTGTCCTTGGACAAGACACTTCATCATCATCCCAGTGCACCCATCTACAAATGACCAATGGTGAATAATCATCAGAAATATTTTTCAACAACAGGAAGACAAGGGATTTTGAAATGTCAAGATTATTTTTGTAACACATATTGAGTTATGTGTGGACACAAATTTACTTGAATGTATATTTTTCACCTTCAGACTAAGAATGATTTATTTGGATTTGAATGTCATCCCTTGCAGCCAGACTTGTTTTTGGAGCCACACCGAGTGGAGAAACCCTAAAATCTGGCATTTATTTTTCTTCACTAACCCTTTGTGACACCATAAATCCCTGATTGCACTCTGAAACCTTTCAGGGTCTTTTGTTCCCACACTTTTTTCTTCAGCACGCAAATTCTTGGGTTTTCACAGCAACGCGCAAGTCAAGACGTGATTGTCCAGTGAGATAAATAGGTGGCAGGAAAGGAGCCAACAAAGGATCATGATGTCCAGGAGGCTGAGCCTGGAGTAGGTTTTGTTCCTGTAGGCAGTCATCCAGTTTTTTTTCACACTGAGGGAGATCAGTGTGGAATTCTAATTACTAGCTGGTCCTCAGTCCATCGTTTTCTCCATCACAGTACTCAGGGCATTATAGGATGAGCAGGAGCTGCACACTGTGAGGATCATGCACAGGTTCTATACTACTACAACTCCTAATAATAATTCTACTTTGTACATTGAAAATATACAGTTATTTAATCCTCAGTGATGCTGCATGCATGTCTGATGAAGGACTGTCCTAATACACTGCACATGACAGGAGACAAACACAAGCGCAACAGGACTGTTGAGTTCCACATAAGACCCATGTTATCCAGACAGATGAACTTATAATTTTACTGTGTGCTGATTATGTCAACACAACTAGTGTGTTACGGTGAAGTTCTCCAGCAAAAGATAATCTCCAGTTAACGTCCAACAGCCTTTTAGCTGGTATGAAGAGTGATGTGGTAAAATTGGGTGCTGGCCTGCTCTTTTTCAGGAACTTACTGTGCCAAATTCTTGATGCCGATGGAAAAAAGTAGGGTTCCTATTAAAAAAGACCCCGTTTGCATAACAATGGGATGGATGAGGGTGAGGGTGGGGGGAGTGGAGGCTGCAGACAGACTGGGACTCTTGGACAGATTACAGTAGATGTCAGGCGCTCTGGTGGACATGCTGTGATACTGGAGGAGTCCACGTTGGATTTGGGATTGATGCACAGGGAAGCTTGCTCCCAGGTTGGACGTGTGCGTTCCTCTGTCTCCGAAGGTGACAGATTATGCACGTGCTGCTGAGACAATGAATCTGGATTTAGATTCTGCAGAGCATTTGACAACCAGCCCAGCAGGGTTGTGACTGAATGCTTCCACATTTCAATTATTCAACATTTGAGATATATTTTGGCATGATATGTCATGCATTAAACGGATGTGTAGTATCTGTTTGCTCTCATGCATGAGATACAGTTTTTACTTGTTGAACTGAACTACATCTTCATCCAGTGGATTTATTTTCAAGATTAAAACAGGACCATTTCAGCTGGAGATCATACTAACACGAGATGTCTGGAGCTGTGGATGTTGGACTGATTTTCTTCTTTATTCTGGTAATACACTCACTCAAAACCACGACACCGATACATATGAACATTTTCAAAAAGCATTCATTGTGTTTTTGGATGTTTTAACCAAATATACTGGAGAAAAGTTTGATTTAACAGTAGATTATTGGAAAGAACTGGACAAAATTCATACAGTGAGCTTAAAAATATTTTTTTCTCCCTTCTAAAAGTTCACAGAGCTCAGTAGATTGGACTTAAAACAGACTTGTTGATACTTGATGTGATCTTAGTATAAGAGCGAACATTTCATGAGAAGGTATTTTTCCATGTAATTTGAAGGTTTTAATGTAACACATAGTGTAGAGCAAGTGGTCTAACTATGCTTCCATGTGATGTCTTTGTGTTCTGCAGTGAAAAACTGCAACACTAAAATGTGTGTGATGCTTATAGAGATCCCCCGGTTCACACCTACCGACAACAAATTTGACGTGCTGATGGCTTTGGTCACTGGGCTCCTTAGGGACATATTTAAAAATATGTTTTATTCTGTAGTTAGCAGAATATTCACATTTGTTCTTCTATTCTGCTTAATCTGTGGTAGTATGGCACAATGGTTAGAAAAACTGATAGGATTGGATGAACACCAACAGGCTAATATTGTTTCAGGGGTTACTGTTTACTGAGGCTTATTCTTGTGGACTTGCCAGTTGTCTTGATGGTTGGCTTTGGTGGGATACTAAAAATTATGCCTGAGTAACTGCCTCAGTGGTTAGTGTGGAGTGGGGCTATCATCAGCATAACTACAATACTTGCTACGATACATGTTAATATCACTAACATAAATTAATAATTGTACAAAAATGTCCATAAGTACAATTAATGGCTTAAGGAATACATTTCATTTCTATACTCACTTATTCCAGTTCAGGGCCACTGGGGAGTTTGAGCTTATCCCAGTGGTCAGTGGGTGAGAGGTGGGGTCCACTCTGGAGAGGCCACCAGTCTTTTGCAGCATCCTTATTATTACAAATTTTGGTGTAAAAACAGAACTTTGTCTTCTTTGTCTTTATTGACGGATCACAAACCGGTGTTAGAGGTGTATACCGCCATCTACTCTGTTGAAGTGAGTGGAATCATGGCATTAATTATTCTAAGACAATAAAATAAAGAACATAAAACAATTTAATAAAAAATAAATAATCAAAACATTAAAAGGCAGCATAGTGGCTTAGTGGTTAGCACTGTTGCCTCACAGTACAAAGGTTGTGGGATTGATACCCCCTGTGGCGTTTCTGTGTGGAGTTTGCGTGTTCTCCGCGTGTCTACGTGGATTCCGTCCAGGTGCTTCAGTTTCTTCCCACATCCAAAGTCATGCAGATTAGGTGAACTGGAAACTTTAAATTGTCCATAGGTGTGCATGCGAGTGTGAATGTCTTTGTTTGTCTATATGTGACCCTGCAACAGCCTGGCACTCTGTCCGGGGTGTGCCACCTATGCCACACCCTATGACTGTTGGGATAAGATCCAGCCCCCGACGACCCTTAATTAGAGAAAGCAGTTGAAGATGAGTGAGTGAATGACTATAAAACATTAAAAAAGTTTAATAGCTTATCACAATCATATACAATCCCAATTCCAATGAAGTTGGGATGTTGTGTGAAATGTAAATAAAAACAGAATACAATGATTTGCAAATCCTCTTCAACCTATATTCAATTGAATACACCATAAAGACAAGACATTTAATGTTCAAACTGATACACATTAGGTAATGGATGCCTGCAACACGTTTCAAAAAAGCTGGGACAGGTGCAACAATGCTCAAAGAACACCTGTTCCGAACATTCCAAAGGTGAACAGGTTAATTGTAAACAAGAGAGCATCATGATTGGGTATAAAAGGAGCATCCCCAAGAGGCTCAGCTGTTCACCAGGAAAGATTGGGTGAGGATCACTACTGTGTGAACAACTGCATCAAAAAATAGTCAAATCATCTACAGTCCATAATATAATCAGATGGTTCAGAGAATCTGGATAACTCTCTACACATAAGCAGCAAGGCCGAAAACCAACATTGAATGCCCAAGACCTTCGACCCCTCAGGCGATGCTGCATTAAAAACTAACATCATTGTGTAAAGGATCTTACCATGTGGGCTAAGGAACACTTCAGAAAACCATTGTCAGTTAACTCAGTTTGTCGCTACATCTACAAGTGCAACACATGCTGCCATCCAAGCAACGTCTTTTTCAGGGACGTCCCTGCTTATTTCAGCAAGACAATGCCAAGCCACATTCTGCACATGATACAACAGCATGGCTTCATAGAGTGGAGGCAGTCCAGACCAGCCGCCCATTGAAAATGTGTTGCACATTATGAAGCACAAAATACAACAATGGAGACCCCGGACTGTTGAACAACTGAAGTCGTACATCAAGCAAGAATGGGAAAGAATTCCACCTCCAAAGCTTCAACAATTAGTGTCCTCAGTTCACAAACACTTCTTGAGTGTTGTTAGAAGGAAAGGTGATGTAACATAGTGGTAAACATACCACTGTCCCAGCTTTTTTGAAACATGTTGCAGGCATCCATTTAAATAAAAGACATGTGCAGAAGAGGTTACAATTTCACAAAGAACATATCAACTGGCCTAAAGAGAAATGGAGGAATATTTTGTGGACTGATGAGAGTAAAACTCTTCTTTTTGGGTCCAAGGGTTGCAGACAGTTTGTGAGACGACCCCCAAACTCTGAATTCAAGCCACAGTTCACAGTGAAGACAGTGAAGCATGGTGGTGCAAGCATCATGATATGGGCATGTTTCTCCTACTATGGTTTTGGGCCTATATATCGCATACCAGGTATCATAGATCAGTTTGGATATGTCAAAATACTTGAAGAGGTCATGTTGCCTTATGCTGAAGAGGACATGCCCTTGAAATGGGTGTTTCAACAAGACAATGACCCCAAGCACAATAGTAAACAAGCAAAATCTTGGTTCCAAACAAACAAAATGAATGCCTTGCAGATGTGAAGAAATCATGAAAAACTGTGGTTATACAACTAAATACTAGTTTAGTGATTCACAGGATTGCTAAAAAAGCAGTTTGAACATAATAGTTTTGAGTTTGTAGCGTTGACAGCAGATGCTACTATTATTGTGAACACCCCCTTTTCTACTTTTTTTTTTTTTTACTAATAGCCCAATTTCATAGCCTTAAGAGTGTGCATATCATAAATGCTTGTTCTTGTTGGATTTGTGAGAATATTCTGAATCTACTGGTACCTTGTTTCCCAGGTAACAATAAGAAATATACTCAAAACCTGGATTAATCTTTTTAGTCACATAGCACTACTATTATTCTGAACACTACTATATATATATATATATATGCACTCAACAAAATATAAACACAACACTTTTGGTTTTGCTCCCATTTTGTATGAGATGAACTCAAATATCTAAAACTTTTTCCACATACACAATATCACCATTTCCCTCAAATATTGCTCACAAACCAGCCTAAATCTGTGATAGTGAGCACTACTCCTTTGCTGAGATAATCCATCCCACCTCACAGGTGTGCCATATCAAGATGCTGATTAGACACCATGATTAGTGCAAGGTGTGCCTTAGACTGCCCACAATAAAAGGCCACTCTGAAAGCTGCAGTTTTGTTTTATTGGGGGGGATACCAGTCAGTATCTGGTGTGACCACCATTTGCCACATGCAGTGCAACACATCTCCTTCGCATCATCCGTGAAGAGAACACCTCTCCAACGTGCCAAATGCCAGCGAATGTGAACATTTGCCCACTCAAGTCGGTTACGACGACGTACTGGAGCCAGGTCGAGACCCCAATGAGGACGACGAGCATGCAGATGAGCTTCCCTGAGACGGTTTCTGACAGTTTGTGTAGAAATTCAGCTGTCCAAGTGGCTTGTCTCAGACGATCTTGGAGGTGAACATGCTGGATGTGGAGGTCCTGGGCTGGTGTGGTTACACGTGGTCTGCGGTTGTGAGGCTGGTTGGATGTACTGCCAAATTCTCTGAAACGCCTTTGGAGACGGCTTATGGTAGAGAAATGAACATTCAATACACGAGCAACAGCTCTGGTTGACATTCCTGCTGTCAGCATGCCAATTGCACGCTCCATCAAATCTTGCGACATCTGTGGCATTGTGCTGTGTGATAAAACTGCACCTTTCAGAGTGGCCTTTTATTGTGGACAGTCTAAGGCACACCTGTGCACTAATCATGGTGTCTAATCAGCATCTTGGTATGACACACCTGTGAGGTGGGATGGATTATCTCAGCAAAGGAGAAGTGCTCACTATCACAGATTTAGACTGGTTTGTGAACAATATTTGAGGGAAATGGTGATATTGTGTATGTGGAAAAAGTTTTAGACCTTTGAGTTTATCTCATACAAAATGGGAGCAAAACCAAAAGTGTTGCGTTTATATTTTTGTTGAGTGTATATATATATATATATATATATATAGGAATGTTACTTTAACTTTCGCAGTGATAGTTCATCCATATACTTCTGCATCAAATCAAGGTCTGATCTAATATATATATCCATCCATCCATCCACCCATTTTCTTTCACTTTATCCGGAGTCGAGTCGCGGGGGCAGCAGCTCAAGCAAAGCCGCCCAGACCTCCCGATCCACACACACCTCCCACAGCTCCTCCAGGGGAACCCCAAGGCATTCCCAAGCCAGCCGAGAGATGTAGTCTCTCCAGCGTGTCCTGGGTCTTCCCCGGGGCCTCCTCCCAATGGGACGTGCCCGAAACACCTCTCCAGCGAGGCATCCAGGTGGCATTCGGAAAAGATACCCGAGCCACCTCAAATGGCTCCTTTCAACATGGAGGAGCAGTGGCTCGACTCGAGCTCCTCCCAAATGACCAAGCTCCTCACCCTATCTCTAAGGAAGCGCCCAGCCACCCTGCGGAGCCAACCCATCTTGGCTGCTTGTACTAGCGATCTCGTTCTTTCGGTCATGAGCCAAATCTCACGACCATAGGTGAGGATCGGAATGTAGATTGATTGGTAAATCGAGAGCTTTGTCCCCCTACTCAGCTCTCTCTTCATCACGACGGTGTGATACAGCGACAGCATCACTGCAGATGCTGCACCGATCCATCTATCGATCTCACGCTCCATCTGTCCCTCACTCGTGAACAAGACCCCAAGATACTTAAACTCCTCCACTTGAGTCAAGGACACTCCACCGATATGAAGAGGGCAAAGCACCTTTTTTCCAGTTGAGAAACATGGCCTTGGATTTGGAGGTGCTGATTTTCATCCCGGACGCTTAACACTCGGCTGCAAACCGCCCCAGTGCATGGTGAAGGTCCTGATTTGACGAATCCAGAAAAACAGAACGCCATCGTCCGCAAACAGCAGAGACGAGGTTCTGTAGTTCCCAAACCAGACCCCTCTACACCCTGGCTGCACCTAGAAATTCTGTCCATAAAGATAATGAACAGAGCCGTTGACAAAGGGCAGCCCTGGCAGAGGCCAACATGCACTGGAAACAGGTTTGACTTACTCCCGGCAATGCGAACCAAGCTCCTGCTGTGGTCGTACAGGGACAGTATAGCCCTTAGCAAAGGACCCCAGATCCCGTACTCCCGGAGCACATCCCACAGGGTGCCCTGAGGGACACGGTCAAACGCCTTCTCCAGATCCACAAAGCACATGTGGACTGGTTGGGAGAACTCCCATGAACCCTCGAGCACCCGATGGAGCGTGTGGAGCTGGTCCAGTGTGCCGCGACCAGGATGAAAACCACACTACTCCTCCTGAATCCGAGGTTCGACTATTGGTCGAATTCTCCTCTCCAGTACTCTGGAATAGACCTTCCCGGGGAGGCTGAGGAGTGTGATCCCCCTGTAGTTGGAACACACCCTCCGGTCCCCCTTCTTAAACAGAGTGACCACCACCCGGTCTGCCAATCCAGACGCACTGTCCCCGACTGCCACGCGATGTTGCAGAGGCATGTCAGCCAAGACAGTCCCACAACATCCAGAGACTTAAGGTACTCAGGATGGATTTCATCCACCCCAGGACCCTTGCCACCGAGGATCTTTCTAACCACCTCGGTGACTTCGGCCTGGGTAATGGATGAGTCTGCCTCTGAGTCCCCAGTCTCTGCTTCCTCTTCGGAAGACGTGATGATGGGATTGAGGAGATCCTTGAAGGACTCCTTCCACCACCCGACAAATCCCCAGTCATGGTCAACAGCTCGTCACCCACACTGTAGGTGCGGGTGGAGAGCTGCTTCTGCCTCCTGAGGCATCGGACGGTTTGCCAGAATTTCTTCGAGGCCAACCGATAGTCCTCCTCCATGGCCTCTCCGAACTCCTCCCAGACCCGAGTTTTTGCCTCTGCGACTGCACGGACTGCGGCATGCTTGACCTGCTGGTACCTGTCAGCTGCCTCCGGGGTCCCAGCTACCAACAAAGACAAGTAGGACTCCTTCTTCAGCTTGATGGCATCCCTTACTTCTGGCGTCCACCACCAGGTTCGGGGATTGCCACCCCGACAGGCACCAGAGACCTTGCGACCACAGCTATGAGCGGCCACATCAACAAGGGAGGGGGAGAACATGGTCCACTCGGACTCCATGCCTCCAACCTTCCCCCGGGATCTGGGAGAAGCTCTCCTGGAGGTGGGAGTTGAAGACCTCACTGACGGAGGGTTCCGCCAGTCGTTCCCAGGAGACCCTCATGATACGTTTGGGCCTGCCAGGTCTGACCGGCTTCCTCCCCTCCCAGGGGATCCAACTCACCACCAGGTGGTGATCGGTCGACAGCTCAGCCCCTCTCTTCACTCGAGTGTCCGAGACACATGGCCGAAGGTCAGATGATATGACTACAAAGTCAATTATCGACCTCTGGCTCAGGGTGTCCTGGTGCCATGTGCACTTATGGACACCCTTGTGCTCGAACATGGTGTTCGTGATGGACAAACTGTGACTAGCACAGAAGTCCAACAACTGAACACCACTTGGGTTCAGATTGGGGAGGCCATGCTTCCCGATCACCCCCCTCCAGGTCTCACTGTCGCCGCCCACATGGGCATTGAAATCCCCCAGGAGAACAATGGAGTCCCCAGTCGGAGCGCTATCTAGTACCTCTCCTGGGGACTCCAAGAAGGTCGGGTAGTCTGCACTGCCACTCTGCCCGTAGGCAAAGACAACAGTGAGAGACCTGTCCCCGACCCGAAGGTGTAGGGACGCGACCCTCTCATTCACCGGAGTGAACTCCAACACATGGCGACTGAGCTGGGGAGCAATAAGCAATGCGACCCCAGCTCTCCACCTCTCCCCATGGGCAACGCCAGAAAAGTGGAGCGTCCAGCCCCTCTCCAGGAGTTGGGTACCAGAGACCAAGCTGTGCGTGGAGGTGAGCCCGACTATCTCGAGTCGGTATTTCTCAATCTCCCACACAAGCTCAGGCTCCTTCCCCCCCCAGCGAGGTGACATTCCACATCCTAACAGCCAGGGGCTGTGAGCGCAGACCAGACCGCCGGGCCACCCGCCCTCGACCGAAACCCCTATCCTCTCTGCACCCGACCCCCATGGCCCCCTCTGCATGTGGTGAACCCACAGGAGGGCGGGACCACATCGCTATTTTGGGCTGAGCTTGGCTGGGCCCCATGGGCTAAGGCCCGACCACCAGGCACTCCCACGCGAGCCCGAACCCAAGGCCTGGCTCCAGGGTGGGGCCCCAGCTCCACCATACCGGGCGACGTCTCGGTCCTTGATTTTTTACTGGTCATGTGTGCTTCTGAACTGCCCTTAGTCTGACCCGTCACCTAGGACCTGTTTGCCTTGGGAGACCCTACAAGGGGCACAAAGCCTCTGACAACATAGCTCCTAGGATCATCAGGGTACGCAAACTCCCCCACCACGATAAGGTGGCAGCTAGAGGGGGAGTAGGGGAAACATTTTATTTAAATTTCAACTTCAAGCACCACTTAACCTTAATTATCTTGAGGCAGAGTGTCCTCTTGTTTTGAAATCAGAATATGGTCACCCTACTGATCTTTCTTTATTCTCTGTCTCTCACTCACACACTCACACACACACACACACACACACACACACACACACACGCACACACACACACACACACACACACACACAGCAGGAGGACTTCAGGACTTTTAAGCTCTCATCAGGAGCACTGCAGGATAAGCACTTTTGATATGTGAAATAATGCATCACATTTTTGTGACCATTGTTTATTTATTTACACACACAAACACACAGGGAAAAAATAACCAACTATGAACAATATAACAGGGGAGGTCACAGCCAAAAAAGGGCCAATAGGAGCTGAGGGTCAATCAGTACTGTAGCTGGCAGAACACGCTGCAAAATCCAGGGTGGGATCCTCAGAATATAAACCCCACAACTCTCCCAACCTCCCACATCCAACATAAACAAAAAAAAGTCCATATATGTATTGTTACTATCATATAATTAATATATGTGTTATATACTATTCATGAATATGGTGTTAATAACATTAGGTCTCTCTCTTCTAAGTCCCTGTTAGTAAATGATATAATAATTGATCAACATATTGATTTATTCTGCCTTACAGAAACCTGGTTACAGCAGGATGAATATGTTAGTTTAAATGAGTCAACACCCCCGAGTCACACTAACTGCCAGAATGCTCGTAGCACGGGCCGAGGCGGAGGATTAGCAGCAAGCTTCCATTCCAGCTTATTAATTAATCAAAAACCCAGACAGAGCTTTAATTCATTTGAAAGCTTGACTCTTAGTCTTGTCCATCCAAATTGGAAGTCCCAAAAACCAGTTTTATTTGTTATTATCTATCATCCACCTGGTCATTACTGTGAGTTTCTCTGTGAATTTTCAGACCTTTTGTCTGACTTAGTGCTTAGCTCAGATAAGATAATTATAGTGGGCGATTTTAACATCCACACAGATGCTGAGAATGACAGCCTCAACACTGCATTTAATCTATTATTAGACTTAATTGGCTTTGCTCAAAATGTAAATGAGTCCACCCACCACTTTAATCATATCTTAGATCTTGTTCTGACTTATGTTATGGAAATTGAAGACTTAACAGTATTCCCTGAAAACTCCCTTCTGTCTGATCGTTTCTTAATAACATTTACATTTACTCTGATGGACTACCCAGCAGTGGGGAATATGTTTCATTACACTAGAAGTCTTTCAGAAAGCACTGTAACTAGGTTTAAGGATATGATTCCTTCTTTATGTTCTCTAATGCCATATACCAACACAGTGCGGAGTAGCTACCTAAACTCTGTAAGTGAGATAGAGTATCTCGTCAATAGTTTTACATCCTCATTGAAGACAACTTTGGATGCTGTAGCTCCTCTGAAAAAGAGAGATTTAAATCAGAAGTGCCTGACTCTGTGGTATAACTCACAAACTCGCAGCTTAAAGCAGATAACCCGTAAGTTGGAGAGGAAATGGCATCTCACTAATTTAGAAGATCTTCACTTAGCCTGGAAAAAGAGTCTGTTGCCCTATAAAAAAGCCCTCCGTAAAGCTAGGACATCTTACTACTCATCACTAATTGAAGAAAATAAGAACAACCCCAGGTTTCTTTTCAGCACTGTAGCCAGGCTGACAAAGAGTCAGAGCTCTATTGAGCCGAGTATTCCTTTAACTTTAACTAGTAATGACTTCATGACTTTCTTTGCTAATACAATTTTAACTATTAGAGAAAAAATTACTCATAACCATCCCAAAGACGTATCGTTATCTTTGGCTGCTTTCAGTGATGCCGGTATTTGGTTAGACTCTTTCTCTCCGATTGTTCTGTCTGAGTTATTTTCATTAGTTACTTCATCCAAACCATCAACATGTCTATTAGACCCCATTCCTACCAGGCTGCTCAAGGAAGCCCAACCATTATTTATAATGCTTCGATCTTAAATATGATCAATCTATCTTTACTAGTTGGCTATGTACCACAGGCTTTTAAGGTGGCAGTAATTAAACCATTACTTAAAAAGCCATCACTTGACCCAGCTATCTTAGCTAATTATAGGCCAATCTCCAACCTTCCTTTTCTCTCAAAAATTCTTGAAAGGGTAGTTGTAAAACAGCTAACTGATCATCTGCAGAGGAGTGGTGTATTTGAAGAGTTTCAGTCGGGTTTTAGAATTCATCATAGTACAGAAACAGCATTAGTGAAGGTTACAAATGATCTTCTTATGGCCTCAGACAATGGACTCATCTCTGTGCTTGTTCTGTTAGACCTCAGTGCTGCTTTTGATAGTGTTGACCATAAAATTTTATTACAGAGATTAGAGCATGCCATAGGTATTAAAGGCACTGCGCTGCGGTGGTTTCAATCATATTTATCTAATAGATTACAATTTGTTCATGTAAATGGGGAATCTTCTTCACAGACTGTTAATTATGGAGTTCCACAAGGTTCTGTGCTAGGACCAATTTTATTCACGTTATACATGCTTCCCTTTGGCAGTATTATTAGACGGCATTGCTTAAATTTTCATTGTTACGCAGATGATACCCAGCTTTATCTATCCATGAAGCCAGAGGACACACACCAATTAGCTAAACTGCAGGATTGTCTTACAGACATAAAGACATGGATGACCTCTAATTTCCTGCTTTTAAACTCAGATAAAACTGAAGTTATTGTACTTGGCCCCACAAATCTTAGAAACATGGTGTCTAACCAGATCCTTACTCTGGATGGCATTACCCTGACCTCTAGTAATACTGTGAGAAATCTTGGAGTCATTTTTGATCAGGATATGTCATTCAAAGCGCATATTAAACAAATATGTAGGACTGCTTTTTTGCATTTACGCAATATCTCTAAAATTAGAAAGGTCTTGTCTCAGAGTGATGCTGAAAAACTAATTCATGCATTTAATTCCTCTAGGCTGGACTATGGTAATTCATTATTATCAGGTTGTCCTAAAAGTTCCCTGAAAAGCCTTCAGTTAATTCAAAATGCTGCAGCTAGAGTACTGACGGGGACTAGAAGGAGAGAGCATATCTCACCCATATTGGCCTCTCTTCATTGGCTTCCTGTTAATTCTAGAATAGAATTTAAAATTCTTCTTCTTACTTATAAGGTTTTGAATAATCAGGTCCCATCTTATCTTAGGGACCTCATAGTACCATATCACCCCATTAGAGCGCTTCGCTCTCAGACTGCAGGCTTACTTGTAGTTCCTAGGGTTTGTAAGAGTAGAATGGGAGGCAGAGCCTTCAGCTTTCAGGCTCCTCTCCTGTGGAACCAGCTCCCAATTCAGATCAGGGAGACAGACACCCTCTCTACTTTTAAGATTAGGCTTAAAACTTTCCTTTTTGCTAAAGCTTATAGTTAGGACTGGATCAGGTGACCCTGAACCATCCCTTAGTTATGCTGCTATAGACGTAGACTGCTTGGGGGTTCCCATGATGCACTGAGTGTTTCTTTCTCTTTTTGCTCTGTATGCACCACTCTGCATTTAATCATTAGTGACTGATCTCTGCTCCCCTCCACAGCATGTCTTTTTCCTGGTTCTCTCCCTCAGCCCCAACCAGTCCCAGCATAGGACTGCCCCTCCCTGAGCCTGGTTCTGCTTGAGGTTTCTTCCTGTTAAAAGGGAGTTTTTCCTTCCCACTGTCGCCAAGTGCTTGCTCACAGGGGGTCGTTTTGACCGTTGGGGTTTTTACGTAATTATTGTACGGCCTTGCCTTACAATATAAAGCGCCTTGGGGCAACTGTTTGTTGTGATTTGGCGCTATATAAATAAAATTGATTGATTGAATTGATTGATTGACAAAGATAAAGTTTTAACAATAATAATGCATTATTGAAGTAAGCACAAGAAGGCCTAGGACTGGCCATAAGAACAAATTATCACCTAATCTACACTCAACACAAATATAAACGCAACACTTTTGGTTTTGCTCCCATTTTGTATGAGATGAACTCAAAGATCTAAAACTTTTTCCACATACACAATATCACCATTTCCCTCAAATATTGTTCACAAACCAGTCTAAATCTGTGATAGTGAGCACTTCTCCTTTGCTGAGATAATCCATCCCACCTCACAGGTGTGCCATACCAAGATGCTGATTAGACACCATGATTAGTGCACAGGTGTGCCTTAGACTGTCCACAATAAAAGGCCACTCTGAAAGGTGCAGTTTTGTTTTATTGGGGGGGGGATACCAGTCAGTATCCGGTGTGACCACCATTTGCCTCATGCAGTGCAACACATCTCCTTCGCATAGAGTTGATCAGGTTGTCAATTGTGGCCTGTGGAATGTTGGTCCACACCTCTTCAATGGCTGTGTGAAGTTGCTGGATATTTGCAGGAACTGGTACACGCTGTCGTATACGCCGGTCCAGAGCATCCCAAACATGCTCAATGGGTGACATGTCCGGTGAGTATGCTGGCCATGCAAGAACTGGGACATTTTCAGCTTCCAAGAATTATGTACAGATCCTTGCAACATGGGGCCGTGCATTATCCTGCTGCAACATGAGGTGATGTTCTTGGATGTTGGCACAACAATGGGTCTCAGGATCTCGTCACAGTATCTCTGTGCATTCAAAATGCCATCAATAAAATGCACCTGTGATCTTCGTCCATAACAGATGCCTGCCCATACCATAACCCCACCGCCACCATGGGCCAGTCGATCCACAACATTAACATCAGAAAACCGCTCACCCACACGACGCCGCACACGCTGTCTGCCATCTGCCCTGAACAGTGTGAACCGGGATTCATCCGTGAAGAGAACACCTCTCCAATGTGCCAAACTCCAGTGAATGTGAGCATTTGCCCACTCAAGTCAGTTACGACGACGAACTGGAGTAAGGTCGAGACCCCGATGAGGACGTCGAGCATGCAGATGAGCTTCCCTGAGACGGTTTCTGACAGTTTGTGCAGAAATTCTTTGGTTATGCAAACCGATTGTTTCAGCAGCTGTCCGAGTGGCTGGTCTCAGACGATCTTGGAGGTGAACATGCTGGATGTGGAGGTCCTGGGCTGGTGTGGTTACACGTGGTCTGCGGTTGTGAGGCTGGTTGGATGTACTGCCAAATTCTCTGAAACGCCTTTGGAGACGGCTTATAGTAGAGAAATGAACATTCAATACACGAGCAACAGCTCTGGTTGACATTCCTGCTGTCAGCATGCCAATTGCACGTTCCCTCAAATCTTGCGACATCGGTGGCATTGTGCTGTGTGATAAAACTGCACCTTTCAGAGTGGCCTTTTATTGTGGGCAGTCTAAGGCACACCTGTTCACTAATCATGGTGTCTAATCAGCATCTTGATATGGCACACCTGTGAGGTGGGATGGATTATCTCAGCAAAGGAGAAGTGCTCACTATCACAGATTTAGACTGGTTTGTGAACAAAATTTGAGGAAATGGTGATATTGTGTATGTGGAAGAAGTTTTAGATCTTTGAGTTCATCTCATACAAAATGGCAGCAAAACCAAAAGTGTTGCGTTTATATTTTTGTTGAGTGTAGAATGTTTTCCTATAAATAATTATGATGGCTTTTAGAACTAACAAATTTAATTTTAACGATCAACGTACGAGGTTGGACACATAAGAAATTATTAATAGTGACTGACCAGTATTTCACAGATCGCACCTCTGCGTCCTGACGCCGCGCCTTTTTCCACTCACACCTCGTTGCAGGTGTCTGTTTCCGTGTGACAAACACAGTTATGAGTAGTTGTTGATGCTCTTTTTTCTTCTGGGCAAGAAGATTCTTAAAAACAGACACACAGAACACTAAAAAAAGGCATGCAAAATTGGACTAAAAACTCCGCGAAACGACGAGGCCACGAAAGGTGAACCGTGTTATAGCGAGGGACCACTGTATTCTCTGTATAATGTATTGTTAATAATTCTTGACGTGGATATTTGCTCGCTCAATTAATAAGACACGCCTAATTTGTCAGATTTCTTTATTCTTAAAATGTATTTATTTATTTTATTGTGACAAACGAATGGAGACGACAAAACCTGATTGCAGCACGGGCGAAGGGAATGACAACACTACAGTTGTAATTATCAATTTCATTGTCTAAAATGATCACACCACATAAAGTTAAGCTCAGCGCTGCTCTGGCTGCAGGCTCCAAGTCTGGAGAAAAAGGCAAGCAGCGCTTTCTTTGCAGTCAGCGCTGTGGCCACGGATCATGCTCGAGACCAGCAATCCTGCAAAAGCGGGATTTGTATTGATTATTATGTAGTATAATCAGGAAAGTGTTATTTATGTAACATATGTATTGATTTGTATGATGGGACTGTTTATCAGGCCGATCATATTCATTTTTATGTGGATTCCAGCGCTGGTTCATTTTGGTGTATAATTTACGCCACCTCTCGACCTGGTGTATATTTTCAGCGCAGCATACACCAACGACCACATTGATAAATGCCAAGTAGCGCAGCCGTTTTGGCGTACACCCCATATATGCTCAAATATCGCCATACGCAACGTTGATACATGAGGCCCAGTGTGAGTAGCCACAGCTGCTCACATTGTGTTCATGCTCAAAAGACACTGTCGCGTGCACAAACCATCGCACCGGGATTGTGCACACCTGCCCATCGGCATGATGCTTCGTGGTTAGCTCATACGAGCTGTATCGCCGTGAGTCACCCTGAGGTGTACATATTTGCACAATGTGTCAATGTCAATTTTATTTATATAGCACATTTACAACAACAGCAGCTGCCCAAAGTGCTTCACAGTAAAAACAATATCAAAAACCATACCCCCAAAACAGAGCATTAAAATTCCAAAATATACAAAAACACATAAAACCAGACACACACAGCTTAAATTGTATTAAAAGCCAAAGCATAAAAATGAGTCTTAAGAACAGATTTAAAAGACTCTAGAGATGGAGCAGCTCTGATGTGCATAGGCAAACTGTTCCAAAGTTTAGGCGCAGCCACCGAAAAAGCCCGATCACCTCAAGTTTTTAATCGAGATCTGGGCACATTTAATAACAGCTGGCTTTCTGACCTCACTGATCTGACCGGAACATAAGGAGTCAAAAGCTCAGAGAGGTATTCGGGAGCCAAACCATTTAAACACTTGAACACAAGCAACAGGATCTTAAAATCAATCCTAAATGAGATTGGGAGCCAATGGAGCGAGGCTAACACAGGGGTGATGTGCTCTCGTTTCCTCATCCCCGTGAGCAGTCGTGCAGCAGTGTTCTGAACCTGCTGCAGACGCTTTAGAGACAACTGGTCCAGTCCACAATAGAGTGAGTTACAATAATCTAAATGAGATGTTATAAGCAAATGAATAACTCGCTCAAAATCACACGCTGGGAGGTAAGCCTTCACTTTTCTCAAAATTCTAAGTTGGTAGAAACTGGCCTTTACCACAGAATTAATTTGCTTGTCCATTTTGAAGGAGCTGTCAAAAATAACCCCCAAATTTCTGACAGAATCATGCACACAGAAAGACAAAGGACCAAGCACATCATATGAACCAGATGACCATACAGGGCCAAAACTAACTATTTCAGTTTTATTCTCGTTGAGAATTAGAAAGTTTTGAGCCAACCAAGTTTTCACTTCCTGCAGACAATTTACCAAAATAGTCAGAGAATTTGATGGGAGCTTAAGTGGCAGATAGATTTGCAGGTCATCAGCATAAAAATGAAAGGTCAAGTTGTATTTTCTGAATATGGTGCCAAGTGGCAGCATATACAGTGAAAAAAGAGCAGGACCCAAAACAGAGCCTTGTGGAACACCATAATTAAGGGTGCTGAGCTGGACTGGTGTGACCCAAGGTGCACAGAGAAACTACGGTCTCTAAGATAAGCTCTAAACCACTCCAGTGCTATGCCTTTAAAACCTGCATAATACTCCAGATGGGACAGTAAAATACAGTGATCAACCGTGTCAAAGGCTGCAGTCAAATCCAGCAAAACTAAAATCCCAGAGCAACCAGAGTCAATAATTAAAAGGAGATCATTAAAAACCTTCAACAGTGCTGTTTCAGTACTACGAAGTGATTTGAAGCCAGACTGGAATTTTTCAAAAATGCCATTAGAATCCAAATGAGACTGAAACTGATCATAGACAATTTTCTCAAGGATTTTAGCTAAGAATGGCAACTTTGAAACGGGCCTATAATTGGCAAGAATATTAGGATCCAAGGTGGGCTTTTTGAGGAGAGGCTGAACTACAGCATGTTTTAAAACTCCTGGAACACAACCAGATAAAAGAGAAACATTCATAACATTTAAAATGTATGGCCCAAGGACAGAAATAACACTTTTTAAAAATCGTGCGGGAACAGAATCAAAAAGACAATTGGAAGGTCTTAATTGCTGAACCACTTTGAGCAATTCAGTTAAAGTTAGAGGCTGAAACTCAGCAAAGGCCGAAGTGCACTCAGTGTTTAAATTAAAATCATCAGAGTAAGACACTGAGATCGAAGCCCTGATTTGTGACACTTTTTCAACAAAGAATGACAAAAAGCTGTCACACAGTGAATCAGACAGCACAAGACCAGATTTAGATTCTGGGTTAATCAGACGATTCAGTACATTAAAAAGGACCTGAGGCCTGTGAGTGTTATTTGCAATAAAATTTGACACAAACTGGGCTTTTGCTGACTTAACAGCTTCTTGGTAATCCACAAGACAGTCTCGAAATATTCCCAGGGAAACATGCAAATGGTCCTTCTTCCATTTACGCTCTGCGCGCCTGCATTCGCGTCTGCGCGCACGAGTAGTGTCATTGTGCCACGGCTCCGACGCAGACCTGGAGCGCTTGGTCACAAGTGGCGCAACAGAGTCTAGCGCTTCTGTGCAGACAGAATTAAATAAAATAAGAAGCTCCTCACAGTTCAAAGCACTCGGGTCATGAAGTGAGGATGGGCACAGTGGCCAGAAACGCACTCGTAAATTACTCCACAGACTGTGAGTTTAACGCGCGCTTTGTGCGCACAGAAAGGTCCCGTTTTTCCACTGAGCTTGGAAGAGCTAAGTTGAATAAAATCGGCAGATGATCCGAGATCTGACAGTCACATATCTCCTCGACTTGAACATTGAGGCCAAAAGAAAGAATAAGATCTAATGTATGCCCCTTTTCATGCGTGGGACCACTAACCCACTGCGTAAGATTAAAAGAGTCAATCACATTAAAAAAGTCCTTGATCAGAGGCTTATTGTCACAACAAATATGAATATTAAAATCACCCACAATCAACAAACAGTCAGTGGTGGTTACAATTCCAGCCAGGAAATCTGAAAACTCTTGTATAAAGTGCTTGTTGAACTTAGGGGGGCGATAAATGAGCGCACAAAGGACAAGTGGGTTTGTCTGGCGTTTTAACAGTTGTATTTCAAAACTCGAGAAGAGTTCAGAAGGAGAGCGACAGCAGTGAAGGCTGGATTTAAAAACTGTTGCAAGCCCTCCACCTTTTCCAGAATTACGAGGCATACTAAAATATGTGCAGCCCGGCGGAAGAAGTTCAGAAAAGGCAGAGCACTCACCCACTTGCAGCCATGTCTCCGTCAGGAACTTAAATCCAGTTTTTTAGAGGCAAAAAAGTCGTTAAGAAGGAAGGTTTTGTTGGTGACCGACCGGCAGTTTAACAGCGCCAAACGGAGTGCGGTGTGCTCGATGCGAGGAGTTTGAGCACGGGCGACCACGCGGATGTTTCCCCAGTCCACCCCCCGCTTGCCAGCTCTCGACTGCCGGGGGAGGAACCAACACACGAGCGAATGCAGGTGATCCATGGGGCCGCATCTATCCGGGGCCAATGGAGTGATCCACCGCATACGGGCTTCTGCTGCTCGCCCCGACAAGGACGAAAAATCACCACCACGAGCTCTCAGGTAGGCCCTTACCCGAACAAGGACGCCGCCTCTGTTTCCCCTTCTCCTGGAGTGTCTTTTTCGGGGACATGCCCAGGAGAGCCTTCGTAGGCACGCCGGAATAGATGCGAGGGGAGGACAGTTTGTGGAATCATGCTGTTTCAAGCCATGATTAAAAAGTGCCTCATATGATGTTCGAATATTTAAAAGTGATTGGCGATCATATACAATTACAGCTGTAGCGCTCTGGATCCATACATGTAATAAAACAATAGTCCAAGTAGGGCAGAGAGACGTTTTGCCGTGCGCACCGCTGGCGCCATCTTGATGCACATGCCCACATCTGGTCACAAAGGCACCCACTGGCCTGGGTAGGTGTGAAGGGGCCCTTAATTATGACACGTCTAAAATGTACCAACACTGGCCTGTAGTAATAGTTATAAATAATTGCTCCCTTGTTTGCATTCAGGGTAAACACAGCTAATCCAAGGTGGGTCTGCATGTTGAATTGGCACAAGTTTTATGCCGGATGCCGTTCCTAACACAGCTCATATTACATGGAGAAATGTGGCAGGAGTGGGGTTTGAACCAAAACCTTCCATACTGAAACCAAGTGCTCTAACCACTTGGCCACCACCCCTGCCAGTAAATATAAATAATGTAAATAATATATTTAACCCTCATGTTATGTTTGAGTACAAGGAACAGCACTGACATGCCCAGGCCAAATTGACCTGATGCATAATTAATCATATGAAAGTAGTTAAAAAATGAATTTTCCTCTATTAACATTATCTTTAGCTCAACTGACATTAAAGCAATCATTATTTAATATGATCAAGTTCACCCCTTATAGATAATGGTTTACTTATGACAATTCACTTGTTTTTCATTAAAAAATAACTTTCAAAAGGTTTAATTTCAGTACACTGGCAAAAATTAGGCATGCAATATATTTGTTTCAACTCATTCTGCTTGATTTATATTTCTTTAATATGTTGACAACTTTTTTATGTTCATATTTTATTTATTTTCCTTTATATAGCGCCAAATCACAACAGAGTTGCCTCAAGGTGCTTCACACAGGTAAGGTCTAACTTTACCAACCCTCAGAGCAACAGTGGTAAGGAAAAACTCCCTCTGAGGAAGAAACCTCAAGCAGACCAGACTCAAAGGGGTGACCCTCTGCTTGGGCCATGCTGCAAACATAAATTACAGAAACAATTCACAGAACAGTTCACGGCTGAATATACACGAATTGCTGTTGGTGCACAGGACAGGAGGGTCACCAACACAAGTGGCCAGCAACTTCAATTCAGATTTCCTTTTTAAGCCTGAACAATATGTGTGTAATACAAACGTGTGTGTGTGTGGGGGGGCAAACATGTTAAAGTAGTTATTTTCCATTTTCATGTGTTCATTAAACTAATTAAGTCCAGCAGAAATGGTTTTATACTCCCAAACTTATTAAAAAACATTTTTCTGTGTTTTTAAACTTTGAAATGGCTCAATTTGATCCACAACATAATACAGGATTAAAAATTTGTCATTTGCTTCCTGTAGGTGGTGTATCACAGTGAGCCAACACAGACTGGGCAAAGCAGAGAGGTGCATTCACATGGTGAGACTCTGTTTTAACTTTAATTGTCCTTCAGTGATGGTTCCTGACCACACTACCGTCAAATTAAAACATCAGAACAGTAATGTTTGATTCACATATTAGCCATCATTTGTCCTGCTGTTGCTGTGATTCTCTTCTATATGATTCTCCAGGACAGGGAGGATTGGTCCACCTAACCACAGACTGGGTCTTCTGGTTGGTTAATGACTCACTGGCTTTCTCCAGAGCTGAAAACTTCTGTAAAGGACAGTTCAGTTCTCTTTCCACTTTGGACCGTCCAGAAGACCAGGAGGCAGCCCGGGAGCTGTTTCGGCAGACGGGACTCTCCTCACCAATTTGGACAAAGGATCACAACAAAATTGCTGCCACACCGCTGGTCCTCACCAAGCAGTGTGAGCAGAACATAAGCACATTGTAAACCAGTTTTCTCAGTAGCACTGGACAGAATGTTAACAATTCTGATTGAATCCAATATATGTTCAGATGAAGACTATTTTTAAAAATGCCACCTCTCCTAAACATTCTCATGCCTCCACTGGAATGTCATTTGGGTCAATTACTTTTCCACTCTTCACAGCTGTCCTCACGTTATCCTTACTAATCTGTGGAACTTGCTGATACACTTCCATCTATTACATCATCCATCCTCCATTCCCTCTCTCATTTCTTCATTCATAAGCTCCTCAAAATATTCTCTGCATCTTCTCAGCACACTCTCCTCACTTTCAGCACAATACCACTTGTATCCTTTATTATCCTAACCTGTTTCACATCCTTTTATACACACTATTATTAATATGCATATCTCGCGGACATATGGGTTCACCACCTGCAGAGGGGGCCATGGGGGTCGGGTGCAGAGAGGATTGGGTGGCGGTCGAGGGCGGGTGGCCCGGCAGACCGGTCCATGCTCACAGCTCCTTGCTGTTGGAACGTGGAATGTCACCTTGCTGGGGGGGAAGGAGCCTGAGCTTGTGCGGGAGGTTGAGAGATACCGACTAGAGATAGTCGGGCTCACCTCCACGCACAGCTTGGGCTCTGGTACCCAACTCCTGGAGAGGGGCTGGATGCTCTACTTTTCTGGCATTGCCCACGGGAAAAGGCAGAGAGCTGGGGTCGCATTGCTTATTGCTCCCCAGCTCAGTCGCCATGTGTTGGAGTTCACTCCGGTGAACGACAGGGTTGCATCCCTACGCCTTCGGGTTGGGGACAGGTCTCTTACTGTTGTCTCGGCCTACGGCCAGAGCGGAAGTGCAGAGTACCCGACCTTCTTGGAGTCTCTGGGAGGGGTACTAGATTGCACTCCGACTGGGGACTCCATTGTTCTCCTTGGGGATTTCAACGCCCATGTGGGCGGCGACAGTGAGACCTGGAGGGGGGTGATCAGGAAGCACGACCTCCCCGATCTGAACCCAAGTGGTGTTCAGTTGTTGGACTTCTGTGCTAGTCACAGTTTGTCCATCATGAACACCATGTTCGAGCACAAGGGTGTCCATAAGTGCACGTGTCACCAGGACACCCTGAGCCAGAGGTCGATGATCGACTTTGTAGTCGTATCATCTGACCTTCGGCCACATGTCTCAGACACTCAAGTGAAAAGAGGGGCTGAGCTGTTGACCGATCCCCACCTGGAGGTGAGTTGGATCCGCTGGGAGGGGAGGAAGCAGGTCAGACCTGGCAGGCCCAACGTATCACGTATCGTGAAGGTCTGCTCGGAATGAGTGGCGGAACCCTCTGTCAGCAAGGTCTTCAACTCCCACCTCCAGGAAAGCTTCTCCCAGATTCCGAGAGAGGTTGGAGACATGGAGTCCGAGTGGACAATGTTCTCCGCCTCCATTGTCGATGCGGCTGCTCGTAGCTGTGGTCACAAGGTCTCTGGTGCCTGTCGAGGCGGCAATCCCTGAACCCGGTGGTGGACGCCGGAAGTAAGGGATGCCGTCAAGCTGAAGAAGGAGTCCTACTTGTCCTTGTGGTAGGTGGGACCCCGGAGGCAGCTGACAGGTACCGGCAGGTCAAGCGTGCGGCAGCCCGTGCGGTCGCAGAGGCAAAAACTCGTGTCTGGGAGGAGTTCGGGGAGGTCATGGAGGAGGAAGAAATTCTGGCAAACTGTCCGACGCCTCAGGAGGCAGAAGCCGCTCTCCACCAGCACTGTCTACAGTGCGAGTGGGGAGCTGTTGACCCTGACTGGGGATGTTGTTGGGCGGTGGAAGGAATACTTTGAGGATCTCTTCAATCCCATCAGCACGTCTTCCGAAGAGGAAGCAGAGACTGGGGACTCAGAGGCAGACTAATCCATTACCCAGGCCGAAGTCACCGAGGTGGTTAGAAAGCTCTTCGGTGGCAAGGCTCCTGGGGTGGATAAAATCCGTCCTGAGTACCTTAAGTCTCTGGATGTTGTGGGACTGTCTTGGCTGACATGCCTCTGCAACATCACGTGGCGGTCAGGGACAGTGCCTCTGGATTGGCAGACCGGGGTGGTGGTCCCTCTGTTTAAGAAGGGGGACCGGAGGGTGTGTTCCAACTACAGGGAGATCACACTCCTCAGCCTCCCCGTTAAGGTCTATTCCAGAGTACTGGAGAGGAGAATTTGACCGATAATCGAACCTCGGATTCAGTGGGAGCAGCTCCATCGGGTGCTCTAGGGTTCATGGGAGTTCACCCAACCAGTCCACATGTGCTTTGTGGATCTGGAGAGGGCGTTCGACCGTGTCCCTCGGGTCACCCTGTGTGGGGTGCTCTGGGAGTACGGGTTCCGTGGTCCTTTGCTAAGGGCTATCCACTCCCTGTACGACCGCAGCAGGAGCTTGGTTCGCATTGCTGGTAGTAAGTCAAACCTGTTTCCAGTGCACGTTGGCCTCCGCCAGGGCTGCCCTTTGTCTCTAAATCTCTAAAACTTGATAAAACCTGTAAATAATAATCATGTTTATTGCCACTTTTCTTCAGACAAGTAAGGGGATGGAAACATGAACATTTCCAAGTCGCTGAATATGTCTTGGACTTTATTTCCATCAATTATGAAGAAATACAAAAGTTTCTTTCACCAAAACATCAACCCTAGGCTTTCATATCAAATGTACTTTCTGTCAAATTGTAGCGGAACTTTCAGGTCTTCTTTTTAAGAAAATCCTCCTCTACAACACTTCATCAGGAAGCTGGGTTTTATATTTTTAATTAATTTATATCAAGTTTTAGATATAAATTCAGTTCATATAAGTTCAGTTTGAGTTAAGGAAGATAATTTTAGAAAAAATGTATTTGAAATGGAGTAAACAAATTAAAATGTGTTAAATACCAAGTGTTCCAATACTTTTGAGGGCAACTGAGAAACACTGAGGAGCAGCATCTTACATCTCATATATAGGCCTGCTTCAAGGCCACCTCCAATCCAACGACCCACAGAGCATGTGGAGGGGCATCAAATGCATCACGGACTACAAAAACAATGTAGCACGGTGCTCTGCAGACCCAGTGCTCCTGGACACTCTGAATGCTTTTTATGCGCGTTTCGAGGTGTCCAACACCACCACCCCGTCCCGAGTCCCTCCCTCCACAAAGACCCCCCAGTCAGCAAAATCACTACAGCTGAGGTGAGGAACGTGCTGCAGAGGATCAACCCCCGAAAGCCCCGGGGCCCTGATGGAATATGAGGGAGGGTCCTTAAAGACTGTGCACACCAGCTGTCGGAGGTTCTGGCGGATATATTCAACACCTCTCTGTCTCAAGCCAGAGTTCCGCCGTGCCTCAAGACATCAAGGATAATCCCTGTGCCAAAGACCTCTGCACCATCCTGCCTCAATGACTACAGGCCAGTTGCACCCACCCCCATCACCACAAAGTGCTTTGAGAGGCTGGTGATGAGGCACCTGAAGCAGACTATCGATGTGACTGTAGATGAACACCAGTACGCGTATAGGCAAAACCGGTCCACAGCTGATGCCATCTCCACCGTGATGCATCAGGCCCTCTCCCACACAGAGAACAAGGACTCCTATGCAAGGCTGCTGTTCCTGGACTTCACTTCTGCGTTCAACACTATCATCCTGCAGAAACTGGTTTCCAAGCTGGCTGAACTAGGAGCCCCCTCAGCACTGTGCAACTGGATCCTGGACTTCCTGACTGGGGGGCAACAGAGTGTCAGGATCAACACCACCTCATCCGCCACTATCATCCTGAACACTGGCTTACCCAGGGTTGTGTGCTCAGTCCACTGCTGTACACATTGATGACCTTCGACTGCAGAGCCCAGCACAAGAATAATCTTGTTGTTAAGTTTGCAGACAATACAGCAGTGATTGGGCTCATTAGCCAAGGGGATGAGAGCGTACAGGCAAGAAGTGGAGAACCTGACACGATGTTGCGGAGACAACAACCTCATCCTCAACACCCAGAAGACCAAGGAGACAGATGTTGACTTCTGCAGGTCAGCCCCCACCACCCCCTACCCCCCTACATCAACGGAGCAGCGGTGGAGATTGTCTCCTCCATCAGGTATCTTGGAGTCCACCTCTCCAAAACTCTCACCTGGCACACCAACACCACAGCTGTCATCAAGAAAGCCCACCAGTGTCTCTATTCTTTGAGGAAATTGGGAAGGGCCGGACTGAACATCGAGGTCCTCAGGGCCTTCTACAGCTGTGCAGTGGAGAGTGTCCTGTCCTGCTGCCTCCCTGTGTGGTATGGTGGCTGCACGGTGGCATAGAAGAAAGCGCTGCAGCGGGTGGTGAAGTCTGCACAGAGGACCATCGGATGCACCTTACCATTGGGGACATCTACATCACCAGATGTAGAGCCAAAGCTACCTGCATCCTCCGAGACTCCACCCACCCTGCGCACAGTCTGTTCACACCCCTTTGCCCGGATGCTGTGCAGCATCTGGGCAAAAACATCAAGACTGAAAAACAGCTTCTACCCGAATGCTGTTAGACTGTTGAACAGTTCAACATCCACCACCAAACTGTGAACATTGCACTACATGCACATTGTCACCTTCTTAATACTCTAACGCTGCTGCTGCTGACCCTGTGCCTTGTGTATATATATTCTATGGCTGCAGGGGTGTGCATATTGCACATTGCAAAAGTTTGTATTGCAAAAGTTTATACAATAGGTTAGGTTAAAAAAAAAATTGTCCCAGTTAACTACACCAAGACCTGGAGAAACTGCATTTCGTTCTACCTGTAAGGGTCGAATGACAATAAAAGTGAGTCTGAGTCTATGAGCAGCAGATAAGAGAATATTTAGAGTGGAATCCTGCAAATGGTAATACAAGCATCAAATCTGGCACAAATAATCCATAGACATGAACTATTTTATAAAAACTGATTGGCCACTTGAATTATCAACAGGCAGCCAGGTAGGGGTCAACTGAAGAATTACACAGGGGTCTAAGATGCTCCAATCATATATAAAACTATACCACATTATTTGCCTGATCATAAAGATTCCAAAAAGGTATAGTTTGGACAGTTTGTGACTGAATGTTATGGAATTCAGAAGTAAAACAGCATTAATGGTGTCAAAGGTCAGTTTCAGTTTGTACAGGGGTCAAAAGTTAAAGTTGCTCCATTAATTTTGCTCCAGCTGTATTTGTGCTGAATTTGATTCTTGTATCACCATTTGAAGGATTGTTTCAGTTATCTGCTGCACTAATAAGCCAACAACAATAAGCCACCCAAATTAAAGGAGAAATGCTGCTTTTAACAACCTGGACCTCATTTCTGACATAAAATACAAACGTTTACTCACCAGTATGTTTGGTGTGATTAGAAGTCCACAGTTCAAACAACGTGTTCAGTGTTCAGTTCAAATCTGAAGCAAACATTTTTCTTCTTCTTCTTCTAAGGTGGATTAGAAATTTTTGTGGTGCACAGCACAAACTCCTGGACAGGAGGAACCTAGCAGTGAATGTGACTCACTGATTGTGTGGTGCCGTGACATGTCAATCATCTGTGTCCAATCAGATTTCAGGAGAGTCCAGCGAAACCCCAGCCTCCTCTCTAGCTCCACCAATGCCAGGAAGTGTTTGACATTTGAACATTTCCTGTTTCACTGTGACTGAGAATTTGGCACTTCCTGTTTGAGTGTGAGCTTGCCACTGAGTTCCCGCGAGATTCCATGGGATCTCGTCTGTCAATCCAGGAAGTGTTTGACATTTGAACATTTCCTGTTTTACTGTTATTTGAAAATTGGCGCTTCCTGTTTAGGACGCCCTGTACCATGAGTGAGCTTCGTGCCCCTGCGCGATGCTTCGCTCATATTATTATCATTATTATTTTTAATATTATTCTTTTTTTTACTTCAATTTTGTCATTTGATTTTAAATGAAAACAATGGAAATGTGTTTTCACTTTCTTGTGTCATCCATGTACATTTAACAAATTTACAATTATATTATGTACTTACATTGAACTTACTAAAAAAAAAAAAAAATCACTCACCGCACTCACATTTTTAATGTAAATATGACTTACTGCCCCCTGCTGGAATGGCATGTGAGTCCAGAATGTAGTTGGCAACATCCATTGTTCATTGTTGTTAGCTAATATCTGTGGCTTCTCCAAAAATATTAGTCCTATCAATGGTCAATTTTGGCTCAAATGTTCATCTTTGACACAAAATACATGAGCATACCAAATGGCAAATGTCAGTTTTCTACAGTTTCTCTGTGATTGAAGTCTCACACACTCACACACACACACACACACTCAACTATATGTTTATTACGTTAGTCAAATTTTTGAGAATCTGATGTGTCGGCCGGCATCATAATGTGAAAGCTCTCTAACATATGCACCATCTGAACCTATCAGAAGGCATATTTTTATTGGGATTGATTACTTTTTTTTTCATTTTTGTTGGTTAATCAACCTTCTCCAAATTTGCCACACAGCATCATCACCTTCACCTTACTTATTTCATTCTACGAGTTTCTCCTCCTCAGGTTTTTATTTTCAAATGTAGAACAAAGCAGCTGAATTGTGATTTTATTATAGCACTGATGAAATTCATATTGTTGAAGTACACATTATGCTGAGATGAGCATATGAGCTATTATGGCACCGTCTGGTCACTGCAAAGCCACCATACAAGCTGTTGTGTGTTTAAAAAAGATTTTAAGGAGTTTGTTCAATAAAAGAAATGCGTAATACAAAAGTAAACATCATTTTACAGTGTTCTTCTCTGTTTCTTTAGATTTAAAATTCTCAGCTCTTCACTTCCCAAAAGAGTCACATGAGGGTTTTGCTCGTGTCAACATTTCCTTCCCGGCCCTGTCCTCAGTGAGCGTCTGTGTTCGTGTTCAGTGGGACCCAGAGTGGACTGAGGTGTCCACTATCTTCTCCTATGCTGCACCTGTCTTTACCAATGAGTTCCAGCTCCGAGGTCAGCTGCAGGAACGCATCCGTCTGGCGCTCATCGTCCATGGTCAACACCTGCCATACAAGGCTTCCTTCTCCAATGATGGAACATGGCATCATATATGTGTCACATGGCGCCGTGTCAACAGCCACTGGGCTATCTATGTAGATGGTGAAAGAAAGGACATGGGTTCAGGGAGAGACACTCCCAGGGATATCCACGGTGACGGTATACTTGTTTTGGGACAGGATCAAGACTCCTTTGGAGGGAATTTCACAGAGCCCTTTGTTGGCAACATCACAGACATGAATGTTTGGAATACATATTTGGAGCCTAGGCATGTCCTTGCTCTTAATGCATGCATGCCTATGACCCAGGAAATACTATACAGCTGGGATGTTGATGACCTAAGCTGCCACCCAGTGGTCACAGAAGTGCAGGCGCTTCTTTTCTGCCCAGGTGGGTTACATTCTGATTAACCAATTTATCATTCTGGTTTTCAAAGGATTGCAGTTTCAGATACATAATTGTTTACATTAAGCAAGTTTGATTTTATACTGAAGCTTTTCAAAAGATTGAATACTGGAACAAGGTAACTCATGGCTTAGGATTCCCCACCATTCATCCATCCATCTTCCATGCCTGCTTACGTCAATTAAGGGTCAGGGCTGGAGCCTATCCCGCCATATATTGGGTGAGACACAGGGTGCACCCTGGATGGGAGTTTTTTTTAAACTCACACTCACAATCAGGAAAAGGATGAGTGCACATGTGCACAGATGCAGCACAGTTCTGTATGGCCCAAGATATCATAGGGTGAGGATTGTGTATGGGTGTTTCTTTAACTAGCACTTTGGCTTTGTGAACTTGTTGAAAAAAATACATAAAAGAACACATTTGTCACAGTCTTTCAAGTTTATCAGCTTTATCTAGTTTTAATGTCCAATAGATGACATACTTCTATCAAAAGATAATTGATAATATTTAACTTTTTTTTTTTGACCACTACTCATCAAATGTCATTTTTACCATATCTAAATAATAGCAGGATATGTGTTACTCACTCTGTAAAAACAGGACTATTTTCATAACTTGTTTTATCTGATGACACATTTTTACAGTTATTATACATTTGTGGCCAATAGAATTGGTTGCTACATATGCATCTCGTTTTAACAAGGGCACCATTGTGCCCTGTTAATGGCAGGAACTGGTAAACTCCTGTCCAGACACTAAGCAAGCAGAGGGGTGAATGAAAAGAGAGTTTATAGAACCCATGAATGTTAATAGGTTTAGTGTTAACACACATCTCAGGCCAGGAGGGTCGATCCATGGCGGTCTTTGCAAGGTGGCAGACAAGCTGGGTGCTGTTTCAAGGGTGAGATAGGTCCAGCAAGAAGGCAGGTGGTGGGGTTTCAAATGTGGCAGGAGTGGACAGCAGTTGGAATCAAAGTTTTGGGACTGTGGCTGTGCAGAACCATTCAAAAGTGTTCAAAGGCATGCACATCCAAACCACATTAAGGGCCCCTTCACACATAGTGCAATGTTTTGACGAAGTGCACACTTAATGAGCATGATGCAGGAATTGTGTGCAAACCATGTGAAATCATCCCTGCCTCTAATGCCTCTTACACCTGTTGCTACAAGTATTTGCGCACAACAGCAGCTGAACGACAGAGTGTGCGCTGCGTGAACCCATCGCACCCTTTCACGGCAGGTGTCAGCCAGATTCCAGGTGACACAGATGAACATCGAACACCGCTCACATGACACTTAGAAAATGTGTGACCAGTCACACTCTTGGCACGATAACAGACTGCAGACAACCACTGTCGTACTCACAGAGAAATTTGTCTAACCCTAACCCACGAGTGTGGCTTTGGTGTGTGCACTGAGAACTGACAGGAGGTGTGGCTATGACAGGAGCAGCTGTGGTGATCTGTCATTCTGGTCATTCCAGCTGGACAACACCTACTGTGTCCACTGTGAGGCGCGTGTGTCTTATTGCTGTACTATGTGGACATAAATAAAAACATATCGCTGTGGCGACAAGCTGCAGCGAGTGAGCGTGCGCACAGTCTGCCAGGATGAAATGGATCATCCAATCAGAACATGCAGTGGGCGATCCTGTTCCACATGTTCCAAGTGCTTGCTCACAGGGGGTCGTTTTGACCGTTGGGGTTTTACATCATTATTGTATGGCCTTGCCTTACAATATAAGGCGCCTTGGGGCAACTGTTTGTTGTGATTTGGCGCTATATAAAAGAAAAATAAATTAATTAATAATGACGCAGTGTTTGTGCTGCAGTGCGCTGTCCACAAAACACACGTGTCAGCAGAACACGCATGCGGCAGACTGGACACACCTGACCAGTAGATGTGGACATGACCAGAGCACACTCCTCATGTCATTTCATGACGGTATGTCTGTGACCATGGGTCATCTACAGATGAACAGACAGAGCATATTTGTATTGCTCGCTTGATAAATGTGGTGTTTTTATATGGTGTGTGATTTATTTATTTATTTTTGTAATACTTCCATGTCCTTTCTGATGTGAGGCAGATTCCCTCAGGTTTCAAAGAACAGCTCCATAGCTTAGTGGTAAAGTTGCTGACTGGTAATCAGAGCTTTTAGAAGGTGTGGGTTTGCGTCCAGTGGGTGGTATGTGTTTTTCTTTTTTTTTTAATTTATTTCACATAAGCGACACGATGTGGTGCACCTCGCACTGTTCCAGCTTGAAAGACACAGTCGCGTGCACGAGCTCTCGCATCGGGATCGTGCATGCCTACCAGTCGGTGCAATGTTTTGTGGTGCGCAAATTTGAACTGTTTCGTACTGTTTTGCCGTATTTGTCCAAACGTCATCCAAACTTCACACTAAGTTTAACACTGGGTGCTGGGCAGGACTGACTAAATGTTCAAGCAGAAAATGTCTGCAGACCAGTCACACTCTTTATTTACAAACCAAGTATGTGATATCAAAACAAATCAAAGTGTAATTAATTTAGATTAAAAATGGGTGTTGTAATTAATTATTCTAACTTAAATTATTTTGACAGTCATTATTACATTTTATTATATTATTGACATTGAAATGCATCCCACTTTCAAAGAAAATGTTTTTGATTACTTTAATATGACTCTATTGAGGTACATTAAAAGTTTTCAGATAAATCATATTTATCTTCATTGTAAGATTATGGGACAGTGGTAGAACAGTTATTAATAAAGCCTACACAATTTTGGAAATAGAGAAAAAAATCAAAATGGACTGATGGTAAATGGTTTCTAATATGGTTTTATTGTTAACAAAATAAGATGGATTTGTCTAAAATCATACATATGAGGTCTGTTAGAAAACTATCCGACCTTTTTATTTCAGTCGTGTGACTCGGATAGTCACACGACTGAAAAGCCACCGAAAGCCGTCTGAATCTTCCGAATGGTGCAAGAGCTGGGCATGTTACAACATGTCCTGTGAGACCAACACGGAGGTGTTTTTGTCCCGCGCCATTAGCGGCTCCATGGCGAATTCCTCCGCTCCTCTTTCCATCACAAAAACTCCTGTAACAGTGGAATGTGCCGAAAAAGTGGTATGTCCCCCTCTTCTGCCATTTCTGTGGTAGTCAGATGACGTCCCGGATCAACACAGCATTTAGTTTGGAAATGATCTGGTCGTTTCAGCCTGTCGATTGCCGCTCGGAGCGTGGCGCGCCCTCCGCCATTGTGTGCCGTCTTTAAACCAGTTGTAACACTCCTTAATCTGTGTGATCCCCATAGAATCGTCCCTGAAAGCCGTCTGAATCTTCCGAATGGTTTCCACCTGGCTGTCTCACAGTTTCTGGAAAAATTTGATGCAGCAAAGCTCCAAATCATTCAGACATTTTCCTCACAATAAAAATCAGACGAGGGGGGTGGACCACTGCTCACTCAAAGCGTGCTCACAGGCGAATGACGCAACCGACAGGCATGAAAAAACTCACGCATGCGCACGAAGGTTCAAGCTTGGCTGATGCAAGCGCACGTTTCAAATCCATATAGTTTTTGCAAAAAATCAAAAGGTCGGATAGTTTTCTAACAGACCTCGTATTTTTAAAATCATTACCAAAGGACCTGTCGTGTGTTACCTGTGCTGCTCCACAGCCTGTCCAGTGGATTTTTATTTTATTTTTTGGCACTGTTGTCGTGTGTTACCTGCGCTGCTCCACAGCCTGTTCAGTGGATTTTTGTTTTGTTTTTTGGCACTGTTGTTGTGCGTTACCTGTGCTGCTCCACAGCCTGTCCAGTGGATTTTTATTTTGTTTTAGCACTGTTGTCGTGCGTTGCCTGTGCTGCTCCACAGCCTGTCCAGTGGATTTTTATTTTTATTTTATTTTTTTAGCACTGTTGTCGTGCGTTACCTGTGCTGCTCCACAGCCTGTCTAGTGGATTTTTATTTTGTTTTAGCACTGTTGTCGTGCGTTGCCTGTGCTGCTCCACAGCCTGTCCAGTGGATTTTTATTTTTATTTTATTTTATTTTTTAGCACTGTTGTTGTGCGTTACCTGTGCTGCTCCACAGCCTGTCTAGTGGATTTTTATTTTATTTTAGCACTGTTGTCGTGCGTTGCCTGTGCTGCTCCACAGCCTGTCTAGTGTCGGATTCCCTGTTTGGGAATCCGCTAGCTTAGCGTAGCTACTAGCTCTTAGCCGTTTTAGCATGGCGGCTTCTCCTGTCTCTCCCTTACTTTTCTGCTCTGGGTGTGAAATGTTTAGTTATTCCTCGGCCTCTTTTAGCAGTAACGGTACTTGTAATAAGTGCAGCTTATTCGTAGCTTTGGAGGCCAGGCTGGGCGAATTGGAGGCTCGGCTCCGCACCGTGGAAAATTCTACAGCTAGCCAGGCCCCTGTAGTCGGTGCGGACCAAGGTAGCTTAGCCGCCGTTAGTTCCCCCCTGGCAGACCCCGTGCAGTCGGGAAGGCAGGCTGACTGGGTGACTGTGAGGAGGAAGCGTAGCCCTAAACAGAAGCCCCGTGTACACCGTCAACCCGTTCACATCTCTAACCGTTTTTCCCCACTCGACGATACACTCGCCGAGGATCAAACTCTGGTTATTGGCGACTCTGTTTTGAGAAATGTGAAGTTAGCGACACCAGCAACCATTGTCAATTGTCTTCCGGGGGCCAGAGCAGGCGACATCGAAGGACATTTGAAATTGCTGGCTAAGGCTAAGCGTAAATTTGGTAAGATTGTAATTCACGTCGGCAGTAATGACACTCGGTTACGCCAATCGGAGGTCACTAAAATTAACATTGAATCGGTGTGTAACTTTGCAAAAACAATGTCGGACTCTGTTGTTTTCTCTGGGCCCCTCCCCAATCAGACCGGGAGTGACATGTTTAGCCGCATGTTCTCCTTGAATTGCTGGCTGTCTGAGTGGTGTCCAAAAAATGAGGTGGGCTTCATTGATAATTGGCAAAGCTTCTGGGGAAAACCTGGTCTTGTTAGGAGAGACGGCATCCATCCCACTTTAGAGGGAGCAGCTCTCATTTCTAGAAATCTGGCCAATTTTTTGGGATCCTCCAAACTGTGACTGTCTAGCGTGGGGACCAGGAGGCAGAGCTGTGGTCTTATACACCTCTCTGCAGCTTCTCTCCCCCTGCCATCCCCCTATTACCCCATCCCCGTAGAGACGGTGCCTGCTCCCAGACCACCAATAACTAGCAAAAATCTATTTAAGCATAAAAATTCAAAAAGAAAAAATAATATAGCACCTTCAATTGCACCACAGACTAAAACAGTTAAATGTGGTCTATTAAACATTAGGTCTCTTTCTTCTAAGTCCCTGTTGGTAAATGATATAATAATTGATCAACGTATTGATTTATTCTGCCTAACAGAAACTTGGTTACAGCAGGATGAATATGTTAGTTTAAATGAGTCAACACCCCCGAGTCACACTAACTGTCAGAATGCTCGTAGCACGGGCCGGGGCGGAGGATTAGCAGCAATCTTCCATTCCAGCTTATTAATTAATCAAAAACCTAGACAGAGCTTTAATTCATTTGAAAGCTTGTCTCTTAGTCTTGTCCATCCAAATTGGAAGTCCCAAAAACCAGTTTTATTTGTTATTATCTATCGTCCACCTGGTCGTTACTGTGAGTTTCTCTGTGAATTTTCAGACCTTTTGTCTGACTTAGTGCTTAGCTCAGATAAGATAATTATAGTGGGCGATTTTAACATCCACACAGATGCTGAGAATGACAGCCTCAACACTGCATTTAATCTATTATTAGACTCTATCGGCTTTGCTCAAAAGTAAATGAGTCCACCCACCACTTTAATCATATTTTAGATCTTGTTCTGACTTATGGTATGGAAATAGAAGACTTAACAGTATTCCCTGAAAACTCCCTTTTGTCTGATCATTTTTTAATAACATTTACATTTACCCTGATGGACTACCCTGCAGTGGGGAATAAGTTTCATTACACTAGAAGTCTTTCAGAAAGCGCTGTAACTAGGTTTAAGGATATGATTCCTTCTTTATGTTCTCTAATGTCATATACCAACACAGAGCAGAGTAGCTACCTAAACTCTGTAAGGGAGTTAGAGTATCTTGTCAATAGTTTTACATCCTCATTGAAGACAACTTTGGATGCTGTAGCTCCTCTGAAAAAGAGAGCTTTAAATCAGAAGTGTCTGACTCCGTGGTATAACTCACAAACTCGTAGCTTAAAGCAGATAACCCGTAAGTTGGAGAGGAAATGGCGTCTCACTAATTTAGAAGATCTTCACTTAGCCTGGAAAAAGAGTTTGTTGCTCTATAAGAAAGCCCTTCGTGAAGCTAGGACATCTTTCTACTCATCACTAATTGAAGAAAATAAGAACAACCCCAGGTTTCTTTTCAGCACTGTAGCCAGGCTGACAAAGAGTCAGAGCTCTATTGAGCCGAGTATTCCATTAACTTTAACTAGTAATGACTTCATGACTTTCTTTGCTAACAAAATTTTGACTATTAGAGAAAAAATTACTCATAACCATCCCAAAGATGTATCGTTATCTTTGGCTGCTTTCAGTGATGCCGGTATTTGGTTAGACTCTTTCTCTCCGATTGTTCTGTCTGAGTTATTTTCATTAGTTACTTCATCCAAACCATCAACATGCTTATTAGACCCCATTCCTGCCAGGCTGCTCAAGGAAGTCCTACCATTATTTAATGCTTCAATCTTAAATATGATCAATCTATCTTTGTTAGTTGGTTATGTACCACAGGCCTTTAAGGTGGCAGTAATTAAACCATTACTTAAAAAGCCATCACTTGACCCAGCTATCTTAGCTAATTATAGGCCAATCTCCAACCTTCCTTTTCTCTCAAAGATTCTTGAGAGGGTAGTTGTAAAACAGCTAACTGATCACCTGCAGAGGAATGGTCTATTTGAAGAGTTTCAGTCAGGTTTTAGAATTCATCATAGTACAGAAACAGCATTAGTGAAGGTTACAAATGATCTTCTTATGGCTTCGGACAGTGGACTTATCTCTGTGCTTGTTCTGTTGGACCTCAGTGCTGCTTTTGATACTGTTGACCATAAAATTTTATTACAGAGATTAGAGCATGTCATAGGTATTAAAGGCATTGCGCTGCGGTGGTTTGAATCATATTTGTCTAATAGATTACAGTTTGTTCATGTAAATGGGGAATCTTCTTCACAGACTAAAGTTAATTATGGAGTTCCACAAGGTTCTGTGCTAGGACCAATTTTATTCACTTTATACATGCTTCCCTTGGGCAGTATTATTAGACGGTATTGCTTAAATTTTCATTGTTACGCAGATGATACCCAGCTTTATCTATCCATGAAGCCAGAGGATACGCACCAATTAGCTAAACTGCAGGATTGTCTTACAGACATAAAGACATGGATGACCTCTAATTTCCTGCTTTTAAACTCAGATAAAACTGAAGTTATTGTACTTGGCCCCACAAATCTTAGAAGCATGGTGTCTAACCAGATCGTTACTCTGGATGGCATTTCCCTGATCTCTAGTAATACTGTGAGAAATCTTGGAGTTATTTTTGATCAGGATATGTCATTCAAAGCGCATATTAAACAAATATGTAGGACTGCCTTTTTGCATTTACGCAATATCTCTAAAATCAGAAAGGTCTTGTCTCAGAGTGATGCTGAAAAACTAATTCATGCATTTATTTCCTCTAGGCTGGACTATTGTAATTCATTATTATCAGGTTGTCCTAAAAGTTCCCTAAAAAGCCTTCAGTTGGTTCAGAATGCTGCAGCTAGAGTACTGACGGGGACTAGCAGGAGAGAGCATATCTCACCCGTGTTGGCCTCCCTTCATTGGCTTCCTGTTAATGCTAGAATAGAATTTAAAATTCTTCTTCTTACTTATAAGGTTTTGAATAATCAGGTCCCATCTTATCTTAGGGACCTCGTAGTACCATATTACCCCATTAGAGCGCTTCGCTCTCAGACTGCGGGCTTACTTGTAGTTCCTAGGGTTTGTAAGAGTAGAATGGGAGGCAGAGCCTTCAGCTTTCAGGCTCCTCTCCTGTGGAACCAGCTCCCAATTCAGATCAGGGAGACAGATACCCTCTCTACTTTTAAGATTAGGCTTAAAACTTTCCTTTTCGCTAAGGCTTATAGTTAGGGCTGGATCGGGTGACCCTGGACCATCCCTTGGTTATGTTGCTTTAGACGTAGACTGTGTTTCATAATTATTGTATGGCCTTGCCTTGCAATGTGGAGCGCCTTGGGGCAACTGTTTGTTGTGATTTGGCGCTATACAAGAAAAAAGTTGATTGATTGATTGACCTAAAAGTGCTTCAAGTTCAAGAACCACCCAGAAATAACATTTGGAATCAATCAGCCAGACATTATCTACATTGTTTAAAAATAATATAGTGAAAAGACTCCACAGTGTTGAAGTGGCTCAGTGGGCCAACAATTTCATATCATGAGGAAACATGACAACGAATAATAATTTTGAAATAAATTGGATAATGTAAAAAAAAAAAAAAAACTAGATATCTAACTATGGACCAAGCTGATGGAGAGCAGATGTGGGCAAAAACAATATGAAATTTATTGTATGAAAGTAAGCAGAATATGTACAAAAAGAAATACAGTCCATGAGTAATACACTCAACAAAAATATAAACGCAACACTTTTGGTTTTGCTTCCATTTTGTATGAGATGAACTCAAAGATCTAAACCTTTTTCCACATACACAATATCACCATTTCCCTCAAATATTGTTCACAAACCAGTCTAAATCTGTGATAGTGAGCACTTCTCCTTTGCTGAGATAATCCATCCCACCTCACAGGTGTGCCATATCAAGATGCTGATTAGACACCATGATTAGTGCACAGGTGTGCCTTAGACTGCCCACAATAAAAGGCCACTCTGAAAGGTGCAGTTTTATCACACAGCACAATGCCACAGGTGTCGCAAGATTTGAGGGAGCGTGCAATTGGCATGCTGACAGCAGGAGGGTGATTCTTAGACTACGGGCACTTATGTCCTTTGATCATATTGTATGAAAAACAGCTAAAAGGGGAAATTTCACACTTTTATAGTTATCTTTACAATGAAAGTGTGTTAAGAAATTTGTTCTAGTAGTCTATGATGACTTTTTCACCTTTTTTCAGCATCATTATATGTAAATATTGCCGTTTTGTGCTTGTCCCACACCCAGACTTTTGATCTTCAATGATAAAAATGAATGGTAAAGAAATGTTTTTTTTTCTAATGTTTTAAAATATCTCTGAATAAAATATCAGTAAAATAATCAAAACATAATTGGGGTATTCAATGTAAGACAACTGTTGTAATTTTTTTAAACAAAATGTAGTTGTCCCACACTATTGCCGTAATTTCCACCACAACACTGTAATGTCCATTTAAACAGTTTGTATGAAAGACTGTTTGGGTAGTTTCTATGGAGATAAACAGTGACATCAGAGCACATGTATATAGCGCCAAATCACAACAAACAGTTACCCCAAGGCGCTTTATATTGTAAGGCAATGGTGTGGTGGAAATTACATTTACAAGGCCAATAGTGCCCGTAGTTACAGAATCACCCAGGAATGTCAACCAGAGCTGTTGCTCGTGTATTATGAGTAGAATGGGAGGCAGAGCCTTCAGCTTTCAGGCTCCTCTCCTGTGGAACCAGCTCCCAATTCAGATCAGGGAGACAGATACCCTCTCTACTTTTAAGATTAGGCTTAAAACTTTCCTTTTCGCTAAGGCTTATAGTTAGGGCTGGATCAGGTGACCCTGGACCATCCCTTGGTTATGCTGCTTTAGACGTAGACTGTGGGGGGGTTCCCATGATGCACTGTTTCTTTCTCTTTTTGCTCTGTATGCATCACTCTGCATTTAATCATTAGTGATCGATCTCTGCCCCCCTCCACAGCATGTCTTTTTCCTGGTTCTTTCCCTCAGCCCCAACCAGTCTCAGCAGAAGACTGCCCCTCCCTGAGCCTGGTTCTGCTGGAGGTTTCTTCCTGTTAAAAGGGAGTTTTTCCTTCCCACTGTAGCCAAGTGCTTGCTCATAGGGGGTCGTTTTGACCGTTGGGGTTTTTCATAATTATTGTATGGCCTTGCCTTACAATATAAAGCGCCTTGGGGCAACTGTTTGTTGTGATTTGGCGCTATATAAAAAAAAAGTTGAGTTGAGTTGAGTATTGAATGTTCATTTCTCTACCATAAGCTGTCTCCAAAGGTGTTTCAGAGAATTTGGCAGTACATCCAACCATCCTCACAACCGCAGACCACATGTAACCACACCAGCCCAGGACCTCCACATCCAGCATGTTCACCTCCAAGATCGTCTGAGACCAGTCACTTGGACAGCTGCTGAAACAATCGGTTTGCATAACCAAAGAATTTCTGCACAAACTGTCAGAAACCGTCTCAGGGAAGCTCATCTGCATGCTCGTCATCCTCATCGGGGTCTCGACCTGACTCCAGTTTGTCGTCGTAACCGACTTGAGTGGGCAAATGCTCACATTTGCTGCCGTTTGGCACGTTGGAGAGGTGTTCTCTTCATGGATGAATCCCGGTTCACACTGTCCAGGGCAGATGGCAGACAGCGTGTGTGGCGTCGTGTGGGTGAGCGGTTTTCTGATGTCAATGTTGTGGATCGAGTGGCCCATGGTGGCGGTGAGGTTATGGTATGGGCAGGCGTCTGTTATGGACGAAGAACATGGGTGCATTTTATTGATGGCATTTTGAATGCACAGAGATACTGTGATGAGATCCTGAGGCCCATTGTTGTGCCATACATCCAAGAACATCACCTCATGTTGCAGCAGGATAATGCACGGCCCCATGTTGCAAGGATATGTACACAATTCTTGGAAGCTGAAAATGTCCCAGTTCTTGCATGGCCGGCATACTCACCGGACATGTCCCACTGAGCATGTTTGGGATGCTCTGGACCGGCGTACACGACAGCGTGTACCAGTTCCTGCCAATATCCAGCAACTTCGCACAGCCATTGAAGAGGAGTGGACCAACATTCCACAGGCCACAATTGACAACCTGATCAACTCTATGCGAAGGAGATGTGTTGCACTGCATGAGGCAAATGTTGGTCACACCAGATACTGACTGGTACCCCCCCCCCCAATAAAACAAAACTGCACCTTTCAGAGTGGCCTTTTATTGTGGGCAGTCTAAGGCACACCTGTGCACTAATCATGGTGTCTAATCAGCATCTTGATATGGCACACCTGTGAGGTGGGATGGATTATCTCAGCAAAGGAGAAGTGCTCACTATCACAGATTTAGACTGGTTTGTGAACAATATTTGAGGGAAATGGTGATATTGTGTGTGTGGAAAAAGTTTTAGATCTTTGAGTTCATCTCATACAAAATGGGAGCAAAACCAAAAGTGTTGCGTTTATATTTTTGTTGAGTGTATATGCATGGCGCCATCTGGTGCAGAGTGCCTCCCTCCACAGCTGTCCAGCTTGGAATTATCTTGCTGAGTGAAAGGGAGAGAAATGCAAGATAAAATGGTAACTGACCGTGAGAATCAGGTCCAGCAGCAGCATTAAACAACTGACAGTGGATGATGGAATAATCTGGACTTTGTCTAGCTATGTTGTAATTTAAATAAAGGAGTAACGTCTGCAGCATCTTCTTGGTCTGTCCTGGGCTTGAGCAGTGAAGAATGATGTCCAGAGTTTGAGTGCTGTGAGTTTTGCTGTGGCTTGAAAAACTTGATATCCTCAGTGTAGACATGGTTCTGATCTTCAGCTGTGGATACAATGGAAACCTTGGAATGCACTGGAAATAATCCAACCACTGATGTGGCATGAGGTCCTGCTTGTCAGGGACTGAGGTGGCGAGGCACAGCGGGCGGATGGACACAAATGCATGACTCAGATGTGGGTTAAGGAAAAGGCTTTATCCAAAAAACAGGCTCAGGTCGATACACAGGGTCACAAGCAGGCAGGCGGCAGTACAGACAGTGTTTAGGCGGCGGCGTGGTCAGTGACAAGCAGAGTTCCAGCATGAGCAAACAGGTGTATCAGAGGAGGCAAAAACGTAGTCAAAAAAAAAGCAGGGTTCAGGCACAGAGAAGCAGGTTAACAGGCTCAAGCAGAAACGTGGTCAAGGACAAGCAGAGGTCGAGAACAGCAAAAACAGACTATGACAGGATACAGGTGGCTTGGAACGAGGCAATCAATCAATCAATCAATTTTTTTTATATAGCGCCAAATCACAACAAACAGTTGCCCCAAGGCGCTTTATATTGTAAGGCAAGGCCATACAATAATTACGTAAAAACCCCAACGGTCAAAACGACCCCCTGTGTGCAAGCACTTGGCTACAGTGGGAAGGAAAAACTCCCTTTTAACTGGAAGAAACCTCCAGCAGAACCAGGCTCAGGGAAGGGCAGTCTTCTGCTGGAACTGGTTGGGGCTGAGGGAGAGAACCAGGAAAAAGACATGCTGTGGAGGGGAGCAGAGATCGATCACTAATGATTAAATGCAGAGTGGTGCATACAGAGCAAAAAGAGAAAGAAACAGTGCATCATGGGAACCCCCCAGCAGTCTACGTCTATAGCAGCATAACTAAGGGATGGTTCAGGGTCACCTGATCCAGCCCCAACTATAAGCTTTAGCAAAAAGGAAAGTTTTAAGCCTAATCTTAAAAGTAGAGAGGGTGTCTGTCTCCCTGATCTGAATTGGGAGCTGGTTCCACAGGAGAGGAGCCTGAAAGCTGAAGGCTCTGCCTCCCATTCTACTCTTACAAACCCTAGGAACTACAAGTAAGCCTGCAGTCTGAGAGCGAAGCGCTCTAATGGGGTGATATGGTACTATGAGGTCCCTAAGATAAGATGGGACCTGATTATTCAAAACCTTATAAGTAAGAAGAAGAATTTTAAATTCTATTCTAGAATTAACAGGAAGCCAATGAAGAGAGGCCAATATGGGTGAGATATGCTCTCTCCTTCTAGTCCCCGTTAGTACTCTAGCTGCAGCATTTTGAATTAACTGAAGGCTTTTCAGGGAACTTTTAGGACAACCTGATAAAAATGAATTACAATAGTCCAGCCTAGAGGAAATAAATGCATGAATTAGTTTTTCAGCATCACTCTGAGACAAGACCTTTCTAATTTTAGAGATATTGCGTAAATGCAAAAAAGCAGTCCTACATATTTGTTTAATATGCGCTTTGAATGACATATCCTGATCAAAATGACTCCAAGATTTCTCACAGTATTACTAGAGGTCAGGGTAATGCCATCCAGAGTAAGGATCTGGTTAGACACCATGTTTCTAAGATTTGTGGGGCCAAGTACAATAACTTCAGTTTTATCTGAGTTTAAAAGCAGGAAATTAGAGGTCATCCATGTCTTTATGTCTGTAAGACAATCCTGCAGTTTAGCTAATTGGTGTGTGTCCTCTGGCTTCATGGATAGATAAAGCTGGGTATCATCTGCGTAACAATGAAAATTTAAGCAATACCGTCTAATAATACTGCCTAAGGGAAACATGTATAAAGTGAATAAAATTGGTCCTAGCACAGAACCTTGTGGAACTCCATAATTAACTTTAGTCTGTGAAGAAGATTCCCCATTTACATGAACAAATTGTAATCTATTAGACAAATATGATTCAAACCACCGCAGCGCAGTGCCTTTAATACCTATGGCATGCTCTAATCTCTGTAATAAAATTTTATGGTCAACAGTATCAAAAGCAGCACTGAGGTCTAACAGAACAAGCACAGAGATGAGTCCACTGTCCGAGGCCATAAGAAGATCATTTGTAACCTTCACTAATGCTGTTTCTGTACTATGATGAATTCTAAAACCTGACTGAAACTCTGTTTTTACAACTACCCTTTCAAGAATTTTTGAGAGAAAAGGAAGGTTGGAGATTGGCCTATAATTAGCTAAGATAGCTGGGTCAAGTGATGGCTTTTTAAGTAATGGTTTAATTACTGCCACCTTAAAAGCCTGTGGTACATAGCCAACTAACAAAGACAGATTGATCATATTTAAGATCGATGCATTAAATAATGGTAGGGCTTCCTTGAGCAGCCTGGTAGGAATGGGGTCTAATAAACATGTTGATGGTTTGGATGAAGTAACTAATGAAAATAACTCAGACAGAACAATCTGAGAGAAAGAGTCTAACCAAATACCGGCATCACTGAAAGCAGCCAAAGATAACGATCCGTCTTTCGGATGGTTATGAATAATTTTTTCTCTAATAGTTAAAATTTTGTTAGCAAAGAAAGTCATGAAGTCATTACTAGTTAAAGTTAATGGAATACTCAGCTCAATAGAGCTCTGACTCTTTGTCAGCCTGGCTACAGTGCTGAAAAGAAACCTGGGGTTGTTCTTATTTTCTTCAATTAGTGATGAGTAGAAAGATGTCCTAGCTTTACGGAGGGCTTTTTTATAGAGCAACAGACTCTTTTTCCAGGCTAAGTGAAGATCTTCTAAATTAGTGAGACGCCATTTCCTCTCCAACTTACGGGTTATCTGCTTTAAGCTACGAGTTTGTGAGTTATACCACGGAGTCAGGCACTTCTGATTTAAAGCTCTCTTTTTTAGAGGAGCTACAGCATCCAAAGTTGTCTTCAATGAGGATGTAAAACTATTGACGAGATACTCTATCTCACTTACAGAGTTTAGGTAGCTACTCTGCACTGTGTTGGTATATGGCATTAGAGAACATAAAGAAGGAATCATATCCTTAAACCTAGTTACAGTGCTTTCTGAAAGACTTCTAGTGTAATGAAACTTATTCCCCACTGCTGGGTAGTCCATCAGAGTAAATGTAAATGTTATTAAGAAATTATCAGACAGAAGGGAGTTTTCAGGGAATACTGTTAAGTATTCTATTTCCATACCATAAGTCAGAACAAGATCTAAGATATGATTAAAGTGGTGGGTGGACTCATTTACTTTTTGAGCAAAGCCAATTGAGTCTAATAATAGATTAAATGCAGTGTTGAGGCTGTCATTCTCAGCATCTGTGTGGATGTTAAAATCGCCCACTATAATTATCTTATCTGAGCTAAGCACTAAGTCAGACAAAAGGTCTGAAAATTCACAGAGAAACTCACAGTAACGACCAGGTGGACGATAGATAATAACAAATAAAACTGGTTTTTAGGACTTCCAATTTGGATGGACAAGACTAAGAGACAAGCTTTCAAATGAATTAAAGCTCTGTCTGGGTTTTTGATTAATTAATAAGCTGAAATGGAAGATTGCTGCTAATCCTCCGCCCCGGCCCGTGCTATGAGCATTCTGACAGTTAGTGTGACTCGGGGGTGTTGACTCATTTAAACTAACATATTCATCCTGCTGTAACCAGGTTTCTGTAAGGCAGAATAAATCAATATGTTGATCAATTATTATATCATTTACCAACAGGGACTTAGAAGAGAGAGACCTAATGTTTAATAGACCACATTTAACTGTTTTAGTCTGTGGTGCAGTTGAAGGTGCTATATTATTTTTTCTTTTTGAATTTTTATGCTTAAATAGATTTTGGCAGAATGCACAACGAACTAGCAGTGAGCTGTTGAAGACAAGGGGTTTAAATCAGAGGATAATCAGGGCGTGATGATATGCAGGTGCAGGAAAGAAGGCGTGGCTGAGTGAGACGAGTGGAGTGACAGGTGGGCGTGTCAGACAAAAGCAGGAAAAAGAGGAATATGACAGTGACAGAACAAATGTTAAACAATAAGGAAATAATGATACCTAGAATACAAATGTGGTAACAGAATAAACAAAGGCAGGAACAGAACAGAAAATTAAAGGCTGGACCTAACCTAGATGAGAACTCAACAAGAGGCAGGAGTGTACAGAAAACCCTGAATTACAAATGTGCTCAAGACAGTGACTGAATAACCAGAAAGTAAAGGATGAAGACTAAACTAGAACAGAACTCAATAAGTGGCTGAAGTGTAACAGATAATCCTCAAAACTTAATGTGATAACACAGTATGACTAAATAAAAAGCAGAGACTAAACTAGAACAGAACTTAACGTGGCTGAAGTGTAACAGATCATAAAACCAAGACCAAAGTGGAAGAAACAGAAAATAAACATTCAGGGTCAGACAGAAGGACAAAGAGAGGAAAACAGACAGTGACTGGGGGGACAAAACCAGATTCGGGGCAGGTCCAGGGCTAAACCCTGACACTGCTTAAATAGTGACAGAGCTGATTAGTAACAGGTGAACATTGAATGCTGCATTCACAGGGGCTCAGGACGAGTTGGTTCTCAGCTCCATCCATGACAGTCTGCTGTCAGGAAGAATCCTGACAGATCAGGTGTTCATAAGCTACAGTGTTCAATGAAAATTGATGATCAGGCATAAACAGACAGAGCATGAAAACAAAAGAACAAATTGAATGTCCCAAACCTGATTTTTTTTTTTCCTTTTACATCTTAATGCAATCCAAGTGCATTAGTGCTGAGTATCAGCTGTTATTTAGCCTGAGAAGCACATCAACAAGCATTTTAAGTATTTTAAGAATTTTTCCCCAATTTAAATATTCGCAAAGTGGTCATGTTGCACAAAATCAGTTTTTATCAGTCTTTACAGTTGACCTTTGGTTATTTCAGAGTAAAGTTCATTGTTTTACAGCCACAGTCCCGTAAAAAAAAAAAAAAAAAAAAAAAAAATTATCAAACATCTCTCCACTCTGCTCACCTTTCTTAGCTGTGTCTCATGAAAGACAAACTGCTGAAAATGCAATACATGGTTATGAATAGAACACCTGGAGCATAAATTTAATTTAAATTTAATTTAATTTGAAATTTACTGGGTTTTTTTTTTTTTTGTCTTAATCTTGTACTGCAGTCATTAATGTTTTTTATTGACATTTATTTGCAACATAAATTGCTGGCGATATAATAACACTTCTGTGGGGATTATTTACCACCGAGTAGCACTTGTATTTTTTGTCTACAAGCCAGAGCATTGTGAGTGCTGTTCTCAACCCTGGAGAAATGAATAAGGGTGCATCAAGAAGAGCCTAGTTTGAATTTCCACAATGGACTGCTCGATACCCAGGTGAACAAAGGCTGCCACAGGAACGACTGTCCAGCAGGGTGCCGGCACAAACTGTGATGTTGGCTGAAGTGGAAGAAGTGGAGGCTACCGGAGGCAGCAGGAGAGGAGGACAGTTATATGTGGTAGTGCAGTGCACACTGGAACTATGAATGTTGGCAGTCTTTCTTTCTCCTCTTCATCGTATCATCTAGCTTTCTCCTTTTGCAAAAGTGTGTGTACAACAGCCTAAGTGGAAGGAAAGTACATCCAGGAGCATCAGAGGTGGCTTCAAATTGGACTATGATGGTATGGATGGGAGGAGAAATGGTGCAGGAGTAATTCTGAAGAATGACCATGTTAAGAGTGTCTGGGAGGTGATGGAATTGTATGACAGGGTGAATGGCAGGGAAACTAAAAATTGAAGGGGTTATGGTGAATGTCATCAGTACATATGCCCAGAAATCAGATGGGAGATGGAAGAGAAAGTAGCTTTCTGGAGTGAGATAGTTGAGGTGGTAGGGAGTATAAACAAGGTTGAAAAAGTGGTGATTAGAGTGAACATGTTACAGAAGGGAAAAGAGCAGATGAGGAGGTGAACAAGGATCAAGGATACCTTTATTGTCCCCAAGAGGCAGTTTGGTACACAGTCAGCACTGTCATTACAACCATCATGCAGACCTTAAAGCATAAGTAAATTAAAAGGCCATATTAATAATGATTAAAATCATTTTTTTGAAACCTAAAATATTGAGGCAAAAACCAAGTAACGCATTTTTACAATGTATTTATTTATTTAGTATTATTTTTGGAATGTACAGTAACTGATCTAGTCCACTAAGATGCTATATCACTGATGATACAACAGACAAATTTTTCAGTAAGTACAGTTTATCTAATCACAACCACAGAAACCCATAAGTCCTTCAGAGTGGTTTGGGTGTCTTGGTGGCTTCCGTTATGAGTCTCCTTGCACAGTGACTCAGTTTTTGAGAACTGCCTACTCCAGGCAGATTTATTGTACAGTACTGTACTGTTAAAATAAAGTCCAAAACATATTCAGGGACATGGAAATGTTCATTTATCCAACCCCTGTGTTATGGTTGAAAACCCATAGTGTAAGAATTAGGACCCAAATGGCAGTGAACAGGCCAAATAAAAATGAGAACAATTTATTGTAGAGAATGAACAATGAATGGTGGTAGTTGCTCAAGCAGGCACTGGAAAGCAGAGGCACGACTGAAGGTCAGGGCTGGATAGCTGTCCGGGATGTAGGTAGAACCAGAGAGTTTGTAGTGCAGAGCCATAAATTGTTTGACAGGACCATGCGGCCACAATGAAGCTGACGGTCAGCAGGTGATCTGAGGAAGACAGGAAAAAACAATTAGTCCAGGCTAGGAGTCGAAGGATCTGAGGAACACAAACAGAGACCAGGTACCCTGCTGGTAAACTGAGTTTTTGGTGTCTGAAGAGTGGAAAAGCCAGGGTATAAATACAGGCACTGGTGATGAGGAACAGGCAAGACCAATCAGCTTTGTGACGTGACACCTGGAAGACACAGGAGGGGAAGGAGAGCAGACCAAGACAGCACAACACCCTGACTTGTTTGAAGAAAACTGGCTGTAAAAGTGGTAATTTGTATTAACAATAATGTTTATATTTATTTTGCCCAATTACTTGCCTTGAAAAATAAAATCAGTGATAAATTCATTTACTTTAAATTTATGGTTTTAGGTTCTTTCAATCAGGTTCATTTTTAGTAGCAATTGTCACTGATTTTAATTGTGGTGTTGTATCAGCCCTGGTGTAATTTCCCTGGTGGAAGTCACTGAGGTAGCCAAACAACTCTGTGGTGGCAAAGCCCCATGGCTTGATGACATCCATGCAGAAATGCTGAAGGCTTTGGGTGTGGAGGGACTGTCTTGGATTAGATGTCACTTCAACATTGTGTTGAGGTCTGGGACAGTGCCTAAGGAGTGGCAAATGGGTGGTGATCTCCATATTTAAAAAGGGGGAACAGAGAGTGTGTGCCAGTTACAGGGCCATCACACTACTGACCCTGTGAGCTGAGAGCTGTGTTCAGGTTTTCAGCAGTAAGTCGGACTTGTTTCTGGTGGGGGTTGGACTCCACCAGGGCTGCACCTTGTCACCAATCCTGTTTGTGTAATTCATGGACAGGACATTGAGGCGTAGTTGGGGGAGGAGGGTTTTCAGTTTGGTGGGCTCAAGGTCTCATCTCTGCTTTTTGCAGATGATGTGGTCCTGTTGGCTTCATCGGCCTGTGACCTCCAACACTCACTGGATTGGTTCACAGCCGAGTGTGAAGTGGCTGGGATGAGGATCAGCACCTCTAAAAATTGAGGCCATAGGTCTCAGAAGGAAACCGATGGATTGCCTACTCCAGGTAGGAAATGCGGTGTTGCCCCATGTGAAGGAGTTCAAGTACCTCTGGGTCTTGTTCACAAGTGAGGGGTCAGTGGAGCGTGAGATTGGCCGGAGGATCAGCACAGCATGGACGGTATTGCATTCGCTCTACCTTACTGTTATGACAAAAAGGGAGCTGAGGCAAAAGGTGAAGCTCCTGATCTACTGGACGGTCTTTGTTCCTACTCTCACCTGTGGTCATGAGAGTTGGGTCTTGATCCAATTGTCCTGGTAATAGCTTCTAGAAGCAAGTTAGTTATTTCTCTATTTCTCTTATTTCTCTGTCCAAAACTTTTTCTGTCCAGCAACTGTTGCTGCATTGACTAGTGAGCTAAAAACAGCTGACCTAGATTGCGGGTACAAGCAGCCAAAATGAGCTTCCTCAGGAGGGTAGCTGCTGTCTCTCTTGAAGATAAGGTGAGAAGCTCCGTCATCCATGTGGAGCTCAGAGTCGAGCCGCAGCTCCTTCGCATTGAAAGGAGCCAGCTGAGGTGGTTTGGGCATCTGGTAAGGATGCCCCCTGGACACCTCTCCAGGAAGGTGTTCCAGACACATCCATCTGTGAGGAGACCCCAGGAAAGACCAAGGACTAGGGGGAGAGATTATATCTCCCCACTGGCCTGGGAACATCTCGGTATCCCCTAGACAGATGTGGCTAATGTGGCCCGTGAAAGAGATGTTTAGGGTCCCATGCTGGAGCTGTTGCCCCCGTGATCCGATCCCGGATAAGCGGTTGAAGATGAGTGAGTCAGTGTTGTATCAGCCTCTAAAGGTTTATGGGAGGTTTACAGATGAATTGAGAAATGTATTTATGTGTTGCTTTTACATAAAGAGAAGGTTCTGAATATAGAGAATATTACCATCCATGTGAACAGGTCAGCAGAGCCTTCATGCAGAGCTTTCCATGTACTTTTAGATACAATTGTGGTCCAAAGGTTACATACACTCTTTGTGTGCATGAATGTCATGGTAATTTTTGGCTTTTATTGATGTCATTGTACTCTTCTTTTGCCAGGGTGAAATGATTGTATGTCAAACACCATTTATGGGTTCAAAAAAACAAGAATTGGGTGCACAAGTTGAATTTCATTTGGCTCTTCTCTAATCCACAGTGTCAAAATTATACATACAGGCTCAAATATACACATAGACCCCCACTAATGTTTGGCTAAATGTCCGTTACCAAGCTCGTCGGATTCCTGTCATCTTTGTCTCCAGTGGCACTGTTTTTCACTGTAGACAGGGAGTCCTTTCATATTGCTTGGTGCATCCTTTGTTTTAAGCCATAAATTTTGGCTTTTGCCTGTATTTCCCTCCAGATTTGACCTAAGATTATGACTGGAGCTAAATCCAATACTTCTGGATCCTCTGCTAACTGGGCTTGCAAACGATCTTTGGTAAATCCTGGGTTCCGTGGTTCTGAACATTATTACCTTACCTCAAACTACTAGAAGTATGCCTGCTACTTGGATCCTAATTTGCTGACAAATGGGATTGCATACCTGCCATATTGGATTTTGCTCATACAGGGGATTGTGGGAAATGTGTGCCTGCTACAGATGCACAGACATCCTCAGAAAGTAAACAAAAAGCTCAGAATGTCAGGATTACCTGTTGTGTCTCTGGATGCTTCAATAACAGTGTCAGGGTTAAAGATTTGAACTTCTGTGTTTTTCCTAAGAATGCAATGCTTAGAAACAAGTGGATTTACAGTATTCACAGCCGCTGCTCCTTCGCATTGAAAGGAGCCAGCTGAGGTGGTTTGGGCATCTGGTAAGGATGCCCCCTGGACGCCCCTTACCAGATGCCCCTGGACAGAAAGGGCAGGAAATAAGTGAAGGTTTATTAAGTTCAAGTCAACATAAACCCACCAAATCTGCAGCAGCCAGAAAACTTAAATGGTAGACACACCAGTGTTTTTTTTTCTACTCAAATCACTCTGTTCCTCTGTAGATGACACATGGTCACAGACGTCCATCCATCCAATTTCTTCCGCTTCATCCGAGGTCGGGTCGCGGGGGCAGCAGCTCAAGCAAAGCCGCCCAGACCTCCCGATCCACACACACCTCCCCCAGCTCCTCCGGGGGAACCCAGAGGCGTTCCCAAGCCAGCTGCGAGACACAGACGTACACTCATGAAATTACATAAATAAGAAGCAGGGTGCTCTGATCATTTCCATATCAGCTGGTGCAGTGTCCAGCAGGCCTCGCAGGTATGTCCTGCCCAACACGTGTGTCTTGTGGATGGTGTGCTGCAGGACTGACACCACGTCATGTGGTACAGAGCTCACGTGAGTGACATGACACTCAGATTGCTCACTGCGTGTTATGATCTGACAGTCTGTTTCAACCTGGGGGCATCCTGTCAATGTGCACACCGTGCGTGTGCTCGTTTGCTGCAGCCTGTCGCCACAGCAATATATGTTTTTATTTATGTCAACCATGAGGACAGCAAGCAAACATGCACATCACAGGTGGCAGTTGTTAGTTCCTGTCCATCCAAATATGTGTTGTCTAGCCGTGACGTCCAGATCCACAGCTCCCCACATCTGCTCCTGTCTATGGCCACACCTCCTGTCAGTTTAGTGCACACACCAACTCACTTTGCAAACTGTCTTTTTGCAAAGCCACACTCGTGGAGCACTTAATTCACATCCAGCCCAACAGTGATTGTCTGCAGATTGTTGTCGTGTTAATAGTGCAACTGGCCACACATTTTCTAAGTACCGTGCGAGCAGTGTTAGATGTGCATGCATGTCACCTGGAATTTGGCCAACACCTGGCGCGAGAGTGTTCAATGGGTTCACATAGCGCACACTCTGTCTTTCAGCCGTGGTGTGGTCAAATCATTGTAGCAACAGGTGTATGAGGCCTTGGATGCAGCTACTATGATTTTACACATTTTGCATACGATTCCTGTTTCATGCGCACTTAATGTGCAATTTGACCAAATTCACACTATGTGTGAAGGGGACATCTGATATCATCTTGTCCATTGTGGTAATGAATCTGATTTCTTTGGATTTCAGATAAAGTCACAGGGCCAAGCTTTTGTGTCTTTTTGTGTTTTTGTGTTATCTGTGTGTCTTCCCTGGCTGGATGTTTCCTGCCTGGGCCTTGTCTGTCCCTGTCTCTTGGTGCTTGGTGTTGGGCGTAACACAGTCTGGGCCACGTCCATTTCTGGATCATTCCATACACGTTTCATGTCTATAGCTCATCACCAAGATGTATTTAAGCCACACTGGTTGCACTTGTGATTCGCCTGATCGTTGCACCTTGTGCCTTCGCTTCTAGCTCTGAGTTGTGTGTTTTTCCAAGTCCTGCTGCCACGTAGTGTTTTTGACCACCTGCCTGTTTGTACCGACCATGTCTTTGCCTCATGATTCTGATCTGTTTGCTCGTTTTAGACTGCCTCACTGTGTACCGGACTCCACTAATGGCGCTTTTCTACTTCATAAAAGTAGCAGTACTCGGCACTACTCCGCTCGTCTCTACTCATTTTTTTTTGCTTTTCCACTAAGGTTAGTACCTAGTACCAGGTGCTTTTTTTAGTACCTGCTCAGGAGCGATTCCAAGCGAGCCGAGCCGATACTAAAATGTGACGTCAACAGGCTGCTGGCCACTGATTGGTCAGAGAATGTCGTCACTGGACGAGTCATGAGCGCGCCGTCTGAGACGAAAAACAAAACCTGCCATTTTTAAATAGTCATAGCGGCATTACAGCGACTGTCCTTTTCTTTCATTTCACGGCGAGTTTTTTTTTTTTTTTTTTACTCCCACAAAACCACACCGTGGTCTGTGCATGAGTTGCGGACGTTTGTGTTTGGTGGCAGAGGAGAGAATACAGAGAAGTGGATGAAGTGATCCGAAATAAGAAAATCTCCCAGTCTTTGGCCGCGCCCGGCTCACTGGACATTACAGCAACATAGAGAACAGCTGAAAAAGCGTAAAAGTGATTACAGGACCACAACGACCAGAGTAGGTTGGGCCGTAAGGGCTGGAAACGGTTCGACTGCAGGACCACTGTTTACGGACACCGACCGGCGAGCACCAGGGGGCAGTGGCCGCAACTCGGCTTTGTTAGAAGCGACGGATGGTAAGTGTTTTTGTGACTGTAGTCTGCTTGAAAGCACCATTTAACGTTACTTATCCCATTGGTGGGAAGCACACTTTAACAAACGAAGATTGTGAGTCTAAACTTGTGTTAAAGTAACATCGTTGTCTCATGTATACAGACACAGTGAGCTAGCTGATTGCTAACTAGCGAGCTAACTAACTCCGTGCTCCGCTGTAAAGTATTAACGTCTGACAGAAAAACACCTAAAGTCAGCATGACAACAAACATGTACATTTGACTCATTTAGTGCCATTACTGTGATGTTTTTTGTTTTTTTTTTGACATGTCCCCATTTTGTGTTTTTGTTGAAGAATCCAGTTCCATAAGCGAGGAGGGTTCGACCACCAGCTTCAACATCTGTATCAACATCCAGCACCACACAGCAACGTGTCATCACAGGTAAGAATAACATCAGATAACTTTCCCAAATACCATATATATACAGGGTGAGCCCCCCGCTTCACAAAAAAACAAAAACCCAGAACCCATAAATATTGTAATAAATCCCACAAAGGTCCAGCAAATTTTGCAGGACCTTCCCAAAGTTTCAGTTATCTTGGTCACTTTGCATAAAAAGTCATGTTCTTTCAAAATGATGCTCCAAATGGTCTGATTTCATTATTGTCCAGGCAAGAGAAAAAGGAGCCTGTTCCAGCAGGAGAATCTGTCCATTTTGAGTGATGTTGAGGCTGAAGCTGAACTGGGCCCAGTGTGACTGACTCATCCGACTGATACTTGAGGAAGCAACGGTGGTGGAAGCTGCATTTAATCAGGCATATCTTGGCGTGCTGGGCCACCTTTGCATGCGATGCGTGACCGGGGCATGTGACCTGCACCCCCACCCCAGACTACAGACACATGAAACTTTTGTATAGTTTGTGTTGCTTCTTTTTTTTTTTTTTTTTTTTGCTCTTTTTGTTGCAGTAAACAATTTGACTCATGTGACTGTATCATAATTTGTCATTTCAGGCTGAGTCAACAGTAAAAATCATTTTGTCATTGATGTTTTGGTGCAATGAAGGTTCATTTCTAAGAATTTTTAATTTGGGTTTTTGCCGCTCCAGAAGACACTGCACACTACACCTGGCTGAATCTTTACAAAGATGCTGGAATAACCATGTGTAAACTGAAATTTTACCAAATGGTATTTAACATAAACAAAAATGTTTAGTCACTTCAGTGATAGCACCATTACATCAAGGAATTTTGAACAACCAGTTTTACTGTCTGTTTACTTCAATTTACATTTGACCCCATTAAATGTAAAACTTATTTTACTACTGGTATATTAAAAAACTCAGATCTGTGTGCTTGGGGCATTTAATAATCAGGTAAAAAAGGATCAGGGTTGTTGTGAAAGTGTAGTGACACGGACCCACAACAGGGGGCGCAAATGAACGGTCAATAGATGAGCCAAAAGGTAACAATTTAATGTGAAACGTGCACAACGAACATACAGACAATCTCAGAATATAATTACAGTCAAATTACAAAGGTGACGTGTGGGCAGGCTCGAGGATAGAAGACGTCTGTCCTGAAAAGAGCCGGAACCACACGATTTCCGCCCCCACAGAACCTGGTGAATACTGGAGCCGCCAAGTCCAGAATTCCCAGGTGATCACCGTTCCCGACTGTCGGATCTGGTACTGCTGGCGAAGAACAAAGACAGTCAAGTGTGGGTGTGTGTACACCCAGTAACAACAGCGGTGGGAATGCCACCTCCACCTCTCACTCAATATGTTGCAGAGTACCGCAGTGATTCCTCAGGGGAAAAGAGTGCCGTCCTGCACTCACTCAGCCTCCACAGAAAAAGGAACCGGTACTCCTGCAAACACTCACAATATACAGATATATTGCAAAAGACACAAACGGCTGAGGATATTACCTCCAATGAAGTATGATATCTCGGCGATGAGGTGGAGATGACGTCTGGTCTTTATGGAGTGCGATGATGAAGAATGTGTGACAGCTGTCAGGAATTAATGAGTGACAGCTGTCACTCCCGGCTGTGTCCGTGGCGGCAGCGCCCTCTCGTGCCTGAAGCCCGCACTTCAGGCAGGGCGCCCTTTGGTGGTGGGCCAGCAGTACATCCTCTTCTGGCGGCCCACACAACAGGGCCCCCCCCTCAACGGGTGCCTCCTGGCGCCCAACCAGGCTTGTCCGGGTGTCTGCGGTAGAAATCGGCCAGGAGGGCCGGGTCCAGGATGAAGCTCCTCTTCACCCAGGAGCGTTATTCGGGTCCATACCCTTCCCAGTCCACCAAATACTGGAACCCCCGGCCCATCCGACGGACGTCCAGGAGCCGGCGCACTGTCCAAGCCGGCTCCCCGTCAATGATCCGGGCAGGAGGCGGCGCCGGACCGGGTGCACAGAGGGGTGAGGTGTGGTGAGGCTTGAGTCTGGACACATGAAAAACCGGGTGGATCCGCAGTGAAGCTGAGAGTCGGAGCTTCACTGCGGCAGGACTGAGGATTTTGAGGATCTTGAAAGGTCCAATGTACCGGTCCTTCAACTTGGGGGAGTCCACTTGGAGGGGGATGTCCTTCGTGGACAGCCACACCTCCTGCCCGGGCTGGTAAGCAGGGGCCGGGGATCGCCGGCGGTCTGCATGGGTCTTCGCCCTCGTCCGGGCCTTCAACAAGGCAGAACGGGCGGAGCGCCACACCCGACGGCACTTCCGCAGGTGGGCCTGGACCGAGGGCACACCGACCTCTCCCTCCACCACGGGGAACAACGGGGGCTGATACCCCAAACACACCTCAAATGGCGAGAGGCCGGTGGCGGAAGACACCTGGCTGTTATGCGCATACTCGATCCAGGCCAGATGGTTACTCCAGGCCATTGGGTGCGCGGATGTGACACAGCGGAGGGTCTGTTCCAGTTCCTGGTTGGCCCGCTGTGCCTGTCCGTTCGTCTGTGGATGGTACCCGGACGAGAGGCTCACGGTGGCCCCCAGTTCCCTGCAGAAGCTCCTCCAGACGTGTGAGGAGAACTGGGGACCACGATCTGAGACGATGTCGGTGGGTATCCCATGCAGACGGACAACATGGTGGACCAGGAGGTCTGCTGTCTCCTGGGCTGTTGGGAGCTTGGGGAGGGCCACGAAGTGGGCCGCCTTGGAGAATCGGTCCACTATCGTGAAGATGGTGGTGTTGCCCTGGGACGGCGGGAGGCCCGTGACGAAATCCAGGCCGATGTGGGACCAGGGGCGATGAGGCACAGGAAGCGGTTGGAGTAGTCCTTGGGCCTTCCTGTGGTCAGCCTTGCCCCTGGCACAGGTGGTGCAGGCCTGGATATACTCCCGGACGTTGGCCTCCATAGACGCCCACCAGAAGCGCTGCCGGACAACTGCCACGGTCCTTCGCACCCCTGGATGACAGGAGAGCTTTGAACCGTGACAGAAGTCCAAGACTGCAGCTCTGGCCTCTGGTGGGACGTATAAACGGTTCTTCGGACCTGTACCTGGGTCCGGGCTCCGTGCCAGGGCCTCCCGAATGATCTTCTCCACGTCCCAGGTGAGGGTGGCCACGATAGTGGATTCCGGCAGGATGGGCTCCGGTGGATCCGACAGTGCAGTTTTGACCTCCTCTTCGTGTACCCGGGACAAGGCATCCGACCTCTGGTTCTTGGTCCCGGGGCGATAGGTGATCCGGAAGTCAAAACGCCCGAAGAACAGTGACCAGCGGGCTTGCCTGGGGTTCAGCCGCTTGGCGGTCCTGATATACTCCAGGTTCCGATGGTCAGTGAAAACCGTGAACGGCACAGACGCTCCCTCCAACAGGTGTCTCCACTCCTCAAGAGCCTCTTTCACCGCAAGGAGTTCTCGATTGCCGACGTCATAGTTCCGTTCAGCCGGGGTCAACCTGCGTGAAAAGTAGGCACATGGGTGAAGAACCTTATCAGTCTCTCTGCTCTGGGACAGCACGGCTCCTATCCCTGAGTCAGAGGCGTCCACTTCATCCACGAACTGGCGGCTAGGGTCGGGCTGCACCAAAACTGGCGCAGTAGAGAACCGTCGTTTCAACTCCTTGAACGCGGCTTCGCACCGATCCGACCAGGTGAAGGGGACTTTTGGAGAGGTCAGGGCTGTCAGGGGGCTAACTACCTGACTGTAGCCCTTAATGAACCTCCTATAGAAATTAGCGAAGCCAAGGAACTGTTGCAGCTTCCTACGGCTTGTTGGTTGGGGCCAATCTCTCACTGCCGCAACCTTGGCCGCGATGCGGAAGTTGACTGCATAAACGGCTGCGCTCTCGCGTCCCTGTCTCATTGACAGCAGCACGGTTGAAGCGGTCTCTCCTCCGTTAGGGTGATCAAACACTGTTCTGAACTCCCCCACAAACCCAGTGTATGCTGATAACAACCGTGAGTTCTGTTCCCAGAGCGCCGTAGCCCAGGCGCGTGCTTTACCCCGAAGCAGAGCAATCACATAAGCTATTTTACTAGCATCTGATGCGTACATGACGGGACGTTGTGCGAAGACGAGCAAACACTGCATAAGAAAGTCCGCGCACGTCACCACACAACCTCCGTACGGCTCAGGAGGGCTTATGTATGCTTCAGCGGATGGTGGGAGGGGTTGTTGAACCACCACTGGAACGTTCATATTCTGCACAGGGTCGGCAGGAGGACGAGCTGCAGCAGCGCCCTGAGCGCTCGCCGCCATCTGTGCGGAGAGAGCCTCCACCCTGCGGTTCAGGAGGATGTTTTGCTCGGTCATTTGATCCAACCGAGCCGTAAAGGCGGTGAGAATGTGCTGTAGCTCACCAATCACGCCTCCTGCAGACGCCTGCGCTCCCTGCTCTCCCATTGGTCGTTCAACAGCCGGGTGACGCCCCTCGGAGTCCATGATGCTGGCCGAGATATCCTGTTGTGAAAGTGTAGTGACACGGACCCACAACAGGGGGCGCAAATGAACGGTCAATAGATGAGCCAAAAGGTAACAATTTAATGTGAAACGTGCACAACGAACATACAGACAATCTCAGAATATAATTACAGTCAAATTACAAAGGTGACGTGTGGGCAGGCTCGAGGATAGAAGACGTCTGTCCTGAGAAGAGCCGGAACCACACGATTTCCGCCCCCACAGAACCTGGTGAATACTGGAGCCGCCAAGTCCAGAATTCCCAGGTGATCATAGTCCCTGACTGTCGGATCTGGTACTGCTGGCAAAGATCAAAGACAGTCAAGTGTGGGTGTGTGTACACCCAGTAACAACAGCGGTGGGAATGCCACCTCCACCTCTCACTCAATATGTTGCAGAGTACCGCAGTGATTCCTCAGGGGAAAAGAGTGCCGTCCTGCACTCACTCAGCCTCCACAGAAAAAGGAACCGGTACTCCTGCAAACACTCACAATATACAGATATATTGCAAAAGACACAAACGGCTGAGGATATTACCTCCAATGAAGTATGATATCTCGGCGATGAGGTGGAGATGACGTCTGGTCTTTATGGAGTGCGATGATGAAGAATGTGTGACAGCTGTCAGGAATTAATGAGTGACAGCTGTCACTCCCGGCTGTGTCCGTGGCGGCAGCGCCCTCTCGTGCCTGAAGCCCGCACTTCAGGCAGGGCGCCCTTTGGTGGTGGGCCAGCAGTACATCCTCTTCTGGCGGCCCACACAACAAGGGTTATTTTTGTCACATATCAAGAAGATATTAAACAAGCTGTAAATTGATCTTAAATTGGGAAAACTGTCTCAGTGTTGAATGCAGGCAAAATTCATTATATGCATGTGTACAATGACAATAAAAGGCTATAAAGAATGTCTATAAAAACAGAATTGTGGGAGTTTGGAGGCTGATTCTTTCTGCACAATATGACTCCTTTAATAATTATCTTATTAGATTTCATATTTTAAATTTGTCCATTGAACATTAAAATCTGGATGAAAAACAAACGTTTTTAATGTGTTTTAAGCCTGTCCGAGTTCAGTGACGACGTTAATTAACGGTCATTAAAACCAAATCAACATTTTGTGCGTGAACGTCAGTAAACGCACAAACTCCCACATTTGAGATTTAACAATAAGTTATCAAAGCAAGTTACTTTGGTAAAAAAGTATTGACATTAACATGTTTATTGCTCTCAGAAACACGTCTTTATTTACAAGTCACTGACATCAAAACAAAATGGAGCAAAGTGTGACTGAAGGCGTGATATGTGCTGTCATTAATCTAAATTAACGCTTTATTTTGACAGCCACAATTTTAATAGTTAACAGCGACAGCTTATTTACGAGCTACTTAGGAAGCTAACAATTAGCTTACCGTCATGCTTTGCCTCTTCGTCTCTTTAGCAGCTTGTATCTTCTCATCTTCATCTTCATATTGTTGTATGAATTCCCAAAGTCTTCTGTACTTCTCAAGCGTGTTTTGTCTCGCCGCCGCTTAAAAACTCACACAGCAGTAAACACAAAGAGTCCGACATTGTTTATGTTTGTGTCGCGTATAAAACGACGTCACTGCAGTTTGCTCTGCTGACCCCGCCCACGTTGAAGAGGTACCTTTTGTAGTAACGCACCTGGAACCAAACCGAGTAGAGCTGAGTAGAGTAGAGCCGAGTAGTGCTGGAGGTTTGTAGTAGAAAAGCGCCTTAAGTAAATCAGTAAATGCCTTATTTAAACCAGAGCTACCATGTTGAGTCCTGTACTTATGTCCAGGCATTTCTGTCCGACATCACTGATAGAACGTTCAGGCGAACAATGGACACTGCGGACTGGAACGTGTTCCAACAGGAGGATCACCTCACCGCATTATCTTCCAGTATCAGTGACCTCGCCAAACAACAGGATGCATTCATGACCTCAGTGAGCCTGCAAATCGATCAGCTAGTAACTGCTATATCTCATCAGACCTCATCTGTCTCAGCCTCCATCCACCAACGACTTCTGGGACCGAGTGTTGCCCCGCTGGCGACTATCGCAGCTCCCACTTTTTGCAACCAATTGTCATGACCCGAGCATTTCTCCGGAGAGTCGGGAGATGTAAAACCTTTTCTTACCCAATGCGAACTACACTTGAGTTAATGTCAGCAATGTTTCTGTCCAATCGGATGAAGATAGCATTCATCATAACTCACCTGACCGGCCAGGCAGCAGCATAGGCTTCAACAGAGTGGAGCAGGCAATCCCCAGCATGTGCTTCTCTCCAGGCGTTCCAGACCGCTCTTCTCCAGGTTTTTCAGCACACATCACCGGGGCGAGAGGCTGCCCGTTCCCTGATGCGGCTTCGGCAAGGAAGCAGACAAGTCGCCGATTAGGCTATCAAATTCTGAGAGTGAGTGGAAATCAGCGGCTCTCCAAGATGTGTTTTTCCAGTGCCTCTCCACTCACATCATTGCTATCGATCTTCCGGAAAATTTGGATGAGCTCATAGCGCTTGCTATCTTCACTGATCACCGGCTGGTGGGCATGTCTCGGTGAGACATGCGCCTACCAGCTCAGCGCAAGGAGATGCCTCCTGCTTGTCATGTCGGATCATCACATTCCGGTTCCTGCCCTCCCCGCAATTCCTCCAAGGAACCCATGCAGGTGGGTCGCACACCACCTGGGCCTGTGCTTCTACTGTGGGCAGGCAGGGCATGTGGCCACTGATTGCCAATCCAGGGGTGCCCCCGTGTGGTCAGGATCGGAACTGCGAGTGAGTCAGAATTCTATTTCTTTGGTTACGCTGCAAAATGTGATCACAGCCAAATTCAGCTCTGAAAATTTCTCCCTGTTCCATGCCAGTTTTCATTAATTCTGGTTCAGACGCGAATCTGATGCAATCCTCGCTCGCCAGGTCCCTGCACTTAAAATTATACTGCATGTCACGTATACTGTGGACGGCCATGAGCTTGGTCACATAACTCACCGCACTCAGTCGGTTCAAATGATTATTGCAGGAACTCATTCTGAAATGATAAGCTTTCATGTGTTTGCAAAAGTGACTCACTCAGCTATTTTGGGGCATCCCTGGTTAAAAGAACATTGTCAACAGATAAATTGATCCGAAGGACAGATCAGTTCATGGGGACCAGCCTGTGTGGGGTGCTGTGTTTCCACGGCAACCAAGATTGTTCCTTCACCTAATCCCGATTTAAACGGGGTACCTCGATGTTATCATGATATGGCTGGCAGAAGTTTACAGTAAATCCAAGGCTAAATCACTATCTCCACACCGAGCATATGACTGTGCCACTGAGTTACTTCCAGGTGCAAGCCCTCCGTGGGGCAAGCTGTTTTCTCTGACTGCTCCTGAATGCACCGCAGTGAACGAATATATCCAGGAATCTTTGGAGGCAGGCTTGATTCGTCCCTCATCCTCACCAGCAGGAGCGTATTTTTTCTTTGTAGAAAAGACGGACAAGTCACTGCTTCCTTGTATTGACTATCGCTGACTTAATGACGTCACTATAAAGAATTGTTATCCCCTGCCTCTGATTGCCACCACTTTTGAACTACTAGAGGGCACCACAATCTTTACAAAGCTTGACCTCCGCAATGCATACCATTTAGTGTGGATCAGACAGGGAGATGAATGGAATACGGCATTCAATACTCCCACCGGCCACTACGAGTATCAAGTCATGCCATTTGGTTTAACTAATCCACCTGCCATATTCCAAAACCTGGTCAATGACATCCTATGCAAGTTTTTGAATAAGTTTGTATTTGTGTATTGAGATGACATTTTCATCTTTTCCTCCAATGAAGAAACACACATAACAGGTGCGTTTAGTTCTCGAGACACTGTTGAGAAACCAATTGTTTGTAAAAGCAGAAAAATGTGAATTTCATAAATCCATAGCTGCAGTACGTGATTGGGTAACCCCGAAGAACAGTAAGGAGGTCCAAAGATTCCTAGGCTTTGCAAATTTTTACGGTAGATTTATTTGAAATTTCAGTTCAGTTGCTCCTCCACTGCATAGACCTTTCACTGGTCACTGGAGTGTGATGAGACATTTCGGGTCCTAAAGAGGCACTTCACCTCGGCCCCAGTTCTATTCCTCCCTGACCCCGCCGGACAGTTCATGGTCGAGGTGGAAGCTTCGGACGTTGATGTCAGAGCATTCTGTCTCAAATTGATCCTGCAGATGGGAAGTTACATCCTTGTACTTATTTGTCCAAGAAATCGTCTCCGGCCGAACGTAATTACATCGGCGACTGGGAACTGTTGGCGGTAAAAATCTTGAATACTCACGCTCGGCCAAACAGCTCAAATCCCGGCAAGCCAGGTGGTCCACCTTCTTTCGTCGCTTCAACTTCATCCTGCCATACCGGCCTGGCTTGAAAAAATGGCAAGCCTGATGCTCTGTCTCGGCGCGAAGACCCATCAGAGGAACCGTCTGTACCCAGTACTGTCTTGCCCGCGTCTTGGTTCATCTCCATGACCACCTGGTACATTGAGAATAGGGTATGGTCCACTGCACTTAATGTTCCCAATCCTCCCAGTTGTCCACAGGGGAAGTTGTTCGTCCCAGACTCAATACGGGGGGAGGTCATTTGTTGGGCTCATGAAAGTTGTTTCGCTTGCCATCCAGGCATTAAGAACTCCGCACACATCATCCAGGAGACGTTCTGGAGGCCTCAGCTGAGCTAGCTCACAACTGCTTACCCTCTGCATCCACTGGGTACTCTCTGTTCCACATGTCCCATGGTTTTCAACCACCTCTGTTTCCTTCTGCAGCCTTAACCTCCCATGTGCCTTCGGCCTTGTCCCTCATCCTCCACTGTCGACGGACATGGGAGCGGGCCCCTCGGGCCTTAATGCGTGCATCAGCTGCTTACAATGTTGCAGCAGACAGGAAGAGGTTGCAAGCACCTGATTATTCCCCTGGACAACGGGTCTGACTCTCTACATGCCATCTGCCCATCTGTGGCCAGGCGAGGAAACTCTCTCACAGATTTGTTGGGCCGTTCCTCATCATGAAAGTCATAAATCCTGTTTCTGTCCACCTTCAGTTGCCCAGGTCATTGAGGATTCACCCCACCTTCCACATCAGCCAGGTGAAGCCTGTCCACACCATTCCCTTGTGTCCTCTGGCCGTTCCCCCACCGACCGCCCGGTTCATGGACGGCGGACCGACCTTTTTTTGGTGTGGTGCTTCTTGGGGTCTCGGCGGCATGGGGGTGCAGTACCTGGTGGACTGTGAGGGGTGCGGGCTAGACAAGCGCTCATGGGTTCCCTCCTGTTTCCTCCTGGAACCAGACTTGATCAAGGACTTCCATGCTCAGCATCCTGGTTCCCCTGGGCCGTCAGGTGCCAGCCGTTAGGAGGGGGGTCCTTTTATGTTCTGTGTTTGCTCTTGTCATCAGCCATGTTTTGATTTAAGTATTCCATCTATCCATCCATCCATTTTCTTCCGCTTTATCCGGAGTTGGGTCGCGGGGGCAGCAGCTCAAGCAAAGCCGCCCAGGCCTCCCGATCCACACACACCTCCCCCAGCTCCTCCGGGGGAACCCCAAGGCGTTCCTAAGCCAGCCGAGACATGTAGTCCCTCCAGCATGTCCTGGGTCTTCCCCGGGGCCTCCTCCCAATGGGACGTGCCTGGAACAGCTCTCCAGCAAGGTGTCCAGGGGGCATCCGGAAAAGATGCCCGAGCCACCTCAACTGACTCCTTTCGATGTGGAGGAGCAGCGGCTCGACTCCAAGCTCCTGCCGAGTGACCGAGCGCGCAGCCACCCTGCGGAGGAAACTCATCTCGGCCGCTTGTACTCGCGATCGCGTTCTTTCGGTCATGAGCTAAATCTCATGACCATAGGTGAGGATCGGAATGTAGATCGATCGGTAAATCGAGAGCTTTGCCCCCCTACTCAGCTCTCTCTTCACCACAATGGTCTGATACAGCGACCACATCACTGCAGATGCTGCACTGATCCGTCTATCGATCTCACGCTCCATCCGTCCCTCACTCATGAACAAGACCCCGAGATACTTAAACTCCTCCACTTAAGGCAAGGACACTCCACCGACCTGAAGAGGGCAAAGCACCTTTTTCTGGTTGAGAACCATGGTCTCGGATGTGGAGGTGCTGATCTTCATCCCGGATGCTTCACACTTGGCTGCAAACCGCCCCAGTGCATGCTGAAGGTCCTGATTTGACGAAGCCAACAGAATCACATCATCCGCAAACAGCAGAGACGAGATTCTGTGGTTCCCAAACCAGACCCTCTCTACACCCTGGCTGCGCCTAGAAATTCTGTCCATAAAAATAATGAACAGAACCGGTGACAAAGGGCAGCCCTGGCGGAGGCCAATGTGCACTGGAAACAGGTTTGACTTACTACCGGCAATGTGAACCAAGCTCCTGCTGCGGTCGTACAGGGACTGGATAGCCCTTAGCAAAGGACCCCGGACCCCGTACTCCCGGAGCACTCCCCACAGGGTGCCACGAGGGACACGGTCGAACGCCTTCTCCAGATCCACAAAACACATGTGGACCGGTTGGGCGAACTCCCATGAACCCTTGAGCACCCGATGGAGCATGTAAAGCTGGTCCAGTGTGCCGTGACCAGGACGAAAACCACACTGCTCCACCTGAATCCGAGGTTTCGACCATCGGTCGAATTCTCCGCTCCAGTACTCTGGAATAGACCTTACCGGGGAGGCTGAGGAGTGTGATCCCCCTATAGTTGGAACACACCCTTTGGTCCCCCTTCTTAAACAGAGGGACCACCACCCCGGTCTGCCAATCCAGAGGCACTGTCCCTGATTGCCACGCGATGTTGCAGAGGCGTGTCAGCCAAGACAGTCCCACAACATCCAGAGACTTAAGGTATTCAGGATGGATTTCATCCACCCCAGGAGCCTTGCCACCGAGGAGCTATTTAACCACCTCGGTGACTTCGGCCCGGGTAATGGATGAGTCTGCCTCTGAGTCAACAGCTCCCACCCGCACAGTAAACAGTGCTGGTGGTGGATTTAAGTATTATTTTGGATTTTGTGTTATCCGTGTGTCTTCCCTGGCTGGATGTTTCCTGCCTGGACCTTGTCTGTCCCTGTCTCTTGGTGCTTGGTGGTGGGCGTAACACAGTCTGGGCCACACCCATTTCTGGATCCTTCCACACATGTGTTTCCTATCTATTGCTCATCACCAAGGTGTATTTAAGCCCCTCTGGTTGCACTTGTGATTCACCTGATCATTGCGCCTTGTGCCTTCGCTTCTAACTCTGAGTTGTGTGTTTTTCCAAGTCCTGCTGCCACGTAGTGTTTTTGACCACCTGTCTGTTTGTACCGACCACGCCTTTGCCTGATGATTCTGATCTCGTTTTGGACTGCCTCACTGCGTACCGGACCCCACTGAGTAAATCAGTAAATGCCTTTTTAAACCAGAGCTACCGTGTCGAGCCCTGCACTTGTGTCCAGCCGTTTCTGTCCGACTTCACTGATACTAAGGTAGACTAAGCATAATATCCCAAACCGGCATGAACCTGGTGAAGGAGCCTTCCAACAGGGCGCAACGGAGCCCTTTACTGACTGCTCATTGTGTGCTTTGTGTCAGACTGTCAAGACAAAAGAAGCCATAAATCCCAGGTGGAAAAACATAATGTAAAGATTCGCAATGTGGGTACAAAAAGCAGAATATATATATATGGATTCCAAAGACTTGGATGAATTCCAAAGGGAATTGATAATGATAGAATATACAGTGGGACTGGAATCAAGGCTACATTAATTAACTACAAGCAGTGTACCTGTATATTGATCTGTGATGAGATTTAAATTAAAATTAAAGTTTAAAGTTATTTGTATATTTTCAAGTTGTGGATTACATAAACTTGGAATGTGTACAGTGCCTTGTAAAAGTATTCAGCCCCTTGGTATTTCACAGATTTTAATGTATTTATGCCATTTCAAATACAAAAAAACTAAATCGGGCTTCTCAGTATAAAAATTTCTAAAATTATCTTCCTTAAACTCAAACTCAAACTAAATCTTGATGTAAATTAATCAAATTGATGTAAATTAATTAAAAATATAAACGCCAAGATGAAGGGTTGCATAAGCATTGGGCCCCTTTGGTATAATGTTTGTAAATAATCAGTTTTACTGTTTTCTTTTGAAAAGTCAGGGGATGGATACATGAACTTTTCCAAGTCACTGAATATGTTTTGGACTTTATTTATATCAGTTATGAAGAAATACAAACAGTACAGCACTCTATGGTAAATCTGTGTGGAGAAGACAGTTCTCAAAAACTGACAGACTGTGCAAGAAGGAGAAGAGTGAGGAAAGCCACCAAGACACCCAGCAACCCAGAAGAAGTTACAGGATTCTGTGGCTGTGATTGGAGAAATTGTGCATGGTGCATGTATTGCATTTTGTATCCCCAGTTATACAGCTTCATGATGCAATGGTATAGAGGAGGATTTTCTTTACAAAAAAAAAAAAAAGATCTGAAAGTTCAGCTACAATTTGCCAGAAGGTACATCTGAGATGCAAGATTTGATGATTTGGTGAAAGAAAATCCTCATACAAATTAGAGAACAGGTAATTTATTTTCTTGGCCTCTGCTTCTCTGGTGTATCTCTTCAGCTGTTTGTTTGTCTGGAATTTAAAGTCCCACAGGACCTTAGCCCTGTCATTCTCAACCACCTTTGGTGGCGTCTACCATCGGGACTTTGAATCTCTTTGCGGCACAGTTGTTGCTGTACATGATTCCAGATATGTGGATGTCCCTCTCAGTGTACACTGTCTCAGTTCGCATCTTGTATCATGCTGTTATGTGTTGGACTGTCTTTGGGGCACATTTGCACAGTCTACAACTTGGGTTGTGTCAGCTGTTGTAGACTCCTGCCTTTATGGATGTGCGGTACTTAAGGCTTGTTCTTGTGCTGCCATGATCACAGCCTCTGTGCTGTACTTTAGGCTGGTCTTTCTAACCACTGATAGGTCTCCTTGATGTTAGCCACTTCCACATATGTTGATGTTACATCGCATGGAGGGGCTTGGTCTTCCATGATGTTTTCTCTTCCTACTCTTTATCACCATCTGCCTTCAGCTCTCTGAGGCATTCTTGTAGCAACTCATCTTTCTGATGTATTCATGAATGCTCCTCATCTCATCCTGGATTGTGGCTCTGACACTGTCTAATCCTCTCTCTCCCTCCTTCCATTGCTCATAGAGCCTCAAGATGCTGGATTTTGGGTGGAAACCTCCGTGCATTGTGAGACGTTTTCATGTCTTGACATCTGTGGCATCTATCTCCACCTGTGGCCAATTCATTATCCCAGCTGGGTATCTGATAGGTAGGACATACTATGTATATATGGTTCTGATCTTATTCCTCAAATATAAAGAAAAAGCATAGCACACTGAAAATATTGATGTCCTGCCGCTGTTTTATTTCATAATAACGTTTCGGCCAAAGGCCTTCGTCAGATTGCAGCTTCAGTTGGACCAAGTGTTCAAAATTGTTTGTCAACCCAGGTGCTCAAAACCCCCTCCAACGAGTGGGAGGTCCCAAGAGTGATGACACCCAGTGATTTCAGCCCATTCTAAAAATCAGAAGACAATATTATTAAATGTTCATCTTAAATTGAAGTCAGTTGTTGTGTGGGCCGCCAGAAGAGGAGGTACTGCTGGCCCACCACCAGAGGGCGCCCTGCCTGAAGTGCGGGCTTTAGGCACGAGAGGGCGCTGCCGCCACGGACACAGCCGGGGGTGACAGCTGTCACTCATTATCTCCTGACAGCTGTCACCCATCTACTCTACATCATCTCACTCCATAAAGACCAGACGTCATCTCCACCTCGTTGCCGAGATATCGTACTTCTATGGAGGTAACATTCTCTGCCTATATTGATTGATTCCAAGTGCTATTGTGTTGCAGCTGTCAACCAGAGGACCGGCGTGGGTCGCGACTGTTTCGTCCTACGTCAGATAAGTGGTTACACAGACGCTGCACGAGTGTGTGTTAGAGGTGGAGGTGGCATTCCCACCGTTGTTGTTACGGGGTGTACACACACCCACACTTGACTGTCTTTGCTCTTCGCCAGCAGTACCAGATCCGACAGTCGGGGACGGTGATCACCTGGGAATTCGGGACTTGGCGGCTCCAGTATTCACCAGGTTCGGTGGCGGCGGAAATCATGTGGTTCCGGCTCTTCTCAGGACAGACGTCTTCTATCCTCGAGCCTGCCCACACGTCACCTTTGTGGATTGGCTGTTATCAGATACTGAGATTGTTTGTATATTCGTTGTGCACCTTCACAACATTAAATTGTTACTTTTTGGCTCATCTATTGACCGTTCATTTGCGCCCCCTGTTGTGGGTCCGTGTCACTACACTTTCACAACATCAGTGTTGAGTCCATGAGGAGTGAGAGTCTTCAAATGGTGGATATCTGATCTTATTCCTACCATTGAGCTGGCTTGTTACATATCTTACCTTCTGGAGGTATCTGGTTGTAGCTTACGTTCTTGCATCTTCAACATGGTTCCCATTGGCTTGTGGGATTCCCAGGTACTTGTAGCTGTCCTGTATGCCTGCCATCCTGCCTTCTGGCAACTCCACCCACTAAGTCCTGATCACCGTCCCTCTCTTTGACACCATCCGGCCACACTTGTCCAATCCAAATTACATCTCGATATCCTTGCTGTAGATCCTGGTGAGGTGGATCAGTGAGTCAATGTCTCCCTTACTGTTGGTATGAAGCTTGATGCCATCCATGTAGAGGATGTGGCTGGTGGTTACTCCACTCCTGAAGCACTATCCATAGGCATTCTTTGTGATGAGTTGGCTGAGTGGGTTGAGGCATATGCAGAACAGGAGCGGGGACAGTACATCACCATGGCACTTGATGGTGACTTGTGCAATTGCCTTGGAGTTGGCCTCCAGTGATGTCTTCCACAGTCTCATTGACTTCCTGATGAAGGTTATCAGTGCACTGTTGACCTTGTATAAGGCCAAGCAAGCAGTGTACATGTGTGAAGCATTGAGTCATAGGCTTTCCTGTAGGCCATCCAGGGTGTGGTCAGATTAGTCGGCAAGTCCGGGTGTACTGATCCTTCAAACAGTAGCTGATGCTTTGACCCTATGGAATTGTTTCCAATGCCCTTCTGAGCTATGATCATGCGTTCACTCATGTGTTTACTTAGCTTTGTTGCTATAATGCCTAAAGTTCCTGGGTGTGCACATAACAGAGGATCTCTCCTGGACCACCAGGAAATCAATGTGAACATGTTTTCAAGAGAGTATCACCATAAACCTGCATTTCATCTTATTCTACACTCTTTACCTGTATTAATTGGACCTGTTTGAACTTGTTACCTGTATAAAAGACACCTGTTCACACACTCAATCAATCACACTCCAACCTGTCCACCATAGCCAAGACCGAAGAGCTGTCTAAGGACACCAGGGACAAAACTGCAGACCTGCACAAGGCTGGGATGGACTACAGGACAACAGGCAAGCAGCTTGGTAGAAGACAACAACTGTTATAATGATTCATTAGAAAGTGGAAGAAACACAAGATGACTGTCAGTCTCCCTCGGTCTGGGATTCCATGCAATATCTCACTTTGTGGGGTAAGGATGATTTTTGAGAAAGCTCAGAACTACACAGAAGGACCTGGTCAATGACCTGAAGAGAGCTGGGACCACAGTCACAAAGATTACATTAGTAACACATGATGCTGTCATGGTTTAAAATCCTGCAGGGCAGCAAGGTCCCCCTGCTCAAGCACATGTCCAGGCCCGTTTGAAGTTCACCAGTGACCATCTGGATAATCCAGAGGAGGCATGGGAGAAGGTCATGTGGTCAGATGAGACCAGACTGGAGCTTTTTGGAATCAACTCCACTTACCATGTTTAGAGGATGAGAACAACCCCAAGAAAACCATCCCGACCGTGAAGCATGGGGGTGGAAACATCATACTCTGGGGTGCTCTTCTGCAAAGGGGAGACGACAACTGCACCGTATTGAAGGGAGGATGGATGGGGTCATGTATTGCGAGATTTTGGCAAACAACCTCCTTCCCTCATTAAGAGCATTGAAGATGGTCATGGTTGGGTCTTCCAGTTTGCCAATGACCCCAAACACACAGCCAGGGCAACTAAGGAGGGGCTCTGTAAGAAGCATTTCAAGGTCCTGGAGTGGCCTGGCCAGTCTCCAGACCTGAACTCAATAGAAAATCTTTGGAGGGAGCTGAAACTCCAAACCTGAAAGATCTAGAGAAGATCTGTATGGAGGAGTGGACCAAAATCCCTGCTGCAGTGTGTGCAAACCTGGTGAAAAACTACAGGAAACATTTGACCTCTGTAATTGCAAACAAAGGCTACTGTACCAAATATTAACATTGATTTTCACAGGTGTTCAAATACTTATTTGCAGCAGTAACATACAAATAAGTTATTCAAAAATCATACATTGTGATTTCTGGATTTTTTTTTTTTTTTAGATTATGTGTCTCACAGTGGACATGCACCTAAGATGAAAATTTCAGACCCCTCCATGATTTCTAAGTGGAAGAACTTGCAAAACCACAGGGTGTTCAAATACTTATTTTCCTCACAGTAGAATGTGGTCCGACCCGCCTCAAATGAGTCGTGCACAGTCCATGTGCATGCCCATGAATGTAGTCCAAATGTAGTTTGAACACAGTACTAATAGTTTGACTGCTGTCAGATTGCAGAAAGAATAAGAAGAATGTACATCAACTGCTGTACGGGTGAGTTTTGAGTGCCACCCAAGGTGTGGGTGAAAGTCAAGAAAGGGGAGGGGCATGACTGTGTGAGCACTATGGTCCGGGATCTTTTGAAGACCTGCTGTCTCCCTCTGCTGTATTTCAAATGATATCCAACCTATGAACTGATGACATGTAACCCAGGGTCCATTAACGATTGCATCGGTGTAGTGCATGTATACGTGTGAGATCAAATCATGATAGCCATCAGATCACTGATGTGCACACTCGTTATTACCATTGCGGCAGTTATAGCGAACAGCCCGCGATGCATCACAGAAATTCCATATGCAGGAGAACCTGGATTACATGATTGGATGTATTGGATACCATACGTAAAACTGAAACATACCAAGGCAGGTGTGGATATTAAAGCATTACACAGCAGCTGCCTGCCCCCTCCCTCCCCCTCACACCCTTCCTCTCTCCAGGATCTTAGCTCCATGAAGTGATCACACCATAGTTCAAGTGTGTTTCCTGGCAATCAACTTATGCTACACATAATGGACCCTCTGAAGCTTGCAAATGGTTGTTACATTCTCTGATGCACAGCGGGACGTATCACTGTCCGGCTGCCACTGGACGCCATGTCATATGGAATATTTAAGTTGTAGTGGATGGCGCCTTCACCCTCAGTACTTGGCTGTTGTCTCCATCTGGCGTTGCTCCCAGGATCATCTGGACTTTCTCACAGGCTGCAGCCTGGCTGTGCACCAAGTGGTGTGAGACGCATCTGGAGCCTTTCCAAAAGTGATTATTTATTCTATTCATACTGTAATGGCTTGGTAAAATAGTTGCAATGTCACTCCTTCATATGACTTAGATGTTGTAACTGTCATATGATGTGTATTACAGCTGTGACAAGCCATTCAGATGCGCGCGCTGCCCCGTGGATCTGTGACACATTGACTCACAGTCCATCTATATAGGTTTTACAGCCATGATTACATAATATTACAGATACATCTTCTTACTCATGAGATGGACTGACAATGTAGCTGTCATATGATGCGTATTACAGCTGTGACAGGTGCATGCTGCCCCATGGTTCTGTGACACACTGTCTTGCAGTGCAGCACATCTTAACGGGTGTTACAGCCATGATAACATTATATTACAGATACATCTTCTAACTCATAAAATGCACTGGCAATGTATCTGTCATATGATGCGTATTAGAGCTGTTGCACCCCATTAAAATGCACTGTGCTGCGCCGCGCAGGGCCACTGAAACACATTGAGTCGCTGTAGCGCAGGGCAGTGCATCTGCATGTGATCTTACAACTATGATAAACATAATATGACAGATATGCTATCTAACCCCTGACCGGGACTGAATGTATCTGTGATGATTATGAATATGATTATTATGGATGTAACACCCTGTACAGGCGTGCACCTTACCCTGCGACTCTGACATCAGTATGATTGTTCACAAATGTTCACGTCTACATCACAAAATGGATGCTTGTCATAGACATTACACAATTCAATAATTCCTTTGCACACCCCAAACCGGATACACTGATGGTGCTGTCTGGGACATGCTGGCAGAATTTGACGTGCTTGACCATGGCAAATGTCTCTCGAGTGCAATCAGACTGTTCCAAATGTTGTTTTGATGTTGATTGCTCTGTTCCTGTGCGGTCTGCGGATCATCCAGCAAACAAGGCAGGCAGCCTTTGAACGCAGAAAGACACTGTATAAGAACGGGTTTGAATGTCACCGGAGCGGAAAAACTGCCCACTCATGGAAAAAAGTTTGCAGAAAGGAGAGCCTGCCTATTTGTAAAGAAGGCTTAAAACGTATGCTGTGTTCACATTACTAGCTGAAGTGACTGCCTCGGACCCTTTTTTGTGTGCCTGCAAGTGTGTGTTTTTACCAAACATTTTCCAGCAGCTTGCAACTCTTTTTGTTGGCATGTACACTGACATAGTAATAATAATAATGATGATGATGGTTCTGATGACATTTAAAATGATATTTTCATAATTAACGGGTTTGTTTAATGGAGAAAAAGAATCACATTTGATTTCATTGGCATGGGAACACCAGTAACATTTAGATTTTCTTTTGATCTACAGATGACCAACAATTAGGGAGAAAAAAAAAAAAAAGCCAAAACACTACATTATCAAATTTCTGTCATATCTAAAACTTTAGCAGATTAGTTAATGTTAAGTATTTACACATTTAACCTAATATTTTACAAACATTAAATTAAATATTTAGCTAAATGTTGAGACAAATATGCACCTTAATAAAAGAGGTAATTGTTCCTCCCTGAAAGACATATTAATAAAGCATCTAATGACAGACATTTAGCATGTAAGGGCATGTTTATACAAATTTGCAATTCATTGATGCTTTGTTTTAGAGTAATATTGTAGCCTGCAGCCTTTTTAATGTCAATTTCAATTGCAATTTCAGGGGCACTTCTAAAATATTAATAATAAAATAATTTTAAAAAATGGCTGTTGGGGGGGTGTGGGCACTTAGAGGGGGGTCTTGAATGTGAGCTCACATTTTAAAGGTCCTAAATTGAAGTGCTGGTTTATTATTGCTTATTGTTTCAATTGTTGGTTCATGTCCAGATTGTGTTCATTATTTCATTGATAAATCAGCAGATTAAATGTTTGGAACTAATTTTGATCGTCTGTGATAAACAGCAAAAATAAAAATGACCAATGTCCAAATACATGCAGAAATATGGTGGTCTGATTTGATTCCCATCAAGAAAATCATTAAGATTCCCAGAACAACATCCTTAATCACCAAGTTGGTCCTGATAATGCAGCGGATAACTGAAAAAAAAAAAAAAAAAATCCTTCAAATGGTGATGTAAGCATCAAATTTGGCAGAAATACACATTTTTGGCCAACCTTTTTTCACCAACATAATTTACAAGTTGAAAGCGTATCGAGATCTACCAAGCCATATCGAAAGCCATTGCGTCGCCACAATATATTGTGTACCAAATATTTTGGCACAAAGATAAAGTTTTAACAATAATAATGCATTATTGAAGTAAGCACAAGAAGGCCTAGGACTGGCCGTAAGAACAAATTATCACCTAATCTACATCATTGGCTTTTTTCCATTAATTTGCGACATATCTCGTTCATTCGATTAAATTTTATGTTTATTGTTCTTTTCTTCTCCAGACCTTTCAATTTGGCGTGTGGTTTACTCAGGTTTATGTTTTCACTGAAAGGCTTGCACCTTAACTTCCGCTGTATTTGTTACAATGACAAAGAATCTGTATTTGTATGTGCAATTGTTCCTGAAGCTGTAGGAGAGAGGAATAACATTGTTGGAGGGAGGAAGTCAGTAAAAAAACACTCTACATATGTTTAGAAATACAAAAGAACTTTCTTCTATTGATTATTGGACTTTGAACCAACAACAGTGACCCACAAAAGAGACACTGTAGCAGAGTTACTTGGATATTTTTTGTTTCCTTTTGTTTGTTTCTTTTAACTCACTGCTGGCTGTCTGGCTCCTTTTTCTTTGCGACTGGAGGAGGCGGTTGGTCTCCAGTGAGCTTTGGGACAGCAACACCTGCTGCTCATTGAGGAGAAATATATGCTTTCACATCAGAGTCGCCAAACATCTCTAATAACACCAGGAAAAGTTGCAAGATTTCTTGCTAATTGCTTTTTGAAAGGAACGTCACTGGAGGGGTGTGAAAAGGTCTATTTTTTTTATTTTTATTCAATTCATTTCATTTATGTCACACCAAATCACATCAAAGTTGCCTCATGGTGCTTCACACGAGTAAGGTCTAACCTTAACAACCCCCAGAACAAACAGACAGGTGACAGTGGTAAAGAAAAACTCCCTCTGATGATTTCAGGAAGAAACCTCAAGCAGACTCAAAGGGGTGACCCACTGTTTGGGCCATGCTACCAACACAATTTACAAAACAATTTACAAAATGAATAGCAGAAACCAGGGCATGGTGAATCATGGGGCATAGTGAATCAGTAGCTATATCTGCAAAACTACTTGCAGCAGTTATGCCATATTTTTATGAATAAAGACATCCCCCTTATAAATTAGTGTTTTGTTTTTGGATACATTAAGGGTAAAACTAAGTGACAAGTGAAGTCAGGTTTTTTCCTATCAAAAGTAAATTTTGTGGATGTCAGTGTATTTGTATTTATTTCTCACAACAGAGGAAAGGTGGCCCAAAAATGTTTGTTAGTTAGAAGACTACCCTGTCCAACTGATGGCAGTGTGTTATGTCCGGATTTTTTATTCTTTCATGCGATCGACTAGAACTCAGCCCCAGTCGATTGCCATCAACCGGTTGGGCACACCAGCCTTAGACATTATCCTTTTGAAAAGGCAGGGTGTCCAAAGGGGATTCAAAAAGATTCCATTCAGTCATAGATGGTCCAAACTATACCTTTTTGAAATCTTTATGATCAGACAAATAATATGGAAAACCATTCAGTGTGATTACAGCATTTTTAGATATCCATCCCTGTGTAATTATTGAACTGACCCCTACCTGGACACTCTCCTTTTTCAAAAGGGTAATGTCTAAGGAGTATTTGTAGTCCGGCAGCTAAGGGACAAATTTTAGGGGAATCATGCACTTTTTTACAAAAATGCCAAAACTTTATCAGAGGTACCTTATAGTGTCCTGAAGTATATAAGATCGGGAGACATTGAATCCATAAACGTCTACAGTCTAAAAACTTGGGTTTAAGAGAATAACCATTTTCAGCCTTCTACAGCATAAAATTCATGACAAACTCTTATCCAAATGTCTATTTAAGTTCATAATATAAACTTGAAGGTTATGAAAAATGTATTAAGGCTAAGTAGGGATGCTTCGAATGTACTTCAGTGTGCTTCCACTCTTAGAAAAAGCTTTAATCTAGGGAAAGTGACTAAATATTGTATAACTCATTGGGAATATCAATCTACCTATGCAATATAGCTGTTTGCGAGCATAGGGCAAAGGAAAGATGCTACTCATGCACTCCAACATATTTACACTCTAAAATAACAACAGTGTTTGAATGGAAAGAAATGCTTTTTTATTAATTACAAGAAATCAGTTTTGTTTTTATGGCCATAACCATTTAGTTTACAATTTAAAACACTCAGTTTACCTTATGCTATATCTTCCATAACATAAAATCATGACTCTATATTTAATTTACTTAAAGTGACTGAAAGCTGTTTTCATGCATAGAAAAATAAAGTATGCTACAAATGCACTTAAACATAGTTTACACTCTTAAAAAATAATGGTAAATTAATGTTACAATTTAACCTCTTTCCATTTTGAAACATACCACCCTGCTAATGTATAACGATGTACGACGACGTATGACGCCGCACGACGGACGATACATGATCACATAAGCTCAGTATAGCTTTGCACTAGTTGCAGTAGCCATTCTCTACAGCTTAACAAGGTCCAATCTTGATCACTGGCCCCCTACATAATAACCATATGATCATATTGTCATATGAATAGCAAAATATACACTGTATTATAACCATGCAAACACCCTTTAAAAAAAGCAGGATACAGGGCTAAAATCAAATGTCTCCCGCTTTGACATGACTTAATATAACCTAAAGAGTCCCTGGACAAAATTTGGCACTTTTGTAAAAAAGTGCACAATTCTATCGTACTATGGACTATGGACTGGACTATGTGCCAGATTTGGTGCTTGCATCACAGTTTGAAGGATTCCTCTGTAAATATTCACTTTTCTGCTACACTATGATGAAAGGTTGTGTGCCTTGCATGGCAGCACACTAATATCAGAGTGTGTGTGTGTGTGTGTGTGTGTGTGTGTGTGTGTGTGTGTGTGTGTGTGTGTGTGTGTGTGTGTGTGTGTGTGTGTGTGTGTGTGTGTGTGTGTGTGTGAGACACAGATCATTGCAAAGCTCAATGGGTGTCTGTATCAGGAGAAACATACTGTATTATATAAATGTGGTCCATTTATCATTGTAGGTTTTTTATGCTTTATGACAGGAGCTCCTCAGTGTTTTTGTGACAGAGCTGTGAACATAGGTTTGGATTGTCCTGTTTACTTGCAGTATTTACTCTGAATTAATGTAGTTGTGAGTCATTTTGGATTAAAACTGCTGCTGAGGTATGTCAATGAATGTTTGCTTTTCTTGTGTGTCACCTCGTAATAATGTATGTGCAGCAGTCCACCAGCAGATGGCGATGCAGGGTTGCAGGACGCTGCAGGGCTGGTCAGATCAGCAGCATCCAGTGTTCGGTCTGGCAGACTGCTCAGAACCTTTGGCCTTCATGTGCAGGAGCAGCAAAGGTGAGCCTGAAACATTGTGTCGTCACAGCACCACTCCACCATGATCATGCTCAAACTGAGACCAAAAAAAAAGAACTGCATGACTAAATCATTTTTACAGACTGCTGAACATTAGAAGGAAAAAAAAAAATAGATCCAAGGGAGCTGCATCTGTTGCGGTTGTCAGGCAGGTTGTTCTGTTGACTTGCTGATTTGACAGAAAACGGGGTACCAAATGCATTTCATAGTATGGTACAAACTCAAATAGACAAGGTTCTTACAGAACTTACTCATTGAGTCACATAGTGGAGAAGGGGCCAGACCATTTAAGATAAATAATAAGTAGTATTTCAGTATAGTTTTCCACCAGGCTGTCAGAGTGTTGGAGATAGTGATACGTTTACAAATGTTAGATAGACTGTGGGAGAAATGGGAGGTCTGCACTTGAGATGTTTTCACAATGATTTTGATGTAATTCTAGCCATGGGTAACTGTGGTTATTTTTTCAATCCATTTAACTAAATACTGTAATGTATTTACAAGGAAGTAATTATGGAAATTTGGTGCCTAAGCCTGCCATGTGATTTATTTATTTATTTATTAATTTTTTTTATGTTGTAGTGTTAAAAGTGAAATTCTTGGTTGTTGGATTTTCCAGTAAAAATGTGTTGTTCATGAATCCTTCCCACTGTTGCCAAGTGCTGCTCACAGGGGGTCGTTTTGACCGTTGGGGTTTTTCCGTAATTATTGTATGGCCTTGCCTTACAATATAAGGCGCCTTGGGGCAACTGTTTGTTGTGATTTGGTGCTATATAAATAGAAAAGAAAAAAGAAAAAAAGAAAAAAAGAATTGAGTGTTTTGAACCATTTATTCGTAGGGGAGAAGTATCCTCTGAAAGAGGTAATATGATTGATTTTTTTTTTTTTTTTTTTTTTTTTTAGTTTATAGTGTAATGAGAGATTACAAAAAATTTATTAATGGTATTGAAAGTTTCCTGGAATAATGCATATGAACTCTGTAAATAGAGAAATAAGTCATCTGCATACAGACTGATTTTGTGCTGTGTGTCTGCAACCTGAATTCCTTGGATTTTTACTGTTATGACGTATTGCTGCTGTGAGGGGTTCAATGAAAATGCAAATACGGAAGGCGAGAGTGGGCATCTTTGTCTGTTCCCCTGATGTCAAACTTGAAGTGATTCCATTTGTGATAGTGATGGCCCTGGGTAATGTGTACAGTGTTTTAATCTAGTGAATGAATTGTTCTCAGTCAACTTGCAAAAACAGTCAGATCATTCAAAAACAATTCTGACGATGTAGTCCATGAGGCCGTGCACTGACTTCGCCTCATTGAATGGTATGTTCCAGCTTTCGCCTCGTGAAATATTCATACCATTGAACTCATAAACAATCATTATTTGTATACTACAGTAAATGAAACACACTGGCAAATGGTATGAATAATCCATGTCACATGACATACAAAACACCAATCAAATCACAAAGATCTACTCAACCGTTAAATGAAACTGGATAGTAAACCATTAAGTTTAACACACTGTTCTGTTTGAAGTATGAAGCCATCCATGCTTGTGCTTTTAACGAAAAGTTAAATTTAGAACATTCTGAAAGCAAGAAATCATTGACTGTTTACGTAAATCTAAAAATACTGCATCAACTCCTCCTCCTTTCTCTGTCCTTGACAAAATTTGCTCTATGTAGTGCAAAGCAGCAGTTTGACTGGAATGATTTGCTCACAAGCGAACTTGCTTTCTGTGCATACTAATATTATTTCTGTTCCGGAATGTTGCTAGTTGTTCAATGTCAATTTTCTCCTTTCTCCTTTGAAAGCACTGACAGCATACTTCCTGACCTATGGCTACCGACTTCATGGCAAACCCCAGACTGATAAAAAACACGTGAAAGTAACGCACTTTCCAATTATCAGGGAAGGGTCAGTGTTTAAAAGACAGGTTAATTAAACGTGGAATGGCCTGACTTAAAATGTCTTTGTGTGATTTATAAGCAGTTTCAAATGAGGCAGCATCTCTACATTTGAAGCTTTTTTAGGAGGAGATAGAGGGCCCAGCTGAGGACAGGAAAGAGTGGGCTAAGCTGCTTACTCTGTTGCCACCATGACTTGGACCCAAATTGGCAGAAGAAAATGAATTATTTTTTATTATTTGTGCCTCTTGAGCTATTGCAAAAGCAGCTAGTTTCCTTTTTGCGAAAATTTACTTGTTTTTACTTATTAATTAACTTATTTCCATCAAGTCAAGTTTTTGAGCACACACTGGTACCACACTTCACCACATGTACGACAACACAGAACCACCTTGGGTCCTGGACGCTTCCTCACAATGCAAGTGATACTCCTCATCCCAGTCTCCCTACATAGCCACTCGCTTGAGACAGAGTCATTCCAGGGGTACCCAAGATCCTCCAAAGAATGTAGCCCAGTCAAATCCAGTCAATGGTTACCGTCCACATCTCACAACCATACAGCAAGACAGATAACACCAGGACCCTAAAGACTTGGACCTTCATACTACTGCACAGACACTGGCATCTCCAAACACCTCTGTCCACAACCGCATGACTCCATAAACTCTTCAAAAGTGTCTCTATGTCTCAAAGACTGAGTACCCAGAGTCATGACTGTCACTGCCGAGATAAGTAAATGTCTCAGCAAGTTCAGCATTTTCACCATGTACAGATTTATTTTTGATGGCGGAGTCCAAGAAGTCATTAAAAGCCAGGGTCTGTATTCACAAAGCTTCTCTGAGTCCTCTCAGAGTGCTCCCAACTTAGCCTAAAGATTCCCGGCAAGGAATCTTAGCCTAAGAGTGATCCAGGAAGTGTCTGAGAGCAAGTCTAGCAAAGAGGAGACAGAAACTTTTATCTTTGGGAGGAGGCAGGGTTGACTCTGTTGCTAGGTATGATGCCACTGTTAACCTTAACACTCCATTTTAATACAATAATTAAGTTAATGTAACTCAAACTTTGAAAAAGTTACAGTCACTCATTTCCATGAATTAAACTAACTCAAAAATGAATTGTTGTCATAGCAACTCAGTTCCTTTAATTGCATTTAAAATTTTGGGGCATTTAAGTGTTGGTGATGTATTTCCAGTGCATTCCATTCAATTCATTTGAACTGAGTTTATACCATTATGAAAAACTGCAAGTTCTGTTCATGACCAATCACAGATTAGCCTTTCTGTCCATCATTTACCTGCATTTTGGCATGCTTGGCGCCAGAAATTCATGTTGGATCCAAAGGGATCCAAAAAGGCTATGACCACAAGTTATATTGGATCGGTTCCCACTGACCAATAGCGTTAGAGCTTACTGCCAACAGCTAGCCAATCAGAGTGCGGCATACAATTATTGATGAGATGACATCACTAATGACGTTGTGGAGGACAGGAACTAGCTGACAGACGCTGGTTGAAAAAATGGCAACAAACATGGCAACAACAGTACAAAATCGTCTGCCAGCGAGGTTTGCTGAGTTCACAGAGGAGGAACTGGTGGAAATATTGAACTCCATGGATTTTACTTGGCATCAGCCAAGCTTGAACCTTCGTGCGCATACGTGAGTTTTTTCACGCCTGTCGGTTGCGTCATTCGCTTGTGGGCAGGCTTTGAGTGAGCACTGGTCCACCCCCCTCGTCGGATTTTCATTGTCAGGGAAATGGCACCTCCGTGTTGGAAGTCTCACAGGACATGTTGTGGCATGCGCAGCTGTTACACAATTTCTCGGATACTCACTCGACTGAAAAGCCACCGAAAGCCGTCTGAATCTTCGGAATGGTTTCCAATACGGAGGTGTTTTTTGTTGTGCACCATGAGCGGCTCCATCCCAACGCGTGAATTCCTCTGCACGTCTTTCATTACAAAATCTCCTGTAACAGTGGAATGTGCCACAAAAGTGCTGATGTACATATTTCCTGCGATTTCTCTGGTAATCACACGGCGTCCCGGATCAACACAGCCTTCACTTTGGAAATTATCTGGTTGTTTCAGCCTGTCGATGGCCGCTCGAAGCGCGGCGCGCCCTCAGCCGCTGTGGGCCGTCTTTAATCCGGTTGTAATCCTCCTTAATCTGTGTGACGCCGATAGAGTCTTCACCGAAAGCCATCTGAATTTTCCGAATGTTTCCACCTGGCTGTCTCACACAGTTTCTGAAAAAATTTTCATGGAGCAAAGCAGCAGTTGCTCAGCCATTTCCCTGACAATGAAAATCCGACGAGGGCGGTGGACCAGTGCTCACTCAAAGCCTGCCCACAGGCGAATGACGCAACCGACAGGCGTGAAAAAACTCACGCATGCTCACGAAGGTTCAAGCTTGGCTGATGCAAGCGCACATGATTCAAATCCATATAGTTTTTGAAAAAAATAAAAAGGTCAGAAACTTTATATATATATATATATATATATATATATATATATTAGAAAGCAGATTATTGTCAACAAGTAAACCAAAGAATGCATCCAAAAATTTAATCCTAACACCAATGCCAATTTTTTAGGCAGAAATTTATTTGTCACTTTTTTATTGAAAAACATACACTAGATTTACGTAAGTTTAAGTAACTATAAATTGTTCTGGTAATAAAACTTTAACAATTAATTTTTTTTAATTATTTCATTTAAGTTGGCAAACTCTAATGGTTGAAGGCAATCGGTTTCCTCAAATGGTTTGCGGTCAACTAACTCATTTGGTTTTACAGCTGTGATTGGCTGTCACAAAAACGGAAAGAAAAACAAATGCACTCTTAGTTATGAATGTGCAGTAAAATCAACTGATCATATAACCTGAACAGTATGTGTAATCGTGAAAATAATTTAATGTCATGATGATGAAACGCCGCAAAACTAAATGATTTCTTACACAGCTTCAAAATGTTTGAATGTACCTCATGCACATGCCGATTATTACTTTGATTGGCTTATTGTTATGTTTATCCTCCATGCTGGTAATTGTGCATAATTGGTGAGTATTACAAGTGCTGGTACGTGCTGCAATCCAAAACGAGAGCAGAGATTGCAGCACACAAGCAAAGTTTTTCTCAAACAGGTGAGTTTATGCTCTGGCTGCTGATATTGCTTACTTTGATATTAATAATTGTATGAATGTTATAGAATTTACATGCTGTTTACATTTTTCCCATATTAGTATTGCGTTGCTACACTGGGTTAGAAAAGTAAGCTCATCCCTGATGAGGTCAACCATAATCATTATCCCTGCAGGATCAGTGTGTTACTGAATCACTGCCATTCAGCTTACGGATATCTCTCCTTTCTCTCTGTTTTTCCACCGTCTTGTCTATTTAAAACTCTTAGCCTTCTAAAAAGTCCTCCTCTCTCTTCTTAATAATCTTTCACCTTAGGAGCTCTCTTAAGGCCTAAGATGGTTTGTGAATAACTTTTATCTTACCAAGGGAAAGAAATGTCTTAGAATTTGAGGAATTCTAACATTTTTGTTAGAATGACGTCACTAAGAGCTGCTTTTAGCCTTAGATTGCTTTGTGAATACTTGTACAGGCTCTGGATCTTATCCATGCAGGACAATCACAAACCCAGACACTCCAATTCTTCACTCAGATTCTCAAGTGTTCTAATCTATGAATCCATTGATTCCACAAAAATCATAGCATCGACCACAAAGTCAAGGTCAGTAAACATATCCTCACTAATGAAAGCACCTAAGTCACTGGTTTCCACAACTTTACTCAACACACATTCAATGCAAGCATTGAAGGGAGCTAGAACACATCCCTGAGGAACACAAGTTTTCACTGGAAGTGTCTGCCTTCACTCCATACAGCACTCATAGCATCTGTGAAGATGTTGGCTATGATGTCTAGTAACTTCCTGGGGAGTCCAGAAATTGTCAGAATGTCTCAGAGCGCAGTCCCATCTACTTAATCAAATACTTAATCAACATAATCTGTGAAAAATGACTGGCAACATTCCTTGTTGATATGCAGCCATAAGATAATCCTATATATAAAATGTGTGTGTCCACAGGTTCCAACCTATACATGGTAAAGAGGTGAAGAGTGTGTGAGACTGTATGACCTGAGCAGGACAAATGAAGCTTAAATACTGACAATCTAACAATCTGAGCAGATGTTTATTAAATCGTATTTTCAGGGGCTGAAAGGTCCAACATGTAATGGTTTTGCTTTGGTGTAGGCATGATAGATTATGACTGTTTTTTTCCTCAGTAATCATGGATTAATGACCTAACATCCTCAATCTAATGCTAATGCCATTAGCATCTTATTGACAAGCTCAGGTAACATGCTAAACTTGATTTGGCTGTTAATTACATCATATTTTGGGCAGCCGAGCAGTGCTTCTAACAATGGTTTTGTTTTTGTGTGGCCATTAAAAATTACCTGCTGATTTCCTCAGTATCATAGACTTCCAAAGACATGCAGGTTCGGTGAATTGATGACTCTGACTGATTGAAGGTGTGAATATCCTACTTCGTCAATATGTGGCCCTTCAACAGATTTTAGATCAAATAAATCCAAGGGGTGTCCGGCCTCATGCCCTAGGCTCCATCCCTCTGTGACACTTGAGTGTAAGCAGGTATAGAAAATGAATGTGTGAATGAACGATTTCCTCAATAATCATGGATTAACTGGACCTATGGTCGTAGGGGTGGTGGTTAGTGCACTTGGTTTTGGTGCAGCAGGTTCCCAGTTCAAATCCCACCCCTTGTTGTGAAAGTGTAGTGACACGGACCCACAACAGGGGGCGCAAATGAACGGTCAATAGATGAGCCAAAAAGTAACAATTTAATGTTGTGAAGGTGCACAACGAATACACAGACAATCTCAGAATATGATAACAGTCAATCCACAAAGGTGATGTGTGGGCAGGCTCGAGGATAGAAGAAGTCTGTCCTGAGAAGAGCCGGAACCACACGATTTCTGCCGCCACCGAACCTGGTGAATACTGGAGCCGCCAAGTCCCGAATTCCCAGGTGATCACCGTCCCCAACTGTCGGATCTGGTACTGCTGGCGAAGAACAAAGACAGTCAAGTGTGGGTGTGTGTACACCCCGTAACAACAACGGTGGGAATGCCACCTCCACCTCTAACACACACTCGTGCAGCGTCTGTTTAAACACTTATCTGACGGACGTAGGACGAAACAGTCGTGACTCACGCCGGTCCTCTGGTTGACAGCTGCAAAACAATAGCTCTTAGAATCAATTACTACAGGCAGAGAAAGTTACCTCCATTGAAGTAAGATATCTCGGCAACGAGGTGGAGATAATGTCTGGTCTTTATGGAGTGAGATGATGTAGAGTAGATGGGTGACAGCTGTCAAGAGATAATGAGTGACAGCTGTCACCCCCGGCTGTGTCCGTGGCGGCAGCGCCCTCTCGTGCCTGAAGCCCGCACTTCAGGCAGGGCGCCCACTGGTGGTGGGCCAGCAGTACCTCCTCTTCTGGCGGCCCACACAACACCCCTGCCACATTTCTCCAAGTAATCCGGCGTGAAACTTGTGCCAATTCAACATGCAGATCCACCTCGGACTTGCTGTGGTGACTCCGATTGTAAACAAGGGAGCAGCCAAAGGGACTTACGTACTTACTTACTAACTGGACCTAGGGTGGCATAGTGGCTTGGTGGTTAGTACTGTTGCATAATAGCAAGGTCTTAGGATTGCTTCCCTCCTGGTCTTTTCTCTGTACACTCACAGCAATATTTAACCCTAACTTTTAAGATTTATGTTATTTTATTACATGACAAATTCCCATTTACTTTTTTAGATAATTTTAATACAAACCTACCAAATAAACCTTACATGATGCATATTCATTACTGCAATAAATCCTATTCATTTGAAATGCATAATCCTTGGCTTTATGTATTTAGTATTAATAAAATGTAATTACTCTAAATCAATAATAATGACAGTATTTATTTAAAATACATACAGTATATTGTTTGAATTGCATAATAATTATGTTACCTGTGCCATGTATCTTGTATAAGTAACATAACTATTATATATACACTCAACAAAAATATAAATGCAACACTTTTGGTTTTGCTCCCATTTTGTATGAGATGAACTCAAAGATCTAAAACTTTTTCCACATACACAATATCACCATTTCCCTCAAATATTGTTCACAAACCAGTCTAAATCTGTGATAGTGAGCACTTCTCCTTTGCTGAGATAATCCATCCCACCTCACAGGTGTGCCATATCAAGATTATCTGTAACTTCTGATACATTTTTGGGTGGTTTATCATTTTATCTTTATCAAAGATAACTTTTCAGTTATCTGATTATCTGTTATCAAAGTTATTTATTTTTTTTTTTTGCTTATCTGTGCCCACCACTGCTTACATTTGAATGGATTTTATTACCAAATGTAGTGTTTTAATTTAGCTTTTACGGAAGTTTAAACATTGTTTATTAATCAGAATGGAACATCTACCCCCTTCCCTGCTTTGCAGGGAGGACATAGGTCATGTTCAGCTCCAGAGATGAAGCACTGCTGCTTATCAAACATTGTTATTCCAAGACTGAATGTTGATGTTTGACTGTGTTTGACAGAGCGTTACCTGAAGATGAAGCAGATTAGAGAATCTCAGAGCTCTCAGCCCACTGTCTTTATGAACCATCTGATGAAGCGTTCCAACAAAACTCAGGTAACAACTCATACTGGATTCATTCTGCTTTTTCACAGACTCAGAGTAGAACACTACAACAAAGCTAAAAGAAGCTGCATAAGTACTGTCAGAAGTCTACCTGTGGCAATCCCTGAAGCTGGCTTTGTTCAAGGCTACGTCCAAACCACCACCACGTCCAACCTGAACCAAGTTCAAGGCTTCACAGTCACATTAGTAGCTCAAAGTTTCCCATCAATTAATGAGAATTTCCTTACCTTTTTACTACTTGTTCATAAACTGTTCAGTTGATAATAAAAAAGGAACTGTGGGTGCGATCCTCACCCAACAGTAGTACAACAAGGTGTGGAAAACTGCCATTAGTTTGAACATTTTAATTTTATTTTTCCATCTCTGAAGATTCAAAATAAACTCAAACTCAAGGTTCTTGATTTTCTGCTGTCATGTGGCTTTATAGTGTTAAATCCCCCAAAGTTAATACCAGTCAAAGTAGAGTGCAATTTGGTAGAATTAGAGATTTATTCCCACGTGAGCACGGCATCCCAACATCCGCGCTTCACGGTGTAGTTGTGTGACTTCATATCCTGCAATCCACTACAGGTGTTCCCAAGCAGTGAGTTGTGAGCACAGATATCTGAACAGCTGCACGTCGCAGGGGGACACGCCCACTTCTGTCAGCGGACCTCGGCAGCTCACAGAAAAAAAGGCTCACTCTGTGTTGTTTTGTTCTGTGATTTTAATTTTATGTATGTATTATTATGTGTTTTTCCTGCATCTGTCTGATTTATGTGTTGTAATGTAACACCTTGCGTGCACGGTCACATCCAGCTGTCACTTGGCGGTCAGCTGACATGCGCCGTATGTCTACAGCAAAGCGTATGAACAAAGGAATCAGTCATGAATGAGTGCACACCTTTACCCTTATTTGTTTTATTTAATTTTCACTCTTTCTGTCTGTCATGTAAACTACAATTTATGTAGTGGAAGTGACATCAGCCAGCTGGGCCGGCTTCACACCGTGCTGCACGCTCAGACGCTGGCCGGTTGTCATAAGGGTGTGAGCGCCCGCACACACATGTACACTGCGTGTTCTCCAGCTGAATTCCAGGACACAGCGGACAGCTGGTCCAGCAGCACCCGGACCCCGGGACCTTCAGCCTCAGCTGACAATATTCAGGGTGTGTGTGTGTGTGTGTGTGTGTGTGTTGGGGGGAGGCGGACAACAATGATGACGACACACTCCACACAGAATTTGCATGTGTGTGTTGGGGGGAATTTGGCACAGTCACATCAATGTATGTTGCTAGGTTATGCCACTTTTGTGTGGCACTTAGACACTTTTCACAGACAGGTTAAATGTGGTCAGCTGCTGTCTACGATTGTACCAGGAGGGCAAATAGCCCCGCCCTTTCTAAGTCAAGAGGTGTTGTTTGTGTGTGGCACCTGGAATTCAGCCGACACCTGCCGAGAGGGGGATTGAATGAGCACACGCAGGGTGTGTGCTTGTGTGCATGAATGGTTGCGGAGACAGGTGTACAAGGCATTTGAGGCAGCTCTGATATTTCATGAATGACATGCAAAACCTCCTTCGTGCGCTACTCTGCTTCACTCATGTTATGTGTGAATGGGCCCTAAGTTGAGTCAAATGGGACTGAACAGTATCAAATACTGACTGCAAGAACTCAAGGAATTTTACAACTGAAGAAGATGAACAATAAATTGTGTTATCATCAGCTTAAAAATTTGACACAGCATTAATCAAATTATCACAACGATTATTCCCATAAACTGTGAACAAAAGAGGCCCTAATATAGAGCTTTGAGGCACACCATTTAGAACAGGGAGGAAAGAGGAAGAAGACCCGGCGGCCTGACACACTGAGTTCAGTCTGATAAATAATTGGAGAACCAGTGAACAGCCTCGTTAGATAAGCCAATCTTGTGGAGTCTATCTCCCACGATAACATGGTCAACTGTGTCAAATCCCTTTGGCAAGTCAATAGAAAGAGCTGTGCAATATTTTCAGCCATCTAATACCTCTATGATCTCGATTACCACTTAAACAGCAGTAGTTATTATACTGTGCTGTTTACAAAAACCTGACTGATACTGTGATACTGTGTGAAGACCATGTGCACCTAAAAAACATTTAAGTTCTTAGAGAGAACACACAATTTAGAGATCGGCCTATAATTCTTAACTATGGAAGGATCACCACCTTTCAGGAGGGGAAGAACATAAGCAGACTTCCATATTCTCTAAATCTCATTTTCAGAAAGAGTAAGATTAAAAATATGACAGAGGTTCTGCTATAAAGTCTGCAGCTGACCTCAAGAAGAACAGCTTGAGGTTGTCAGGTCTGGCAGATTTACATAAATCCAACTGCTGTAAAGCCCCATGGACCACAGCTACATCAAAAGGAGTCAGATCAAATCCTGAAGACAGAGTACCAATAGGTGGTGATTGGGGGTAAACCCCCTGCACATTAGATTGATGTGGATGTGAGGACTCAAATGGAGATCCTGGAGAAACAAAGTGTTCATTAAAACAATTAAGAATGGCTGATTTATCAGTTAAAATATGAAGAGTTCAAGATGCAAAATCCAGTAAGTACTTTTAATTCAAATGGAGAAAAATGCAGTTGAAAATGGAGATTTAAAGGAAACCTTATGCAAAAATGCACAGAGTTTTATCAATAACATGAAAACAGTTTGTTCAGATTCTGTCATATTTTGCACACTGATGGTCCCCTTGACAGCAAAGTACATGTTAGCATCAACTAAAAATTTATGTTTGGAGATACTGGGTTTTGCATCTGAACTCTTCATATGTACATCTTTTACTAAGCAAGCAGGTAATTTATCTGTGATTTCATCCCCAAATCAGAATCACAATCAAGTAAACTACCAAGTAAGTTCTCACGTACAAGGAATTTGATCTGGTGTCATAGGTGCATAAACAACAATAAAAATATAAGGAAAAAGAAAAAAAAAATTTTTTGTAAGAAGTAAGTTCTTACAAAGTTCTTTGTAAGTTGCTTGCCTCTACTGGTGGTTGGCTCTCACTGCGGTATTGTATCACTTCCTGTTCCGGAGCACAGCGGTGTTTTGCTGTATCTGTTAGCTGTTTGATCTGCGCAGTTAGATTGATCTAGTTACCTAGATAACGATTTGTTTCACAGTGTAATCTTCACGTGCCTTAACTAAAGCACTCCCTCTGCTGAATCACCTCTAAATTATTTACACATTATTCACTTTGTGTGTTTTTAGGAATCCGCTAGCTTAGCGCAGCTACTAGCTCTTAGCCGGTTTAGCATGGCGGCTTCTCCTGTCTCTCCTGCACTTTTCTGCTCTGGGTGTGAAATGTTTAGTTATTCCCCGGCCTCCTTTAGCAGTAATGGTACTTGTAATAAGTGTAGCTTATTCGTAGCTTTGGAGGCCAGGCTGGGCGAATTGGAGACTCGGCTCCGCACCGTGGATAATTCTACAGCTAGCCAGGCCCCTGTAGTCGGTGCGGACCAAGGTAGCTTACCCGCCGTTAGTTTCCCTCTGGCAGATCCCGAGCAACCAGGAAAGCAGGCCGACTGGGTGACTGTGAGGAGGAAGCGTAGTTCTAAACAGAAGCCCCGTGTACACCGCCAACCCGTTCACATTTCTAACCGTTTTTCCCCACTCGACGACACACCCGCCGAGAATCAAACTCTGGTTAATAAGGCAGTATTATTAGACGGTATTGCTTAAATTTTCATTGTTACGCAGATGATACCCAGCTTTATCTATCCATGAAGCCAGAGGACACACACCAATTAGCTAAACTGCAGGATTGTCTTACAGACATAAAGACATGGATGACCTCTAATTTCCTGCTTTTAAACTCAGATAAAACTGAAGTTATTGTACTTGGCCCCACAAATCTTAGAAGCATGGTGTCTAACCAGATCGTTACTCTGGATGGCATTTCCCTGATCTCTAGTAATACTGTGAGAAATCTTGGAGTTATTTTTGATCAGGATATGTCATTCAAAGCGCATATTAAACAAATATGTAGGACTGCTTTTTTGCATTTACGCAATATCTCTAAAATCAGAAAGGTCTTGTCTCAGAGTGATGCTGAAAAATTAATTCATGCATTTATTTCCTCTAGGCTGGACTATTGTAATTCATTATTATCAGGTTGTCCTAAAAGTTCCCTAAAAAGCCTTCAGTTAATTCAAAATGCTGCAGCTAGAGTACTGACGGGGACTAGAAGGAGAGAGCATATCTCACCCATATTGGCCTCTCTTCATTGGCTTCCTGTTAATTCTAGAATAGAATTTAAAATTCTTCTTCTTACTTATAAGGTTTTGAATAATCAGGTCCCATCTTATCTTAGGGACCTCGTAGTACAATATCACCCCAATACAGCGCTTCGCTCTCAGACTGCAAGCTTACTTGTAGTTCCTAGGGTTTGTAAGAGTAGAATGGGAGGCAGAGCCTTCAGCTTTCAGGCTCCTCTCCTGTGGAACCAGCTCACAATTCAGATCAGGGAGACAGACACCCTCTCTACTTTTAAGATTAGGCTTAAAACTTTCCTTTTTGCTAAAGCTTAAAGTTAGGGCTGGATCGGGTGACCCTGAACCATCCCTTAGTTATGCTGCTATAGACGTAGACTGCTGGGGGGTTCCCATGATGCACTGTTTCTTTCTCTTTTTGCTCTGTATGCACCACTCTGCATTTAATCATTAGTGATCGATCTCTGCTCCCCTCCACAGCATGTCTTTTTCCTGGTTCTCTCCCTCAGCCCCAACCAGTCCCAGCAGAAGACTGCCCCTCCCTGAGCCTGGTTCTGCTGGAGGTTTCTTCCTGTTAAAAGGGAGTTTTTCCTTCCCACTGTAGCCAAGTGCTTGCTCACAGGGGGTCGTTTTGACCGTTGGGGTTTTACATAATTATTGTATGGCCTTGCCTTACAATATAAAGCGCCTTGGGGCAACTGTTTGTTGTGATTTGGCGCTATATTAAAAAAATTGATTGATTGATTGATTGATTGACTCTGTTTTGAGAAATGTGAAGTTAGCGACACCAGCAACCATAGTCAATTGTCTTCCGGGGGCCAGAGCAGGTGACTTTGAAGGAAATTTGAAACTGCTGGCTAAGGCTAAGCGTAAATTTGGTAAGATTGTAATTCACGACGGCAGTAATGACACCCGGTTACGCCAATCGGAGGTCACTAAAATTAACATTGAATCAGTGTGTAACTTTGCAAAAACAATGTCGGACTCTGTAGTTTTCTCTGGGCCCCTCCCCAATCGGACCGGGAGTGACATGTTTAGCCGCATGTTCTCCTTGAATTGCTGGCTGTGTGAGTGGTGTCCAAAAAATGAGGTGGGCTTCATAGATAATTGGCAAAGCTTCTGGGGAAAACCTGGTCTTGTTAGGAGAGATGGCATCCATCCCACTTTGGATGGAGCAGCTCTCATTTCTAGAAATCTGGCCAATTTTCTTAAATCCTCCAAACCGTGACTATCCAGGGTTGGGACCAGGAAGCAGAGTTGTAGTCTTACACACCTCTCTGCAGCTTCTCTCCCCCTGCCATCCCCTCATTACCCCATCCCCGTAGAGACGGTGCCTGCTCCCAGACCACCAATAACCAGCAAAAATCTATTTAAGCATAAAAATTCAAAAAGAAAAAATAATATAGCACCTTCAACTGCACCACAGACTAAAACAGTTAAATGTGGTCTATTAAACATTAGGTCTCTCTCTTCTAAGTCCCTGTTAGTAAATGATATAATAATTGATCAACATATTGATTTATTCTGCCTTACAGAAACCTGATTACAGCAGGATGAATATGTTAGTTTAAATGAGTCAACTCCCCCGAGTCACACTAATTGCCAGAATGCTCGTAGCACGGGCCAAGGCGGAGGATTAGCAGCAATCTTCCATTCCAGCTTATTAATTAATCAAAAACCCAGACAGAGCTTTAATTCATTTGAAAGCTTGACTCTTAGTCTTGTCCATCCAAATTGGAAGTCCCAAAAACCAGTTTTATTTGTTATTATCTATCTTCCACCTGGTCGTTACTGTGAGTTTCTCTGTGAATTTTCAGACCTTTTGTCTGACTTAGTGCTTAGCTCAGATAAGATAATTATAGTGGGCGATTTTAACATCCACACAGATGCTGAGAATGACAGCCTCAACACTGCATTTAATCTATTATTAGACTCTATCGGCTTTGCTCAAAAAGTAAATGAGTCCACCCACCACTTTAATCATATCTTAGATCTTGTTCTGACTTATGGTATGGAAATTGAAGACTTAACAGTATTCCCTGAAAACTCCCTTCTGTCTGATCATTTCTTAATAACATTTACATTTACTCTGATGGACTACCCAGCAGTGGGGAATAAGTTTCATCAATCAATCAATCAATCAATTTTATTTATATAGCGCCAAATCACAACAAGCAGTTGCCCCAAGGCGCTTTATATTGTAAGGCCCTTGCCTTACAATATAAAGGGGTTATCTGCTTTAAGCTGCGAGTTTGTGAGTTATCCCACGGAGTCAGGCACTTCTGATTTAAAGCTCTCTTTTTCAGAGGAGCTACAGCATCCAAAGTTGTCTTCAATGAGGATGTAAAACTATTGACGAGATACTCTATCTCACTTACAGAGTTTAGGTAGCTACTCTGCACTGTGTTGGTATATGGCATTAGAGAACATAAAGAAGGAATCATATCCTTAAACCTAGTTACAGTGCTTTCTGAAAGACTTCTAGTGTAATGAAACTTATTAGATAACCCGTAAGTTGGAGAGGAAATGGCGTCTCACTAATTTAGAAGATCTTCACTTAGCCTGGAAAAAGAGTCTGTTGCTCTATAAAAAAGCCCTCCATAAAGCTAGGACATCTTACTACTCATCACTAATTGAAGAAAATAAGAACAACCCCAGGTTTCTTTTCAGCACTGTAGCCAGGCTGACAAAGAGTCAGAGCTCTATTGAGCCGAGTATTCCTTTAACTTTAACTAGTAATGACTTCATGACTTTCTTTGCTAATAAAAATTTAACTATTAGAGAAAAAAATTACTCATAACCATCCCAAAGGCGTATCGTTATCTTTGGCTGCTTTCAGTGATGCCGGTATTTGGTTAGATTCTTTCTCTCAGATTGTTCTGTCTGAGTTATTTTCATTAGTTACTTCATCCAAACCATCAACATGTCTATTAGACCCCATTCCTACCAGGCTGCTCAAAGAAGCCCTACCATTATTTAATGCTTCGATCTTAAATATGATCAATCTATCTTTATTAGTTGGCTATGTACCACAGGCTTTTAAGGTGGCAGTAATTAAACCATTACTTAAAAAGCCATCACTTGACCCAGCTATCTTAGCTAATTATAGGCCAATCTCCAACCTTCCTTTTCTCTCAAAAATTCTTGAAAGGGTAGTTGTAAAACAGCTAACTGATCATCTGCAGAGGAATGGTCTATTTGAAGAGTTTCAGTCAGGTTTTAGAATTCATCATAGTACAGAAAAAGCATTAGTGAAGGTTACAAATGATCTTCTTATGGCCTCAGACAGTGGACTCATCTCTGTGCTTGTTCTGTTGGACCTCAGTGCTGCTTTTGATACTGTTGACCATAAAATTTTATTACAGAGATTAGCATGCCATAGGTATTAAAGGCACTGCGCTGCGGTGGTTTGAATCATATTTATCGAATAGATTACAATTTGTTCATGTAAATGGGGAATCTTCTTCACAGACTAAGGATAATTATGGAGTTCCACAAGGTTCTGTGCTAGGACCAATTTTATTCACTTTATACATGCTTCCCTTAGGCAGTATTATTAGACGGCATTGCTTAAATTTTCATTGTTACACAGATGATACCCAGCTTTATCTATCCATGAAGCCAGAGGACACACACCAATTAGCTAAACTGCAGGATTGTCTTACAGACATAAAGACATGGATGACCTCTAATTTCCTGCTTTTAAACTCAGATAAAACTGAAGTTATTGTACTTGGCCCCACAAATCTTAGAAACATGGTGTCTAACCAGATCCTTACTCTGGATGGCATTACCCTGACCTCTAGTAATACTGTGAGAAATCTTGGAGTCATTTTTTGATCAGGATATGTCATTCAAAGCGCATATTAAACAAATATGTAGGACTGCTTTTTTTGCATTTACGCAGTATCTCTAAAATTAGAAAGGTCTTGTCTCAGAGTGATGCTGAAAAACTAATTCATGCATTTATTTCCTCTAGGCTGGACTATTGTAATTCATTTTTATCAGGTTGTCCTAAAAGTTCCCTGAAAAGCCTTCAGTTAATTCAAAATGCTGCAGCTAGAGTACTAACGGGGACTAGAAGGAGAGAGCATATCTCACCCATATTGGCCTCTCTTCATTGGCTTCCTGTTAATTCTAGAATAGAATTTAAAATTCTTCTTCTTACTTATAAGGTTTTGAATAATCAGGTCCCATCTTATCTTAGGGACCTCGTAGTACCATATCACCCCAAAGGGGCGCTTCGCTCTCAGACTGCAGGCTTACTTGTAGTTCCTAGGGTTTGTAAGAGTAGAATGGGAGGCAGAGCCTTCAGCTTTCAGGCTCCTCTCCTGTGGAACCAGCTCCCAATTCAGATCAGGGAGACAGACACCCTCTCTACTTTTAAGATTAGGCTTAAAACTTTCCTTTTTGCTAAAGCTTATAGTTAGGGCTGGATCAGGTGACCCTGAACCATCCCTTAGTTATGCTTCTATAGACTTAGACTGCTGGGGGATTCCCATGATGCACTGAGTGTTTCTTTCTCTTTTTGCTCTGTATGCACCACTCTGCATTTAATCATTAGTGATTGATCTCTGCTCCCCTCCACAGCATGTCTTTTACCTGGTTCTCTCCCTCAGCCCCAACCAGTCCCAGCAGAAGACTGCCCCTCCCTGAGCCTTGTTCTGCTGGAGGTTTCTTCCTGTTAAAAGGGAGTTTTTCCTTCCCACTGTCGCCAAGTGCTTGCTCACAGGGGGTCGTTTTGACCGTTGGGGTTTTTACGTAATTATTGTATGGCCTTGCCTTACAATATAAAGCGCCTTGGGGCAACTGTTTGTTGTGATTTGGCGCTATATAAATAAAATTGATTGATTGATTGATTAAAGCAGCCAAATAGACAAATGGGCAAAGCTAACTTTACTCTCAAGTATAGTGGAATGGTGCTGTGCAGGGTAAATGGGGTCTTTGGCATTATTTATAAGTCTAGCTGCGGACGGAAATAAGTTGTTTTGTGTCTTGAGGTTTTAGTCCTGATGGACCTCAGTTGACTGCCAAAGGGGAGGGTAACAAAGAGTTTGTCTCCGAGGTGAGAGGGATGGGTCATTATCTTCCTTGCTGGTCTTAGGGCCCTGGACGTGTACAGGTCCTGAAAGGATGGCAGATTGCAGTCGATCACCTTCAGTGCTGCATTGTTGATACGCTATAGTTTGTTGCTGTCCTTAGCAGTGGTAGCAGCATACCAGACAGTGATGAAGGAGGAGATGATGGACTCAGTGATGGCAGTGTAGAAGTTCACATCATTGTTTTTGGTAGGTTGAACTTCCTTAGCTGCCGCAGTAAGTACCTCCTCTGTTGTGCTCTCTTGGTGAGAGAGCTGACGTTCAGCTCCCACTTGAGGTCCTGGGTGATGGTGATCCCTAGGTAGCGGAAGGACTCTACAATGGCAACTGTGGACTCACACAGGGTGATGGAGTTGGCCAGGACTGGGTTCTTCCTGAAGTCAACAACCATCTCCACTGTCTTGAGGGCATTGAGATCCAGATTGTTTGCCCCAGGCCACCAGGTGATCCATCTCCCATCTGTATGCAGACTCCTCCAGATCAGGGATGAATCCGATGAGGGTTGTATCATTCGCGAACTTCAGGGGCTTTACAGACTGGTGGCTAGAGGTGCAGCTGTTGTACAGGGAGAAGAGTAGAGGAGACATGCTCCCCTCCTCCCTAGCTGAAGATTTGTCTATGTTCCAGAACTTAGGATCATTTAGGTTATGAGTAGTTTTATCAACATAAAAATCAGGTTTAGCCTTTTTACCAAGGGAAGTAAAGTGATTTCTGAGCTGCTTGAATACCAGCCAATCACACTGGTATTTAGAATATCTGGCCTTAGCCCAGGCATCAGCCCTTGATTTAAGCAGACTGGACAGGTTAGGGGAGAACCAAGGATTGTTTCTACCTGTCATTCTAAATTTGCGAGGAGGGGCATGTTTATTTATAATAATACTAAACTTCCAGGCCAGCTTTATATCATTAAAAAGTGAGATCCTGGACCAATCAAGGTGCCATAAATCATGATGAAAACCCTGCTCATAGAAATGTATCACTACTGGCAGAGGGCAGTCTCCAACAGCCTACAATGGTGAGAAAGTGGCCATTTAGAAGCTCCAACTTCAGAGCAAGCAATTCAAATTGACTGCTGAGAGAAAGAGATGATATTGCTATGCCACCACCTTTTCTGGGACGGTCACAACGAAAAACATTGTAACCTTAGGGCCCCTTCACACATAACACAAAGTTGGGCGAAAGAAGCAGAAACTGGTTGAAAAAAACAAAATAAAAAACAAAATGGGGAACCGCAAAACATTCCACCTACTGTCGGGAGGGACACATGGTCTGACAAGCGTGCACAATACCGCAGCAACGATTTGTTGCTGCAAACACAGTGCGAGCACCTGGAATATGTGGCACCACATCGCGCTGCTGCTGGGGGGTGGGGGGACACATACCATAAAAAAAACACTGCAATTTCTAATATTTAATCCCTCTTATTGGGCAGACAATACAAGTTCTGTTCCTCTGTATACAACCCATGGTCATAGATGTCAAGTCATGAAATGGGATGAATGAAACAGTGCCCTTTTATCATGTCCACATCTGCTGGCCCTGCATATCCAGCTGGCCCCACGCACATTTCCAGCTAGTCCCATGTGCCCAGCGGGCAGCACGTCGAAGGACACCAAATCATGTGGACCACAGCTCACATGGGTGATGTGACATTCACATTGCCAACTGACTGTACACATGATCAGATGGTCCTTTTCATCTGGCACAGCCTGCCGATGTGCACGCTGAGGGGCTTGCAAAGGCGATATATTGTTTTATGTATTTTCACATGAGGACAGCATGCACACGCATGCACCTCATGATGGAGAGTTGTAAGGCCATGTCCTTTAAAACATGGTATGTGTTCTCCAGCTGTGACTTGCAGGTCCACAGATCTCAACAGCAGTGGCTTGCGTGGACACCCCCACCTTTTCGATCAGCACACAGAACAAAGTGTCACTCTCTGTTTTTGTTCTGTGATTCTTTATTTTAGTTATTTCTTATGTAATTATGTATGTAGTTATTGTAATATTTATTAATAAACTTGTTCTGGTTGTGTTCTCTGTGTTTTTAATTTAACACGTCGTGTGGACTGAGCCGTCATTTTCAGCTGTCAGTGAGCGGCTGGCCGGCAATCAGCTAAGAGGTGCCTTGCCATGCAGTGTGGACTCAGACCTGGCTGGCCTGTGCCCATGTGATCTTGTCTGTACATAATTATCAGCATGTCATGAAAGGTCGCCCTACCCACACGTCACATGTGTTGCGGGGGCGGGTGCGTGACAGACACACATGCCACGTGTTGGGGGTGCCGACACACTGGCACACCACATGTGTTGGGGGGCACACTTGCTTGCCATGTGTGTTGCTTGGTAAAAGGACACCCATGTGGCACTTAGACAATTTTCACAAACAGCTCAAATGTGGTCATCTGCACTCTACTATCATGCAGGAGTGCAATTAGCCATGCCTTTTCTAAGTGCCCAGTGAGTGGTGGATCTTCATGTGTGGCACCTGGAATTTGGCAGAGACCTGCCGAGAGGTGGCTTGACTGACCATGCACAGGGAATTTGCTGTCTTTCGGCCACTTGTGTGCGTGAATGTTGTGGCGACAGCTGAATGAGGCATTTGAGGCAGCTCCAATTTTACACGTATTACATATGACAGCGGTGCAGGACAGCTAACCGCTGTGTCCTGCACCTCAGCTGGAGAACACACACATGTGCACTGTGTGTTGGCTGTAGACATATGGCACATGTCAGCTGACCGCCAAGTGACTGACAACTGGACGTGACCTTGCACGCATGATGTTACATTACAACTAGAGGTGGGCGGATCAATCCTAATATCGATAATATCGATACCAACGCTGGTATTGATATTGAACGATCCTCGTGTAAAAAGATCGATACTCAAGCTTTTTTTCCTCTCGCGCACACATTGACTGCTGTGCACACAGATTCATCAAAGTGTACTCTCTGTCTGTAAGAGCAGTGCTGCGCTGTGTCACAGAACACGGAGCAGGGCACCCTCCCCCCTCTGCCTCAGGAGATTTTGTTTTAAGTTGTGTTGAGTGATTTTTTTTAAACAAAAATGTTGATTGTGATAATAAAGTATTTTGTTTTCACGTACAATGTTTGGTGAAATTCTGTCCTCGGTCTTTTGGGTCCTTTGGATCTGTGAAGCTTAAATAATTAAAAATGCATCGGTATCGGTATCGATATCGGTGATACTGGGCCTATATTTACTTGGTTTCAGATCAATATCAAAATTCCCAATACCTCTAATTACAACACAGACATCAGGAAGATGCAGGACAAAAACATAATAATGCATACATGAAATTAAAATCACATTATGAAGGAACAGAGAGTGAGCCTTTTTTTTTCCTGTGAGGTCTGCCGAGGTCCACTGAAATAGGTGGGCATGTCCCCCTGCGACCTGCAGCTGTTCAAATATCTGTGCTCAGAAGTCACAGCTCGGGCACACCTGTATTGGCTTGTAGGATATGAAGTCGCATAACTACAGTGCAAAGCGCGGACATCTGCATGCTGTCCTTGCCTGGGTATAAATTAAAACACATATCGCTTCAGCTGACCGTTGCATCAGCGCACGGCAAAGCTGCTGAATAACGTGCCATGCATGAAATCACCTCACGGGATGCCCCGCGAGGTGTGTGTCAGTGCAGAAATTCCCTGCATTGTAATAATTATAACATATATCACATTTGCAGTGGATCACTGCTGATGTGTTCACGATGCGAGAGCCCAGCTCTTCATGACACGGGAGCTGACTCTTCATGACACAGGAACCGGCCGGCTCGAGCACATCACATAATTCATGTAAAACATGAAAGAGAGAACAGTATTCCACTTCATTTCATTACTTCCTGGTGTACATCAAGGTGGAAGCTAAATCTGCTCTTTATAAAAGGAATTAAGTATTATAAGGTGTGGTGTTTTTTTTTTCCTCCGCTGCTGTGTGCATAATTTTCCACATGCTTGCACTGTGTTTGTGAACTAAGTCAAGTTTTGGCAATAGACTTCTAACATTTAGACGTATAACACCAAGGATAACCATGGATAACCACCATAACTCAGTTTCTATCAGGGCCAGGGTTGAGTTCAACATTACCAGACAATAAAAGCAAAAGAAAGATAAAACATTTCTTCCTCATCGGATGTGTAGGTACTGGTTGAATAGAACTAAGTCTATACCTTGGTCTACCAGGATTTGGGGGATAAGAATAAAATGATAGCAACCAGTCATATGCACAAAATAATACAGCAAAGTGGGACAAAATGACATCATCAGTACAATGCATGGTCCAGGTTGGACAGAAATGAAGAATATGGTATTCCAACCGATACTTTTTCTGAAAAGCAAAAAATAATAAGGAACAGCACAATCTTCCACACATTCCACATTCAATAGGATGTCAACTGTTCCCAACCACTTCAGGTTTGCTGATCCTGGCAGAGCAAAAAGAGCCAAAAGAACAAGCACTACATTGTAGCAGGGCTGGTGGAAGCTAGCTGCTGCAGGGACAGTGGAGGCTAGATGCTGCAGGGACAGTGGAGGGTAGCTTCTGCATGGCAGGTGGTGGCTAGCTGCTGCAGGGCCAGTGGAGGTTAGGTGCTGCGGTACTGGTGGAGGTTACCTGCTGCATGGCCGGTGGTGGCTAGCTGTTGCAGGGACAGTGGAGGTTAGCTGCTGCAGGGCTGATGGAGGCTAGCATCTGCAGGGCCAGTGGAGGTTAGGTGCTGCAGTACTGGTGGAGGTTACCTGCTGCAGGGCCGGTGGTGGCTAGCTGCTGCAGGGCTAGTTGACACTAGCTTCTGCAGGGCCGGTGGAGGTTAGCTGTTGCAGGGCCAGTGGAGGTTAATTGCTGCAGCACTGATGGAGGTTACCTGCTGCAGGGCCGGTGGAGGCTAGTTACTACTAGAACGCACCACCAAGTAAATTCCAAAAAGGCTTGAGGCTTAAAATAGACCAGGCAGTCCAAACAGTCCAGTGCTGAGCCATACACCACCAGGTTGATTGCAGAAAAACTCCATCCACAGAAATGGATTTTATAGCTGAGATTTTGTAGTTTTTGGAAGTGGTCAAATGTGACATTCCTTCACTGACCTAACTGAAAACATCAATTTTGATGAAAAACAGACTTGGACGTGCCAACACATGTCTGGTCCCATGACTGCATTTAAGGCTGAATACACTGTGTTTTGGGGCTGCACAAATCAACTGAATTACATTGAACAGATTTCACAGGAATTCGCACGTCGGGACGGAGCCGCATGGCGCAAAGCAACGCCGTGATGAAGCCTCACAGGACATGTTCTGGCATGTCCAGCTAATCCACAATTTCTCGGATAGTCACACGACTGAAAAGCCACCGAAAGCCGTCTGAAAGCCATCTGAAAGCCATCCTGTGAGACCAACACGGAGGTGGTTTTGTGTCGCGCCATTCGCGGCATGCTGGCGCATTCCTCCGCTCCTCTTTCCATGACAAAAACTCCTGTAACAGTGGAATGTGCCAAAAAAGTCTTTATGTCCACGTCTTCTGCCATTTCTATGGTAGTCAGACGACGTCCCAGATCAACACAGCGTTCAGTTTGGAAGTGATCTGGTCGTTTGAGCCTGTTGATCGCCGCTCGGAACACGGCGCGTCCTCAGCCGCTGTGGGCGGTCTTTAAACTGGCTGTAACACTCCTCAATCTGTGTGATGCCCATAAAATCGTCCCTGAAAGCCATCTGAATTTAGCGAATGGTGTCCACCTGGCTGTCTCTCACAGTTTCTGGAAAAATTTGATGCAGCAAAGCTCCAAATCATTCAGACATTTCCCTGACAATGAAAATCCGATGAGGGGGGTGGACCAGTGCTCACTCAAAGCCTGCCCACAGACGAATGACGCAACCGACAGGCGTGAAAAAACTCACGCATGCGCACGAAGGTTCAAGCTTGGCTGATGCAATCACACGTGATTCAAATCCATATAGTTTTTGAAAAAAATTAAAATGTCTGTTACTTTTTGGACAGACCCCGTATAAGCAGCAATAAATCAATGAGATGAAAATAGTGCACCAGTTGTTTTGTCCATCATTCATATGTCCATATCAGTTCAGGTTCTTCACAGGTTTGTTTTGCATCAGTCTGTCCATCAGCATTCTGTACTGTAACTCTGTTTAACTCCACCTTCACTCTCAGGCAATACTCGGCCAGCAGCCATCAGGTCTGACAAGCTGGGTCGAGACATCCGTCCTGCTGAATGTGTCTGTCCAGGCTTTAGAGGAGACAAAACAGGAGGGATTACAGTCAGAGGACATGGTGTCCCTCATCAAATTGCTGTCACTGGCAGCTGATGTCCCTGCCGACACCACCAATTACAGCCAAGTCCGGGCCGAGGAGCTCAGTCAGCACTTCATCAGTGTGGCTGACAGTATTATCAGCCAGGACAACGCCCTCAAGTGGCAGGCAATCAAAGAGGTGACACACACACCTCAGGCACAACCTCACCTTTCAACATAATGTTTCTACAACCAATCACACTTCCTGATGGAAAAGCTAAGAGTTCAGATACATGGCTATATAAAGCCAACACATACTGGATCAGGTTATCACTGCTGCCTCACAGTGAGAAGGTCCTAGGTTTGACTCCACCCTGGTCCTTTCTTTGCATGTTCTCCACATGTTTGCATGCGTTCCCTCCACGTGCTCCGGCTTCCCCCACTTTCAAAGACATGCAGTTTAGGTGAATCGGTGACTTTAAATAGACTGTAAGTGAAAGTGAGAGCATGAATGTGTTTGTCTGTATATGTCCTGCAATGGACTAGCAGCTGGTACAGGTGCCTTGCCTCTCACCCAGTGAGTGCCAGGATAGGCTCCAGCCCCCTCATGACCCTTAACTAGAATAAGTGGGTTTAGAAAATTGATGGATGAATGGATATAGTGGATCTGTGTATGTGATGTGATTTCTAAATGTCAGGCAGCTTGCATCCTCACTGTGAGATGAGATTCTGAACGATGGTCAGTCTGTCTGCATGTTTATGTCAACATATCTGGGTGTTTATTTCAGTCTGTCTGCATGTTTATGTCAGTCTGTCTGGCTGTTTGTCTGTCTGGGTGTTCATGTCAGTCTGTCTGGGTGTTTATGTCAGTCTGTCTGGGTACGTCAGTCTGTCTTGATGTTTATGTCAGTCTGTCTGCATGTCATATCAGTCTGTCTGGGTGTTTATGTCAATCTGTCTGCATGTTTATGTCAACATATCTGGGTGTTTATTTCAGTCTGTCTGCATGTTTATGTCAGTCTGTCTGGCTGTTTGTCTGTCTGGGTGTTCATGTCAGTCTGTCTGGGTACGTCAGTCTGTCTTGATGTTTATGTCAGTCTGTCTGCATGTCATATCAGTCTGTCTGGGTGTTTATGTCAATCTGTCTGCATGTTTATGTCAGTCTGTCTGGGTGTTTATGTCAGCCTGTCTCGGTGTTCATGTCAGTCTGTCTTGATGTTTATGTCAGCCTGTCTGGGTGTTTACGTCAGTGTAACTGGGTGTTTATGTCAGTCTGTCTGCATGTTTATGTCACTCTGTCTTGATGTTTATATTTGTCTATCTTGGTGTTTATTTCAGCCTGCCTGAGTGTTTATGTCAGTCTGTCTTGGTGTTTACATCAGTCTATCTGGGTGTTTATGTCAGTCTTGTTGGGGAAGTGTCGTGACACGGACCCACAACAGGGGGCGTTAATGAAGGGACAATGGAATAACCAAAAAGTAACAATTTAATGTTGTGAAGGTGCACAACGTAATACAGACAGATACAAATATGCGCTATATCAATCCGACAAAAAGGTGACGTGTGGCAGGCTCGAAGATAGGAGACGTCTGGTGCGAGAAGAGCCAGATCCCACACAGGTCTCACCACCAACGGACCTGAAGAACACCGGAGCCGCCAAGCCCTGCGCCCCAGGTGGCCACTGTCTTCAGCAGTCAGACCCGGTACTGCTGGCAGAAAACAGAAACAGTTCTGGATGAGTGTGAGTTCGCTCACTCAGTAATCCCACAGTCTGTACACAATGAGGAGGGAGAACCTCCACCTCCAGCAACAATTTCACCCGTGCAGCTCCTGTTGGTCTCTTTCCTGAATGGAGTGAGAGGCGAAGAACGTCATCCTCTCACTGTCCGCCAATCCAGCCTCCGACAGAGTCCACAGGAACACGGCTGCACACAGAACAATGTCTTGGACAACAATAATCACAGCAGAGAAGATTACCTGTATGGTAGAAGATTTCTCGGCGAAGAGGTGGAGTTGCAGTCCGGTCTTTGTAGTGGTGGTGATGGGTGACAGCTGGTGTTGATAGGTGACAGCTGTCACCTCCAGCGGCTCCGACGCCCTCTCGTGCTTGGAGCCCGCACTCCAAGCAGGGCGCCATCTGGTGGTGGTGGGCCAGCAGTACCTCCTCTTCAGCGGCTCACACAACAAGTCTGTCTGGGTGTTTACATCAGTCTATCTGTGTGTTTACGTCAGTCTACATGTTTATGTCACTGGGTAATTATTTATTTTTCACATCTTTACAAGTTTTGGATCCTGGTGTCAGAAGCTCAGCCAAAGTCAGGCCAAAGTCGTGACATTTTGCTAAAATTAAGATGGGATGTGGACTTCTGTTTTTTTTTGTTTTCCAGAACTTGTAAAAATTAACTATTTTTAAGTTGTTTTTGTTTTTTTTCTTGCATGTTCAGCTGGAGGTTGAACATGCAAGCCTCACAATCAGTTTTGTTTTATTATTATTATTTTATTTAAGTTACTGTGTCTGTGTTGTGTGTTGCCCACAAAAGTGAAAATTAAAAAGCGAATGTAAGTTGGAATACTTCTAGTTTTGAACTACGCCATTTTCAATCTAGACCTCCAGCCTTATGCGTGAGGCATGTACGCAATCATTGAACCAAGGCAAAACAGAATACAATGATTTGCAAATATTCTTCAACCTATATTCAATTGAATACAACACAAAGAGAAGAAATTTTATGTTCAAACTGATAAACTTTATTGTTTTTGTGCAAATATTTGCTCATTTTGAAATGGATGCCTGCAACACGTTTCAAAAAAGCTGGAGCGGGGCAACAAAAGGCTTGGAAAGTTGATTAATGCTCAAAGAACACCTAACTGGAACCAGGTGAGTGTCATGATTGGGTATAAAAGCATCAGCCTTTCACAAGAAAAGATGGGGTGAGGATCACCACTTTGTGAACAACTGCATGAAAAAACAGTCCAACAGTTTAAGAAAAATGTTTATCAATGTTCATTTGCAAAGAATTTAGGGATTCCATCATCTACAGTCCATAATATAACCAGAAGATTCAGAGAAATGGGGGAAATTTCTACATGTAAGTGGCAACACAGTTTGTCGCTACATCTACAAGTGCAAGTTAAAACTCTACCATGCAAAGTGAAAGCTATACATCAACAACATCCAGAAATGCAGCTGCCTTCTCTGGGCCCGAGCTCATTTGAAATGGACAGATGCAAAGTGGAAAAGTGTGCTCTGGTCTGATGAGTCCGCATTCATGGACGGCGTGTCCTCTGGACAAAAGAGGAAAAAGACCATCCAGATTGTTACCCGCACAAAGCAGAAATGCAGCTGCCTTCTCTGGGCCCGAGCTCATTTGAAATGGACAGATGCAAAGTGGAAAAGTGTGCTCTGGTCTGATGAGTCCGCATTCATGGACGGCGTGTCCTCTGGACAAAAGAGGAAAAAGACCATCCAGATTGTTACCCGCACAAAGTTCAAAAGCCAGCATCTGTGATGGTATGGGGGTGTGTTAGTGTCCATGGCATGGGCATCTTACACATCTGTGACGTCACCATCAATGCTGAAAGGTACATCCAGGTTTTGGAGCAAAACATGCTGCCATCCAAGCAACGTCTTTTTCAGGGACGTCCATCTTATTTCAGCAAGACAATGAGGAATGCGGGTACTAGACTGGCCTGCCTGCGGTCCAGACCTGTCGCCCATTGAAAATGTGTGGCGCATTATGAAGTGTGAAATACAACAACGGAGACCCCGGACTGTTGAACAACTGAAGTCATACATCAAGCAAGAATGGGAAAGAATTCCACCTACAAAGCTTTAACAATTAGTGTCCTCAGTTCCAAAACGCTTATTGAGTGCTGTTAGAAGGAAAGGTGATGTAACACAGTGGTAAACATACCACTGTTCCAGCGTTTTTGAAATGTGTTGCAGGCATCAATTTCAAAATGAGCAAATATTTGCACAAAAACAATAAAGTTTATCAGTTTGAACATTAAATATCTTGTCTTTGTGGTGTATTCAATTCAATATAGGAGAGGATTTGCAAATCATTGCATTCTGTTTTTATTTACATTTTACACAACGTCCCACTTTCATTGGAATTGGGGTTGTAAACCAATCATATCTAAGGGCCCCTTCGCACATAACACGATTGAAGCTGACTAGTGCACGAAGTTGGAATTGCATGCCATTCATGAAAAATCGGAGCTGCCTCCAATGCAATGGAGGAAGAACTGGCGGAAATTAGAAAAATGTGCAATGAGATGTCGGCGCAAATGAAACCTATTAAAGAGGTGACGGATCAATTAAAAATTATTTCACAACAACAACAAAAAATATTGGAATTATCGAAGCAAGTTGCTGAATTACAAAAGGCAAATGAAGAGAAGGACAAGTCAATGAAACTTATGGAAAATCGCATTGCCGACCTCGAGCAACAGACTAGGTCAAATGACCTCCTCATAACAGGTTTGGACATCAAATCAAATCAAATCAATTTTATTTATATAGCGCCAAATCACAACAAACAGTTGCCCCAAGGCGCTTTATATTGTAAGGCCATACAATAATTACAGAAAAACCCCAACGGTCAAAACGAACCTGGAAGCTCTTGGGCGAAATCATTAAAAAGAAAAAAGTTGTTAAAGATTATCCATCTTACTTTTATATAGACTCTGATAAAATTGTAAAAGGAAATGAAATTATTGATGGTTATTTTAATGATTATTTTGTTAATGTTGGTAAAAATGTATCAAACTCAATTGTAACTATGAGGTGGGCTTCATAGATAATTGGCAAAGCTTCTGGGGAAAACCTGGTCTTGTTAGGACAGACGGCATCCATCCCACTTTGGATGGAGCAGCTCTCATTTCTAGAAATCTGGCCAATTTTCTTAAATCCTCCAAACCGTGACTATCCAGGGTTGGGACCAGGAAGCAGAGTTGTAGTCTTACACACCTCTCTGCAGCTTCTCTCCCCCTGCCATCCCCTCATTACCCCATCCCCGTAGAGACGGTGCCTGCTCCCAGACTACCAATAACCAGCAAAAATCTATTTAAGCATAAAAATTCAAAAAGAAAAAATAATATAGCACCTTCAACTGCACCACAGACTAAAACAGTTAAATGTGGTCTATTAAACATTAGGTCTCTCTCTTCTAAGTCCCTGTTGGTAAATGATATAATAATTGATCAACATATTGATTTATTCTGCCTAACAGAAACCTGGTTACAGCAGGATGAATTTGTTAGTTTAAATGAGTCAACACCCCCGAGTCACACTAACTGTCAGAATGCTCGTAGCACGGGCCAGGGCGGAGGATTAGCAGCAATCTTCCATTCCAGCTTATTAATTAATCAAAAACCCAGACAGAGCTTTAATTCATTTGAAAGCTTGTCTCTTAGTCTTGTCCATCCAAATTGGAAGTCCCAAAAAACAGTTTTATTTGTTATTATCTATCGTCCACCTGGTCATTACTGTGAGTTTCTCTGTGAATTTTCAGACCTTTTGTCTGACTTAGTGCTTAGCTCAGATAAGATAATTATAGTGGGCGATTTTAACATCCACACAGATGCTGAGAATGACAGCCTCAACACTGCATTTAATCTATTATTAGACTCTACTGGCTTTGCTCAAAAAGTAAATGAGTCCACCCACCACTTTAATCATATCTTAGATCTTGTTCTGACTTATGGTATGGAAATAGAAGACTTAACAGTATTCCCTGAAAACTCCCTTCTGTCTGATCATTTCTTAATAACATTTACATTTACTCTGATGGACTACCCAGCAGTAGGGAATAAGTTTCATTACACTAGAAGTCTTTCAGAAAGCGCTGTAACTAGGTTTAAGGATATGATTCCTTCTTTATGTTCTCTAATGCCATATACCAACACAGTGCAGAGTAGCTACCTAAACTCTGTAAGGGAGATAGAGTATCTCGTCAATAATTTTACATCCTCATTGAAGACAACTTTGGATGCTGTAGCTCCTCTGGAAAAGAGAGCTTTAAATCAGAAGTGTCTGACTCCGTGGTATAACTCACAAACTCGTAGCTTAAAGCAGATAACCCGTAAGTTGGAGAGGAAATGGCGTCTCACTAATTTAGAAGATCTTCACTTAGCCTGGAAAAAGAGTCTGTTGCTCTATAAAAAAGCCCTCCGTAAAGCTAGGACATCTTTCTACTCATCACTAATTGAAGAAAATAAGAACAACCCCAGGTTTCTTTTCAGCACTGTAGCCAGGCTGACAAAGAGTCAGAGCTCTATTGAGCTGAGTATTCCATTAACTTTAACTAGTAATGACTTCATGACTTTCTTTGCTAACAAAATTTTAACTATTAGAGAAAAAATTACTCATAACCATCCCAAAGACGTATCGTTATCTTTGGCTGCTTTCAGTGATGCCGGTATTTGGTTAGACTCTTTCTCTCCGATTGTTCTGTCTGAGTTATTTTCATTAGTTACTTCATCCAAACCATCAACATGTTTATTAGACCCCATTCCTACCAGGCTGCTCAAGGAAGCCCTACCATTATTTAATGCTTCGATCTTAAATATGATCAATCTATCTTTGTTAGTTGGCTATGTACCACAGGCTTTTAAGGTGGCAGTAATTAAACCATTACTTAAAAAGCCATCACTTGACCCAGCTATCTTAGCTAATTATAGGCCAATCTCCAACCTTCCTTTTCTCTCAAAAATTCTTGAAAGGGTAGTTGTAAAACAGCTAACTGATCATCTGCAGAGGAATGGTCTATTTGAAGAGTTTCAGTCAGGTTTTAGAATTCATCATAGTACAGAAACAGCATTAGTGAAGGTTACAAATGATCTTCTTATGGCCTCGGACAGTGGACTCATCTCTGTGCTTGTTCTGTTAGACCTCAGTGCTGCTTTTGATACTGTTGACCATAAAATTTTATTACAGAGATTAGAGCATGCCATAGGTATTAAAGGCACTGCGCTGCGGTGGTTTGAATCATATTTGTCTAATAGATTACAATTTGTTCATGTAAATGGGGAGTCTTCTTCACAGACTAAAGTTAATTATGGAGTTCCACAAGGTTCTGTGCTAGGACCAATTTTATTCACTTTATATATGCTTCCCTTAGGCAGTATTATTAGACGGTATTGCTTAAATTTTCATTGTTACGCAGATGATACCCAGCTTTATCTATCCATGAAGCCAGAGGACACACACCAATTAGCTAAACTGCAGGATTGTCTTACAGACATAAAGACATGGATGACCTCTAATTTCCTGCTTTTAAACTCAGATAAAACTGAAGTTATTGTACTTGGCCCCACAAATCTTAGAAACATGGTGTCTAACCAGATCCTTACTCTGGATGGCATTACCCTGACCTCTAGTAATACTGTGAGAAATCTTGGAGTCATTTTTGATCAGGATATGTCATTCAAAGCGCATATTAAACAAATATGTAGGACTGCTTTTTTGCATTTACGCAATATCTCTAAAATTAGAAAGGTCTTGTCTCAGAGTGATGCTGAAAAACTAATTCATGCATTTATTTCCTCTAGGCTGGACTATTGTAATTCATTATTATCAGGTTGTCCTAAAAGTTCCCTAAAAAGCCTTCAGTTAATTCAAAATGCTGCAGCTAGAGTACTGACGGGGACTGGAAGGAGAGAGCATATCTCACCCATATTGGCCTCTCTTCATTGGCTTCCTGTTAATTCTAGAATATTAGATTAGGCTTAAAACTTTCCTTTTTGCTAAAGCTTATAGTTAGGGCTGGATCAGGTGACCCTGAACCATCCCTTAGTTATGCTTCTATAGACGTAGACTGCTGGGGGGTTCCCATGATGCACTGTTTCTTTCTCTTTTTGCTCTGTATGCACCACTCTGCATTTAATCATTAGTGATCGATCTCTGCTCCCCTCCACAGCATGTCTTTTTCCTGGTTCTCTCCCTCAGCCCCAACCAGTCCCAGCAGAAGACTGCCCCTCCCTGAGCCTGGTTCTGCTGGAGGTTTCTTCCTGTTAAAAGGGAGTTTTTCCTTCCCACTGTAGCCAAGTGCTTGCTCACAGGGGGTCGTTTTGACCGTTGGGGTTTTACATAATTATTGTATGGCCTTGCCTTACAATATAAAGCGCCTTGGGGCAACTGTTTGTTGTGATTTGGCGCTATATAAAAAAAATTGATTGATTGATTGACTGAACTACGGCAAAGTGTTCTATAGACAACTGTAAATCAATTAATAAAATTCAGGATTCAATGTTTATTAGAGAAACAGATGAAAAATAAATTTTTAACATAGTTCATAAAATTAAGGGAAAAAAAATCCACTGACATTGATAGCTTTTATATGGTTTTGATTAAGAACATTATTAACTGTATTATCAAACCCTTAACATATATTTGTAACCTGTCACTCATGACTGGGAAATTTCCCTCCAGAATGAAAATTGCTAAGGTGATACTATTGTTTAAATCTGGTGATAAACACATTTTTTTCAAATTATAGGCCAATCTCTTTGTTACCACAGTTTTCTAAAATTCTGGAAAAAATATTTGTAAAGAGGTTGAACGATTTTATAGAAAAACATCATATACTTAACGAACAGCAGTATGGTTTTGAAAAAATCGAACAACTTCTTTGGCTTTAATAGACTTTGTGGAACAAGTTACAAATGCAATAGAGAAGAAGCAATACGCTGTTGTTTTTTTTTTTTTTTTGACTTACAGAAAGCATTTGATACTATTGATCATACTGTATTATTGGAAAAATTACAGATGTATGGTATTAGAGGAATGGCCTTTAACTGGATAGCTAGTTATTTACATAATAGATATCAGTGTGTTCAACTTGGTGGGATAAAATCAGAATTTTTGAAGATTACATGTGGAGTGCCCCAGGGGACAGTTCTCGGGCCATTATTGTTTTTGCTGTATATAAATGATATAGGTTTGGTTTCTAAGTCTTTGAGTTGTATTTTGTTTGCTGATAATACAACTGTGATTGGTAGTGGAGAGAATTTGAGACAGCTCTTGGACTTGGTGGAGAGGGAACTGCAAAAATTTAAATACTGGTTTGACTCTAATAAATTATCACTTAATTTCAGTAAAACTAAGTGCAAAATATCAAAAGTTATTGCTATCTTGTACAAAGTACAATACTTTCTCACCCAACATCTGTTGGTTTCATTATATCACTCATTATTTGTCCCCAGTGGTGTCAAAAGTACACACATTTGTTACTTAAGTACGAGGTCTCTTAGATAATAAACCGACCCTTTTATTTTTTTTTTTAACTATATGGATTTGAATGACATGCGATTACACCAATCATGCTTGAACCCTCGTGCGCATGCGTGAGTTTTTTCACGCGTGTCGGTGACGTCATTTCCCTGTGGGCAGGCCTTGAGTGAGATGTGGTCCCGCCCTCTCGGCTGAATTCCTTTGTTTCACACGCTGCTCGAGACGGCGCGCGTTGCTTTATCAAAATTTTTTCTGGACCTGTGAGGAATATCCGAGTGGACACTATTCGAGAAATTAAGCTGGTTTTCTGTGAAAAGTTTAACGGCTGATGAGAGATTATGGGGTGTTTCTGTCGGTGTAAGGACTTCCCACGGAGCGGGACGTCCTGCAGCGCTTCCAGGCGCTGTCGTCGGCCTGTTTCGAGCTGATAACACCCTAATTTAAGGCTTAAGTCACCCAGGACATCGTGAGAGAACAGAGAAGATTCAGAAGAGGCCGGCATGAGGAATTTATGCGGACATTCCACTGTTTAAGGACATTTTTTTAATGAAAGACGTACGCGCAAATTCGCCGAGTCGTTTCCGTGACGACTCGGCAAATCTGTGTGCGCCGCGACAGGAAAAACACCTCCGTGTTGAAAACCATTTGTAGAATTCAGGCGGCTTTTAATGGCTTTCAACAAGTGAGTAACTGAGAAATTGTTTAACAGCTTGGGCATGTTCCAACTTGCCCGTTAAGATTTCCAACGGAGGTGTTTTTCCTGCCGCGACCCCCCGCGGTCGGGTCCAGCCCGACATGCGACTCTGCCCGCACGTTCTTTCATTACAAAATGACCGTTAACAATGGAATGTCCGAATAAACTCCTCATGCCGACTTCTTCTGAAAGTTCTCTGTTCTCTGACGACTTACTGCGTCAACAGAGCCTGAAATGTGGAAGTTTTCAACTTGAAACGGCGAGACGCTGCCGCCTCGAAGCGCAGATCGCCGTCAGGCGCCGTGGACCGTCCTTAAAGCGACACTACCAGACCAAAATCTCTCATCAGCCGTTAAAATTTTTACAGAAAACCAGCTGAATTTATTGAATGGTGTCCACTCAGTTGTGCCTTACAGTTTTGAAAAAATTTTTATCAAACAAAGCAACAGTCTCTGAGCCATTCCTAAACAATGAAAAAAATCGATGAGCGGGTGGACGACTCCTCACTCAAAGACTGCCCACAGGCAAATGACGTAACCGACAGGCGTGAAAAAAACTCTCGCATGCCCACGAGGGTTCAAGCATGTCTGATGTAATCACACGTGATTCAAATCCATATGGTTTTTTAAAAAATAATAAGGTCGGATACTTTTCTAATAGACCTCGTAGAAGTATAGATACTGCAGTTTAAAAACACTCTGGTAAAAGTTGAAGTATCAACTTGACCTCTTTACTCAAGTAAAAGTGAAAAATTATGTGCTCCAAAACCTACTTAAAGTATAAAAGTATAAAGTAACCTTAAAAAAAAAAAAGGTAGATGCCACTATATGAATTGAAAGCTTAATTTAAAAACTGATTTGTTCTACATGTGGCCCAAGACCCAAAACCCCAAATTACTCCCCAACACCACCTGCACGAAAATGTTTCAATTCTAGAAGCTCTGAAATGCAATCTGGGACTATTCCAGACAATAAACTGCAGTGAGTGTAGCATCCATTTAGTGAGAAAAAAACAAAAAAAAAAACAACTTTCCTTATTCAGATTAATTCCAGTAGTATTCTGCTCTTACTAGGATGCAGCAGTTTTCTAGTTTGGCAGAAAGTTCTGGAGGAAATCACTGAAGAAATTAACACATTGACAATATGGTTTGACCGAAACAAACTGTCATTAAACTTAAATAAAACAGGGATGAAATGGAGGTGGAAGAGTCACTAGGTGTTCACAGGAAACACTTATTTATGTATGTATGTATTTATGTATGTTCATTGTTAGTTGCTTTTATATTTTATTTTCTGTTGTGTTTCTATTCAGGTTCTTTTTGTCTCTTTCTCTGAAATTGTATATAATAATTATCATTAGATTATTAATAATATATAAACAATAAGAAATATTACAATTTGAAAATAAATGCACCCAAACTTTTAACATTGAAAATGCCATAGACATGCTAACGCGTTAGCGTCGCTCCTGTTTTTAAGTTATAAAATACATCTATCAACTGTTTCAGAAGACCATAACAGGTTGGTTTAACATAGAAAAGGTAAATAATACTCACAGAAGTATGCTCTTTAGGGTTTTAGCGGGGGAAAATTAAGCGAAAGAAAGAAAGAATAAACAAAACAATAGGTCGAAGCATTGCTTCAATCTGCGAACCACTGCTTCGATTGGTTCAAAATCCATTCCTTTATCTTCATTGATCCATGTTTCTGATATAGCAATTATGTTAAATATTTTTTTTAAATTGACTTAAATATTCTTTAATGTTGTTAAAGTTTGCATACAGACTTCTGCTGTTGAAATGGATTATTGATAATTTGTTAGCCGTTTTAATGATCCGATTAAACTGTTCATCTGTATAATAGCAACAACTGTCATTGAGATTTGAGAAGAAATTATTGTCCGGGTCTATATCGTGCTCCAAGTCCAGTACATTGTGGTCTGTGTATTTAAATGTTCTCAGTTCTAGTTTTCCATGATCAGCAATCCTGTGAGTGATATCCTTCTTGTCTCCAGATGTAGATGATGTAGTAGATGAATAGGTTCCTCTGGTCTGTGTCATGGTGTTGTGATGTGTTTGTGTCCTCATACCTTATTGGTCGTATTTGTCCAGTTCCTCGATGTTCCTGATTACCATAACCTTCGCTTGTTCTGGTGTTCCATTCAGTTTGATGAATGTTTTGCAGTTGGATGTCCATGTCTGTTGAATTTTTCCCTGCTTTTTTAAGAGACGAGCTTTCCTGGCGATGTCTGCGTTTCTTTTGGTCAGATGTTCATTGATGAATACGTTTGTTCCTTTGAGTTTCTGTCCCTGTTTTAATAATGCCATTTTATGTTTTCTGTTGACAAACCTCATTATAACTGCTCGCTTCTCTCCATCCTCTCTCCTGGGCAGGGGGTGGCACGCTTCAATGTTATTACAGTCCATTTGAATACCTTTAGATTGCAGGAAGTCAGCCACCTGTTGTTCCACTGAGCTGGCCTCCTGCTCACTGGCCTCCCATCCACTGTCTTCTGACATCGCCCATGCGTAGGATTGAGGTTTAATATGAATTCCTGTAATAAAAACGTTGTTCATCCTTGTGTACTGTTCCAACTCCACAACACGGTTCTCCAGGTGCACCAGACGCTGGTCTTTCTCGGCATTCTGGATCCGGAGAGCCTTCACTTCTTCCACCAGCTCCATAATGGATTTCTGCTGCATTTTAACAACAGAGATTTCCTCAGACAAAAAGTCCAGGGACTTCTTGATATCGTCTCCCTCCTCCGCCGTCATTGCCTTCTTCGGACCCATGGTCAGATAAATCCGCGCTGGCACCTCGGTAAAGCCACGCCGGTGGAACTGCGCTGGCACCTCGGGCCTCGGTGAAGCCGCCCCAGTGGAACTGCGCTGACGCCTCGGGCTTCCGGTGGATGTGCGCTGACGCCTCAGCGCACATCCACCGGCGCTGAAGCCAAGAGTAACGAGGCTGTTTGTTTTAAAAATGTAAGGAATAGAAAGTACAGATACTTGTGTGAAAATGTAATAAGTAGAAGTCAGAAGTAGGCAGAAAAATAATTAATGGAGTAAAGTATAGATACCTAAAAAGTGTACTTAAGTACAGTAACGAAGTATTTGTACTTCGTTACTTGACACCTCTGTTTGTCCCTTATATAACTTTGGCTTTTGGTTCTGGAACTTCACCCCATAGTGTTAAGTGTACCGTAAAATGTTCCCTAATTACCTCAAACAGGAATCCAGTAGTATTTATTTTTAATAAAATTAAATTTTAAATTAAGAATGCAGAACCAAATTCTAATTTGCTTTTTTAATCATGTTGTTGTTTAATTGTGACAACAACATTTCTAGAGAAGGTTTCACATCCACAGAATATGTGCCAATGAATCCAAAAATGAAACCACAACATAAATAATGTGTTTCCAGGCTACTGAGCATGCACAAAGTACAAGGTAATTCAGGCTATTTGTACGCAAGTATTTGGTACACAACTTTAGTCTAGGGTTGTTTTTTTTTTTTTTTTTTTTTTTTGGTCTGCTTAAATGCTGTGGACCTGTTGTTATTAGCATGTAGTTATGTGGAATGTATTATTCAACTGGCCGGTCAAAGACATATCAGACAGGGCATCTGTGAAAATAAAACAATTGATGTAGCATTAATAAATTTACTTTTCAGCATTCCTAAAACATGCTGCAGCACTGTTGGCAAGCTACAAAATTGTGGCAGCTATTAGCTTAGATCCATCACTGCTTATGTAATGATCCAGCTAAAACTTAATCAGGCCCATTACTGAGCGCTTTGAACATGTCAAATAGATTGCAAGTGCAAATTTCCAAATAGCTGTCAATTCAGCTAATTGGGTAGCTATCTGGTTATGCTAACCAAACTAGCAGACAGCTTTAGCCAGACTTTATAAAAAGTTCTTTGAGATGCCTTTTTCGGTTAGAAGTGGAGTCTTTTGATGCTGAAAGCAACTTGGTTGCTGAATGATTTTGTGAACTAAGAAATGCAGTTCTTTAAAGTAATCCATTAATTCTAAGAATGTAACTGTGTTTTGAATACCATCAATTAATGCTGTAACTATATTTGAACACAGGTATTCATATGTATTCTAAATGAGTTTTCTAAATATGAGGTGCATTCAAACAGTGTCCAACCTTTCACCGTGAAAAATACAATTACTCATCTGGGTTCGGCAATCCTAATCCCCTTCAAGGTCGTCTCTGTGGGAATGCACACATTTCTTCCAGTGGTTCTGCCATTGTTGGAAGGATTTCTGGAACACCTCTGTTGGGATGGTGTCCTGCTAGGCTACTGCATTCCACATGATGTCTTCTCACGACTGAGGCCCCATCCACACGGGAACAGATATTGGTGCATCTGCATAAGTTTTTCATCATTTTGGCATTTCATCCACATGTAAACTAGATTTTCAGCCACATGTAAAAGGTATTTTCAGCAGTTGAAAAAGATAGTATTTGAAAATGGGTCCCAGACGCTGGATTTGCATCTACATGGGCACAAGCAATCTTAAATATTTCTGAAAGGACCACCTGTCTAACCACAGCATCTCATAATTAATCACTTGATATAAACTTGCTTTGTATATTCCAAAGTTTTTCTGTGTCGTGCTCCGGTCCAGTTGGAGAAAAGTGAGATTTTGAACCAGACAACATTCACGTGACTTTCTTTCAGTCTCTGCAGTGGTTTTAAAGATAATCTTTTTGTATTTTTCATGGCTGTGTTGTTTTTCAGCCATAGAAAGTGCAGTAAAAGGTGCTAATTATCCAAAAATGTAATTTTTCTGCTGATTCAGTTGATGCCGCCCACTTGAATGACAGAGAAACGCCCACACACGTGCAAAAGATAGATCCAAACAGAAGTGTGAAACATGATTTATGTAATATTTAGCTCGTTTTGTTCACCATCTCTCTCTCTCTCTCTGTTGTTTTTAAGCCATAGCAAGTCCAGTAAAGGATGGAAAAATGCACATGCATACACTCACACAGCATACAGCACCACATATAGGCCTGACATATGTACTACAGGTTATTTATGGTCGATTTGAGAATTTTAGTGTAGATACAGATACATCTTGAAACACTGCCGTGTTCACAGAACTCTATTTTGAAATGACAAAGAGACAAATTTTGTATCTGTGTAGACAAGGTCTGAAATTGAGTCCCTTTTAGTGTCATGTTGATCTTGGGGAACAACTAAAAAATAGAAGGGAGCCATATCAGGAGAGTAGGGTGACTGACCAATCACAGGAGTGTTGTGTTTGTCCAGGATAGCATGAATCAGCTGAGCAGAATGGACGGGTGCACTGCGATGATGGATGTTCCAGATGCAATCACTTCTGCTCCACCACGAATTTTGCTGACACTCTCCGCAAATCCTCCATCAAAATGCAATGTACCGAATTTGTGCTTATCTGCACCTCGTCTGCAAGTTCTTGGAGGGTGACACAAGGGTCATCCATGACTGAAGTCTGTATTCTGTCAATCACTTGGTCATTTTGGCTTGTGGATGGTGTACCGGACTGTGCTTCACTCTCCTCTGAAGTGCATCCATTTTTGAAGTGGTTATGCCACTCTTTTATTTGCATTGTGCACATGGCATCATTTCCAAAAGCCTGCCGAATCTTGCAAATGGTTTCAGCTTTTGGCAAATTTTGAATCAATGCTGTGTTCAACGTCTTCTGTCATGTTATAACAAATGAGAATCTGATGGGTGCTCAGTACACACGTTCATTCTATGGCAGACTGCTAGCAACTAATCAATCAATCAGTTTTATTTATATAGCGCCAAATCACAACAAACAGTTGCCCCAAGGCGCTTTATATTGTAAGGCAAGGCCATACAATAATTACGTAAAAACCCCAACGGTCAAAATGACCCCCTGTGAGCAAGCACTTGGCGACAGTGGGAAGGAAAAACTCCCTTTTAACAGGAAGAAACCTCCAGCAGAACCAGGCTCAGGGAGGGGCAGTCTTCTGCTGGGACTGGTTGGGGCTGAGGGAGAGAACCAGGAAAAAGACATGCTGTGGAGGGGAGCAGAGATCAATCACAAATGATTAAATGCAGAGTGGTGCATACAGAGCAAAAAGAGAAAGAAACACTCAGTGCATCATGGGAACCCCCCAGCAGTCTAAGTCTATAGCAGCATAACTAAGGGATGGTTCAGGGACACCTGATCCAGCCCTAACTATAAGGTTTAGCAAAAAGGAAAGTTTTAAGCCTAATCTTAAAAGTAGAGAGGGTGTCTGTCTCCCTGATCTGAATTGGGAGCTGGTTCCACAGGAGAGGAGCCTGAAAGCTGAAGGCTCTGCCTCCCATTCTACTCAATTCAATTCAATTCAATTTTATTTATATAGCGCCAAATCACAACAAACAGTTGCCCCAAGGCATTTTATATTGTAAGGCAAGGCCATACAATAATTACGTAAAAACCCCAAAGGTCAAAACGACCCCCTGTGAGCAAGCACTTGGCGACAGTGGGAAGGAAAAACTCCCTTTTAACAGGAAGAAACCTCCAGCAGAACCAGGCTCAGGGAGGGGCAGTCTTCTGCTGGGACTGCTTGGGGCTGAGGGAGAGAACCAGGAAAAAGACATGCTGTGGAGGGGAGCAGAGATCAATCACTAATGATTAAATGCAGAGTGGTGCATACAGAGCAAAAAGAGAAAGAAACACTCAGTGCATTATGGGAACCCCCCCAGCAGTCTAAGTCTATAGCAGCATAACTAAGGGATGGTGATATGGTACTATGAGGTCCCTAAGATAAGAAGGGACCTGATTATTCAAAACCTTATAAGTAAGAAGAAGAATTTTAAATTTTATTCTAGAATTAACAGGAAGCCAATGAAGAGAGGCCAATATGGGTGAGATATGCTCTCTCCTTCTAGTCCCCGTCAGTACTCTAGCTGCAGCATTTTGAATTAACTGAAGGCTTTTCAGGGAACTTTTAGGACAACCTGATAATAATGAATTACAATAGTCCAGCCTAGAGGAAATAAATGCATGAATTAGTTTTTCAGCATCACTCTGAGACAAGACCTTTCTAATTTTAGAGATATTGCGTAAATGCAAAAAAGCAGTCTTACATATTTGTTTAATATGCGCTTTGAATGACATATCCTGATCAAAAATGACTCCAAGATTTCTCAGAGTATTACTAGAGGTCAGGGTAATGCCATCCAGAGTAAGGATCTGGTTAGACACCATGTTTCTAAGATTTGTGGGGCCAAGTACAATAACTTCAGTTTTATCTGAGTTTAAAAGCAGGAAATTAGATGTCATCCATGTCCTTATGTCTGTAAGACAATCCTGCAGTTTAGCTAATTGGTGTGTGTCCTCTGGCTTCATGGATAGATAAAGCTGGGTATCACCTGCGTAACAATGAAAATTTAAGCAATGCTGTCTAATAATACTGCCTAAGGGAAGCATGTATAAAGTGAATAAAATTGGTCCTAGCACAGAACCTTGTGGAACTCCATAATTAACCTTAGTCTGTGAAGAAGATTCCCCATTTACATGAACAAATTGTAATCTATTAGACAAATATGATTCAAACCACCGCAGCGCAGTGCCTTTAATACCTATGGCATGCTCTAATCTCTGTAATAAAATTTTATGGTCAACAGTATCAAAAGCAGCACTGAGGTCTAACAGAACAAGCACAGAGATGAGTCCACTGTCTGAGGCCATAAGAAAATCATTTGTAACCTTCACTAATGCTGTTTCTGTACTATGATGAATTCTAAAACCTGACTGACACTCTTCAAATAGACCATTCCTCTGCAGATGATCAGTTAGCTGTTTTACAACTACCCTTTCAAGAATTTTTGAGAGAAAAGGAAGGTTGGAGATTGGCCTATAATTAGCTAAGATAGCTGGGTCAAGTGATGGCTTTTTAAGTAATGGTTTAATTACTGCCACCTTAAAAGCCTGTGGTACATAGCCAACTAATAAAGATAGATTGATCATATTTAAGATCGAAGCATTAAATAATGGTAGGGCTTCCTTGAGCAGCCTGGTAGGAATGGGGTCCAATAGACATGTTGATGGTTTGGATGAAGTAACTAATGAAAATAACTCATGCAGAACAATCTGAGAGAAAGAGTCTAACCAAATACCGGCATCACTGAAAGCAGCCAAAGATAATGATACATCTTTGGGATGGTTATGAGTAATTTTTTCTCTAATAGTTAAAATTTTATTAGCAAAGAAAGTCATGAAGTCATTACTAGTTAAAGTTAAAGGAATACTCGGCTCAACAGAGCTCTGACTCTTTGTCAGCCTGGCTACAGTGCTTAAAAGAAACCTGGGGTTGTTCTTATTTTCTTCAATTAGTGATGAGTAGTAAGATGTCCTAGCTTTACGGAGGGCTTTTTTATAGAGCAACAGACTCTTTTTCCAGGCTAAGTGAAGATCTTCTAAATTAGTGAGACGCCATTTCCTCTCCAACTTACGGGTTATCTGCTTTAAGCTGCGAGTTTGTGAGTTATACCACGGAGTCAGGCACTTCTGATTTAAAGCTCTCTTTTTCAGAGGAGCTACAGCATCCAAAGTTGTCTTCAATGAGGATGTAAAACTACTGACGAGATACTCTATCTCACTTACAGAGTTTAGGTAGCTACTCTGCACTGTGTTGGTATATGGCATTAGGGAACATAAAGAAGGAAACATATCCTTAAACCTAGTTACAGCGCTTTCTGAAAGACTTCTAGTGTAATGAAACTTATTCCCCACTGCTGGGTAGTCCATCAGAGTAAATGTAAATGTTATTAAGAAATGATCAGACAGAAGGGAGTTTTCAGGGAATACTGTTAAGTCTTCTATTTCCATACCATAAGTCAGAACAAGATCTAAGATATGATTAAAGTGGTGGGTGGACTCATTTACATTTTGAGCAAAGCCAATTGAGTCTAATAATAGATTAAATGCAGTGTTGAGGCTGTCATTCTCAGCATCTGTGTGGATGTTAAAATCGCCCACTATAATTATCTTATCGGAGCTAAGCACTAAGTCAGACAAAAGTTCTGAAAATTCACAGAGAAACTCACAGTAACGACCAGGAGGACGATAGATAACAACAAATAAAACTGGTTTTTGGGACTTCCAATTTGGATGGACAAGACTAAGAGTCAAGCTTTCAAATGAATTAAAGCTCTGTCTGGGTTTTTGATTAATTAATAAGCTGGAATGGAAGATTGCTGCTAATCCTCTGCCTCGGCCCGTGCTACGAGCGTTCTGGCAGTTAGTGTGACTCGGGGGTGTTGACTCATTTAAACTAACATATTCATCCTGCTGTAACCAGGTTTCTGTAAGGCAGAATAAATCAATATGTTGATCAATTATTATATCATTTACTAACAGGGACTTAGAAGAGAGAGACCTAATGTTTAATAGACCACATTTAACTGTTTTAGTCTGTGGTGCAGTTGAAGGTGCTATATTATTTTTTCTTTTTGAATTTTTATGCTTAAATAGATTTTTCTGGTTATTGGTGGTCTGGGAGCAGGCACCGTCTCTACGGGGATTGGGTAATGAGGGGATGGCAGGGGGAGAGAAGCTGCAGAGAGGTGTGTAAGACTACAACTCTGCTTCTTGGTCCCAACCCTGGATAGTCACAGTCTGGAGGATTTAAGAAAACTGGCCAAATTTCTAGAAATGAGAGCTGCTCCATCCAAAGTGGGATGGATGCCATCTCTCCTAACAAGACCAGGTTTTCCCAGAAGCTTTGCCAATTATCTATGAAGCCCACCTCATTTTTTGGACACCACTCAGACAGCCAGGAATTCAAGGAGAACATGCGGCTAAACATGTCACTCCCGGTCCGATTGGGGAGGGGCCCAGAGAAAACTACAGAGTCCGACATTGTTTTTGCAAAGTTACACACCGATTCAATGTTAATTTTAGTGACCTCAGATTGCCGTAACCGGGTGTCATTACTGCCGACGTGAATTACAATCTTACCAAATTTACGCTTAGCCTTAGCCAGCAGTTTCAAATTTCCTTCAATGTTGCCTGCTCTGGCCCCCGGAAGACAATTGACTATGGTTGCTGGTGTCGCTAACTTCACATTTCTCAAAACAGAGTCGCCAATAACCAGAGTTTGATCCTCGGCGGGTCTGTTGCTGAGTGGGGAAAAACGGTTAGAAATGTGAACGGGTTGGCGGTGTACACGGGGCTTCTGTTTAGAACTACGCTTCCTCCTCACAGTCACCCAGTCGGCCTGCTTTCCCGGCTGCTCTGGATCTGCCAGAGGGAAACTAACGGCGGCTAAGCTACCTTGGTCCGCACCGACTACAGGGGCCTGGCTAGCTGTAGAATTTTCCACGGTGCGGAGCCGAGTCTCCAATTCGCCCAGCCTGGCCTCCAACGCTACGAATAAGCTACACTTATTACAAGTACCATTACTGCTAAAGCAGGCCGAGGAATAACTAAACATTTCACACCCAGAGCAGAAAAGTGCGGGAGAGACAGGAGAAGCCGCTATGCTAAACCGACTAAGAGCAAGTAGCTGCGCTAAGCTAGCGGATTCCTAAAAACACACAAAGTGAATAATGTGTAAATAATTTAGAGATGCACTTTGTGAGCAGGAAAAACATTACATGTGCAATAAAGTTCCCTACGCCTCCCCACCAAATGACAACTCACACACTTCATTTGTTTCCTTGAGATAAAATAAGGTCAGACACCTTATGAATGCACGTTGTGCATCTATTTTGTTGCTCCTCAACACTGCATGTAACATAGTTATATACAAAAAGAGAAGGAGTGGGGGTGGGGGTAGTGCATTTGCTTTCAAAGCAGCAGGTTCCAGGTTTAAAACCACTCTTGCCCATTATCCATGCAAATCTTCTTCAACTCTTCTGGCAAACTTTAGCCTAAATGTCAAATCTGTGCTCCATCTGTTAAGAAGTTGTGACTGATGAAGCAATAAAATATGTTCGGTCACTATACAGTTGGATTACTTACCCTGAAAATAAAGCTGGCCATGTGTGAGCTCTTATTTTTTGTTTGTTTGTTTGTTTTCAACTGTAATATGCCAGGAGAGACTCCTGAGGCACGTTTTCACTTTCAGTACGTTTGAAGGAGAAACATTGCGTGTCATGATCTGACTTTTTGTATTATGCTTTTTCTGCTTTGTTTTTTTAGTGTATCCGACCACGCCTAATGCTAGGGAGGGGTGTTATTTCAAAAAAAATTGGAAATCTATAAATGTTTGCATGGGATATGGAAATATACATGGAATAAACCATAGCAGGATAAATCTTGGGTCATTTGGTTTAGAGCTCGACCGGCCGATATATCGGCCGATATAAGCCCTTTTCCAAGCCAATAATTTCTCATAAACAGAACAGTTACTGAAATAATGTTTGTGTCAGCAATGTAAAATGTCCTTGCACCGTTTGTCCAGTAGATGGAGCTCTGACTCCATTCATCTGAGAGCTGCTTACACCCCTGCTTAAATGTGTTCATCACCGGCCCACGTAGTTCGCCGTCACACTGCACTGATCGGCTGACAAAAGCATACAAGTAAGTTTATAAGGATGTTTGTAATAACTTTGTGATTACATTCACCCCACATTTCTCCCATTTCAGTTCAACTCAGTTTGATTAACTCAGTTTAGGTAGTAATGTGTCAAATGTGCTTCACTGCATCGGTCACACTTTTTATTAAGCCCACGTTGTGTAGACCTTATTTCTAGCATGAAAAACTTTTGTTTACTGCTAAGAGGCTGAAACATTCAGCTGATCGGCTGATTTATCGGCTATCGGCAAATCAGCCGATTTATTGATTATCTGCATTTTTTTTCATCCAAATATCATTATCGGCATCAGCCTCAAAAAATCCATATTGGTCGGGCTCTAATTTGGTTACAAAAACCCATATGGATGGAGCCAGTGAAGATATCAGGTTCAAAAATCGCCAAAAATATCAATGAAAACGTCATATCTTGAGAACTGCTGCACCTAGAGACTTGAAATTTGGCTCCAAATGTTGCTTGACCCCAAGTTTATATTCAACTTCTGTAGTAACAATAAGCCTATCTGGTGTTTTTTAAGAGCAAATTGACAAAAAAAAAAAAAAAACTAATTTCAGTACATATGTTACGATCAATTGTAACTATAATCATCACATGTAAAGAATGACATGGCCACAATGAACTAATTATAAGCAACAGAGTGGTTTTCTACGTCAACAGCACATATACGACACACGCGTTACTTGAAATTTTCAAACGTTGCATCCATATGGGTTTTTGGAACCAAATGACCCAAAAATGATCCTGCTATGGTTTATTCCGCGTATATTTCCATATTCTATGCAAACATTTATAGATTTCCAAATTTTTTGAACTAACACCCCTCCCTACTAACGCCTGATGATTCTGATTTGTTCGTTGATTTTGGACTGCCTTTCTGTGCACCGGACCCCACTGATTCATTCAGTAAATGATCTTAAAACCCAGAGCTGTTGAGCTGTTGTTGAGTCCAGCATTTGTGTCCACACGTCTCTGTCCACTAAACCTGATATTGCTCTGCATTCAAGCCTTGTTACTGCGTGCTGATTTTTGTGTTGCTTTTGTTTCTGAGTTGTTGATGTACACGGGGCACACATATCTATAAAAACCGTCTCCCTCTGACAAGGGTTATGTTTGTATCAGCGCTTGGCTCCCTTCCCCCAGGCCTCTCAGCGCTCCAAGGCCACCTCAGCCCACACTCAAAGAGCAGCACTCTGAAAAACTGCAGTTCCAGTCCAACACAAAGCGCTGTCACTCTGAGCCGCGTCACACGGGCACACAAAGGCAACATGCACTGACTGCACACACACAAACACACACACACACACACACACACACACACACACACACACACACACACACACACACACACACACACACACAGCAGTGGTCCAAGCATTCTGTCATCATCATTGTGTGATCGGCTCATGTGTTTCAGGTGGTGAATGGTCCCATGGACGTGGTCAGGTCCATCGATCGTATGACGAGCAGCCTGAGCCCTCATTTAATGGCAGAGATGGATCACCTGACCATCCACAGCCCCAACATCAGTGAGTCTCACGTGCGTGCACACACACACACACAGCTGCACAAGCGAAATCTTGTGTATGTGTTCATGACTGGTGATGCAATTTGAAAAAGTATTTGGAAATTATTCAGAGTACAACCACAATTCCAATGAAGTTGGGACGTTGTGTAAAATGTAACTAAAAACAGAATATAATGATTTTCAAATTCTCTTCAACCTATATTCAATTGAATACACCACAAAGACAAGATATTTAATGTTCAAACTGATAAACTTTATTGTTTTTGTGCAAATATTTGCTCATTTTGAAATGGATGCCTGCAACACGTTTCAAAAAAGCTGGGACAGTGATATGTTTACCACTGTGTTACATCACCTTTCCTTCTAACAACACTCAATAAGCGTTTGGGAACTGAGGACACTAATTGTTGAAGCTTTGTAGGTGGAATTCTTTCCCATTCTTGCTTGATGTACGACTTCAGTTGTTCAACAGTCCGGGGTCTCCGTTGTCGTATTTTGCGCTTCATAATGCGCCACACATTTTCAATGGGTGACAGGTCTGGACTGCAGGCAGACCAGTCTAGTACCAGCACTCTTTTACTACGAAGGCACACCGCTGTAACACGTGCAGAATGTGACTTGGCATTGTCTTGCTGAAATAAGCAGGGATGTCCCTCAAAACACGTTGCTTGGATGGCAGCATGTGTTTCTCAAAAACCTGGATGTACCTTTCAGCATTGTTGGTGCCATCACATATGTGTAAGTTGCCCATGCCATGGGCACTAACACACCCCCATGCCATCACAGATGCTGGCTTTTGAACTTTGCGCTGGTAACAATCTGGATGGTCTTTTTCCTCTTTTGTCCAGAGGACACGACGTCCATGATTTCCAAAAACAATTTGAAATGTGGACTCATCAGACCACAGCACACTTTTCCACTTTGCGTCTGTCCATTTCAAATGAGCTCAGGCCCAGAGAAGGCAGCGGTGTTTCTGGATGTTGTTGATGTATGGCTTTCACTTTGCATGGCAGAGTTTTAACTTCAATCAATCAATCAATTTTTTTTTTTATATAGCGCCAAATCACAACAAACAGTTGCCCCAAGGCGCTTTATATTGTAAGGCAAGGCCATACAATAATTATGTACAACCCCAACGGTCAAAACGACCCCCTGTGAGCAAGCACTTGGCTACAGTGGGAAGGAAAAACTCCCTTTTAACAGGAAGAAACCTCCAGCAGAACCAGGCTCAGGGAGGGGCAGTCTTCTGCTGGGACTGGTTGGGGCTGAGGGAGAGAACCAGGAAAAAGACATGCTGTGGAAGGGAGCAGAGATCAATCACTAATGATTAAATGCAGAGTGATGCATACAGAGCAAAAAGAGAAAGAAACAGTGCATCATGGGAACCCCCCAGCAGTCTACGTCTATAGCAGCATAACTAAGGGATGGTTCAGGGTCACCTGATCCAGCCCTAACTATAAGCTTTAGCAAAAAGGAAAGTTTTAAGCCTAATCTTAAAAGTAGAGAGGGTGTCTGTCTCCCTGATCTGAATTGGGAGCTGGTTCCACAGGAGAGGAGCCTGAAAGCTGAAGGCTCTGCCTCCCATTCTACTCTTACAAACCCTAGGAACTACAAGTAAGCCTGCAGTCTGAGAGCGAAGCGCTCTATTGGGGTGATATGGTACTACGAGGTCCCTAAGATAAGATGGGACCTGATTATTCAAAACCTTATAAGTAAGAAGAAGAATTTTAAATTCTATTCTAGAATTAACAGGAAGCCAATGAAGAGAGGCCAATATGGGTGAGATATGCTCTCTCCTTCTAGTCCCCGTCAGTACTCTAGCTGCAGCATTTTGAATTAACTGAAGGCTTTTAGGGAACTTTTAGGACAACCTGATAATAATGAATTACAATAGTCCAGCCTAGAGGAAATAAATGCATGAATTAGTTTTTCAGCATCACTCTGAGACAAGACCTTTCTAATTTTAGAGATATTGCGTAAATGCAAAAAAGCAGTCCTACATATTTGTTTAATATGCGCTTTGAATGACATATCCTGATCAAAAATGACTCCAAGATTTCTCACAGTATTACTAGAGGTCAGGGTAATGCCATCCAGAGTAAGGATCTGGTTAGACACCATGTTTCTAAGATTTGTGGGGCCAAGTACAATAACTTCAGTTTTATCTGAGTTTAAAAGCAGGAAATTAAAGGTCATCCATGTCTTTATGTCTGTAAGACAATCCTGCAGTTTAGCTAATTGGTGTGTGTCCTCTGGCTTCATGGATAGATAAAACTGGGTATCATCTGCGTAACAATGAAAATTTAAGCAATGCCGTCTAATAATACTGCCTAAGGGAAGCATGTATAAAGTGAATAAAATTGGTCGTAGCACAGAACCTTGTGGAACTCCATAATTAACTTTAGTCTGTGAAGAAGATTCCCCATTTACATGAACAAATTGTAATCTATTAGACAAATATGATTCAAACCACCGCAGCGCAGTGCCTTTAATACCTATGGCATGCTCTAATCTCTGTAATAAAATTTTATGGTCAACAGTATCAAAAGCAGCACTGAGGTCTAACAGAACAAGCACAGAGATGAGTCCACTGTCCGAGGCCATAAGAAGATCATTTGTAACCTTCACTAATGCTGTTTCTGTACTATGATGCATTCTAAAACCTGACTGAAACTCTTCAAATAGACCATTCCTCTGCAGATGATCATTTAGCTGTTTTACAACAAAAATAGATTGATCATATTTAAGATCGAAGCATTAAATAATGGTAGGGCTTCCTTGAGCAGCCTGGTAGGAATGGGGTCTAATAAACATGTTGATGGTTTGGATGAAGTAACTAATGAAAATAACTCAGACAGAACAATCGGAGAGAAAGAGTCTAACCAAATACCGGCATCACTGAAAGCAGCCAAAGATAACGATACGTCTTTGGGATGGTTATGAGTAATTTTTTCTCTAATAGTTAAAATTTTGTTAGCAAAGAAAGTCATGAAGTCATTACTAGTTAAAGTTAATGGAATACTCAGCTCAACAGAGCTCTGACTCTTTGTCAGCCTGGCTACAGTGCTGAAAAGAAACCTGGGGTTGTTCTTATTTTCTTCAATTATTGATGAGTAGAAAGATGTCCTAGCTTTACGGAGGGCTTTTTTATAGAGCAACAGACTCTTTTTCCAGGCTAAGTGAAGATCTTCTAAATTAGTGAGACGCCATTTCCTCTCCAACTTACGGGTTATCTGCTTTAAGCTACGAGTTTCTGAGTTATACCACGGAGTCAGGCACTTCTGATTTAAAGCTCTCTTTTTCAGAGGAGCTACAGCATCCAAAGTTGTCTTCAATGAGGATGTAAAACTATTGACGAGATACTCTATCTCACTTACAGAGTTTAGGTAGCTACTCTGCACTGTGTTGGTATATGGCATTAGAGAACATAAAGAAGGAATCATATCCTTAAACCTAGTTACAGCGCTTTCTGAAAGACTTCTAGTGTAATGAAACTTATTCCCCACTGCTGGGTAGTCCATCAGAGTAAATGTAAATGTTATTAAGAAATGATCAGACAGAAAGGAGTTTTCAGGGAATACTGTTAAGTCTTCTATTTCCATACCATAAGTCAGAACAAGATCTAAGATATGATTAAAGTGGTGGGTGGACTCATTTACATTTTGAGCAAAGCCAATAGAGTCTAATAATAGATTAAATGCAGTGTTGAGGCTGTCATTCTCAGCATCTGTGTGGATGTTAAAATCGCCCACTATAATTATCTTATCTGAGCTAAGCACTAAGTCAGACAAAAGGTCTGAAAATTCACAGAGAAACTCACAGTAACGACCAGGTGGACGATAGATAATAACAAATAAAACTGGTTTTTGGGACTTCCAATTTGGATGGACAAGACTAAGAGTCAAGCTTTCAAATGAATTAAAGCTCTGCACTTGTAGATGTAGTTAGACGTAGTTGTAGATGTAGTTACTTTGTGGTGTCATAAAGTAGGGCTTCAGTTCATGTTAGGTCTGGAAGTATGCACTGGTGCCACAAGTCTCCAGATCCACCACACTGCAGAACCATTTTAGATCCTGGATGGCAACCACCCAAGCAAACAACTGTGCCATTCCCCCTCTCAAATGTGACCATATATGGAATCAACAACAGTCAGGTGAAATATGAGTGTCCAATTAGTCTTTTCCTACCACTGTGGCCCTAAACACTGAGGTACCCGCATACTGTATTTTGCCCTCAAAAACATTCCTAAAATGTTGTGACTGATATTCCTTCCCACATGCACAGAGAAACACACCATATGGCCAGAAGCTGACACTCTCTCACAATCCTCTTCATCAATACTCCTCATCATAGTCTCCCTCAGTAACCACTGGTTTGATACAAAGTCATTCTAGTGGCACTCAAAGATGATCCAAAGAGACCTTGTACCAAAGACATATATCATACAAATAAACACACACACACACACACACACACACACACACACACACACACACACACACACACACACACACACACACACACACACACACACACACACACACACATTTCAGAGTCTGTGTGGGATGATGCACAACTGTCTGTGTGTATTCAGCAGAAAAATTACTCACCACTTTGCTTAAATACCAGGGATGGAACAATAATTAATGTCTGAAATCTGAGAATTTTTTAATTGATAGTGTGTGAGCATAGTTATGTTACATGGTTTGTGCATAAGGAAGCACAAGGTCCATAACTTCAAGTGGCTGATTTAGTTTTATTTTGTGGCTATGAGCTTAAACACATGCACAATCCTCACTTACATACTGCTTTCTATGTCATGTTACTGTGGGTATCAATTGCATAATTCGGCTCAGCAAGTCACCTGCCTAAGTGTCTCAACTCGCAAATGTTTGGATTCCCCATTCAATGCTGCACTTGTGTGGGATCTTATGAAATCAGGCCCTAAATGTTTCTACAAGTTAAACACGTTTACTGCATACAGACACACTTCTAATTGCTAAGTTTTACTTGATCCAGGACATTTATCAAATAACATTAAGTAACAAATAATAAACATATGGGGAGGTGATGGTCTAGTGCAGGGGTGGCCAAGTTCGGTCCTCGAGAGCCACATTCCTGACACTCTTAGTTGTCTCCCTGCTCCAACACACCTGAATCCAATGAAAGACTCGTTAGCAGACGTTTAATGAGCCTTTCATTGGATTCAGGTGTGTTGGAGCAAGGAGACAACTAAGAGTGTCAGGAATGTGGCTCTCGAGGACCGAACTTGGCCACCCTTGGTCTAGTGGTTAAGCATTGGATTTGAGACCAGAGGATCCTCGGTTGAAACCCCAACCTGACCGGAAAATCATTAAGGGCCCTTGGGCAAGGTCCTCAATCCCCAAGTTGCCGGTGTGTAGTGAGCACCTTGCATGGCAGCAGCCTGACATCAGTGTGTGAGTGTGTTTGTGTGAATGGGTGAATATGAGACATTATTGTAAAGCGATTTGAACTTCTGATTCACATGGAAAAGTGCTATATACAGTAGTGTCCAGAATAATAGTAGTGCTATGTGACTAAAAAGATTAATCCAGGTTTTGAGTATATTTCTTATTGTTACATGGGAAACAAGATACCAGTAGATTCAGTAGATTCTCACAAATCCAACAAGACCAAGCATTCATGATATGCACACTCTTAAGGCTACGAAATTGGGCTAATAGTAAACAAAGTAGAAAAGGGGGTGTTCACAATAATAGTAGCGTGGCATTTCGTCAATTTTGTGGAACAAACAGGTGTGAATCAGGTGTCCCCTATTTAAGCCAGCACCAGTTGAACATGCTTTTCTCTTTGACAGCCTGAGGAAAATGGGACATTCAAGACATTTTTCAGAAGAACAGCGCACGTTGATTAAAAAGTTGATTGGAGAGGGGAAAACGTATACACAGGTGCAAAAAATTATAGGCTGTTCATCTACAATGATGTCCAATGCTTTAAAATGGACAAAAAAGACAGAGATGTGTGGAAAAAATGGAAAACAACCATCAAAATGGATAGAAGAATAACCAGAATGGCAAAGGCTCACCCATTGATCAGCTCCAGGATGATCAAAGACAGTCTGGAGTTACCTGTAAGTGCTGTGACAGTTAGAAGACGCCTGTGTGAAGCTAATTTATTTGCAAGAATCCCCCGCAAATTCCCTCTGTTAAATAAAAGACATGCAGAAGAGGTTACAATTTGCCAAAGAACACATCAACTAGCCTAAAGAGAAATGGAGGAATATTTTGTGGACTGATGAGAGTAAAATTGTTCTTTTTTGGGTCCAAGGGCCGCAGACAGTTTGTGAGATGACCCCCAAACTCTGAATTCAAGCCACAGTTCACAGTGAAGACAGTGAAGCATGGTGGTGCAAGCATCATGATATGGGCATGTTTCTCCTACTATGGTGTTGGGCCTATATATCGCATACCAGGTATCATGGATCAGTTTGGATATGTCAAAATACTTGAAGAGGTCATGTTGCCTTATGCTGAAGAGGACATGCCCTTGAAATGGGTGTTTCAACAAGACAATGACCCCAAGCACACTAGTAAATGTGCAAAATCTTGGTTCCAAACCAACAAAATTAATGCCTCGCAGATGTGAAGAAATTATGAAAAACTGTGGTTATACAACTAAATACTAGTTTAGTGATTCACAGGATTGCTAAGAAAGCAGTTTGAACGTAATAGTTTTGAGTTTGTCAACAGCAGATGCTACTATTATAACACCCCCTTTTCTACTTTTTTTTTTACTAATAGCCCAATTTCATAGCCTTAAGAGTGTGCATATCATGAATGCTTGGTCTTGTTGGATTTGTGAGAATCTACTGGTACCTTGTTTCCCATGTAACAATAAGAAATATACTCAAAACCTGGATTAATCTTTTTAGTCACATAGCACTACTATTATTCTGAACACTACTGTAAATGCAGTCTATTTACCATGTAACTATGTCTTGCTGATTTTACTTCTCCCTCAGCTCCACACAGCAGTCATAGAGAATATCATCCTGCTGTCCAACTTCTGGCTTCACAAGAATTTGTATGCTTCGATATTTCAGAGTTGTACAAGTTCAACATGATTGTCATGAAACATCCGAATGCCAATTTCAAGTGTGTCTTTTGACCCTTTCGTGTGACCCAGCCACAGTCAATAAGCTGGGAAGCAAAGACATCGCTAACAGCTAGAAGTGCTAACTGCTTCAAAGTCCTGTGTCCACACCAAATGTGTCCCTTTGAGATCACTAACCTGCCGTTATGAGAAAGTGATAGTGGCGGCACATATAAAACATAGACATTAAAGGAATCGGAAAATTAATGTTGATGAAGTAATGCATTTTTTGTTTACATTTACGATATGCAGGAGGGACAATTGCAAACCCAAAGACTGATTCCTCACTCAGCATATCAAGCACTGCAGTCAGTGGAAATGAATGGATACAAGTAGTGGAAACAAGTTTCCTCCATCGGGTGTCTGGACGTACACACAGGGACAGGGTGAGAAGTTTGAAAATCCTGGAGGGATGGAGTATAGATCTGCTGCGTCTTTGCATTGAAAGGAGCCAGCCGAGGTGGATTCTGGCAAGATACCCCCTTATCCTGTCCCCCTGGAGGTCTTCCAGGCATGTCCAACTAACTGGGAGGACATTGTGAGGAAGACCCAGGACATGCTGGAGGTATTATATTTCCCAAATATTTTTCCCTGTGTCATTCCATTTTTTTACGTTCAGTACTTTAACATTTCCCATAATCCCCTGGCGGCCCCCTGCGCTTCCAGAGTTATGGGGTCTCACAGCGCATGTAAACAATGGCTAGCGAAGATGTGGATGGCGTTGATCCAGCGAGTTCACGGGCGGTTATGATGACACATTCTCCCAAGTTGAGAGGGTTGTCTAGAGGACATGTAGCACCTGTGATGGACTTCTGTTGTCTTGTTGTCCATACTTCACGAGGTTTGTTTACATTGTGCACTGAACCGGAACTCTCCTGAAACTGACCTCCCGCGTGAGTCAGGGACCACGAGACGGAGTGAGATTCACAACTATGAAACAGCAAATGAGTTCAGTTCTGTACTTTTGTGTTTTGGTTTCTTTGCATCTATGGATTACTTGGGTTGTTACTGACATCATGTCAATAGAACCTTTAGAAATGTATTTACTGAGAAAAATTGGTGATGTGTTCAATAATTATTTTACCCTCTGTGCAAACATGTTTAGGGTTCTGTGGCTGCCATTGTCTCAGCTGTTACACATTCCAGGCACCTGAATATTTGCATGCAGGCTATTTATTCACTCTCATTGACACATTTATTCACACAGATAAGGTCTAACCTTACCAACCCCCAGAGCAACATTGATAAGGAAAAACTCCCTCTGAGGAAGAAACCTCAAGCAGACCAGACTCAAAGGGGTGGCCCTCTGCTTGGGCCATGCTACAGACATAAATTACAGAACAATTCACAAAACGAATATACAGGAAATGCTGTTGGTGCACAGAACAGGAGGATCGCCAACACAAATACCACACCCATCTCTGGATGGCACTCCACCTTAAACAGAGAGAAAAAAACAGAACCAGGCATCAGAAAGACAAGAAATACAGTATAATTTGCCAGCATTAAACAACAAGAAAAACAGGAAACACTAAGGTGATCGCCGTCCACAAGCCTCAAGCTTCACTAAAAGACACAGAATTTAGGTAAGGTAGTAAGGTAAGTTGAGGCCACGGCACGCTCTGTTTCCTAATAAAATGAATTAAAAGAGTAAAAAGCATAGAACTATACCATGCCAGTGTGCTAGCCATACGAAAGGGAAAATAAGTGTGTCTTAAAGTAGATCTGCATTGAAATAAATGTGGTCAGATCTCAGAAAAAAATAGCTGATATGTATTTATAGACCCTAGTAAAGTAAAGTTTATAGACCCTTAAAGACTCTAGTAAAGTAAATCTGCACGCCTAGATCTGTCATTCAACGGAGAAATCTTCGTTTAAAAATCACAAATTTGCAGCCAAAATTTGTCCGTCTGCGAAAACTGTTTGTACATCCGGGACATTGCAGTGATGTGAGGGAGAAGACAGAGCAGTAGCACCTTCAGTCCAATCCCGCATTGAAATTGATTTTATCTGTTAGTAATGTTACTGTTATACACATCCTGGTTTCAACATCCAAAAGTAAGCTGCAATGAATGCGAGATACAGCTCTGCATGCTCAGATCAGCGGGCGACGTTCTTGCCCGACCCTTACGCCTTGCTCTCACTGGCTCCGATGCGCTTACCGAGTCTGCGGGCTCAGTAAATGCCACAGCGGACAACTCACAATGCCCTCGTGTCTGCTGTGCAGAGCTGCAGCCAACTCCGGCACCACCTCCTTGTCTCGGTGTGGCCAACTTGGCAACAAGTTCAGAGACTACGCTCGCTGTTTTGATGCGAAGCGCTCCAGCCGCCTGCAAGGATAGACTTCTTGCGGAAAAATCTGCAGCGCCGCACAGTCTCGGTAATCGGAGCCACAGAGCTCTGTGGCCACTGAGAGAGGTTTGTATCTTTTTAATGACTTTGATTCTTTGCGGGTCCCACATCCGTACCCCGCAATGGTAACATCGGAGGCTAAAGCCAGTAGATTTTCAATGCGACACCACTCAATCAAATGGCTGTATGAAAAAGTCTCCAAAAATAATTTTCAAGCAAAAATAAATGTATACTCACCAAACGTACCGCAAGACAATATGAAGTTTTAAAAAAAGTCAAGCCTTCCATATAAGACAATAAAAGGGTGCTTTTGTAAGAGATGCAAACTGATGTAAATCCACAAATTACAGTTGGCGCGCACAGTGCATGCTGGGATAGGGTATTCTCCCTTGTGTCTCAGCAACATCCCGGATGTGCTCACAGTTTTGTGGAGGGCCAAATTGTAGCTCTAAATTTGTCATTTTTAAACGAAGATTTCTCCGTTGAATGACAGATCTGGGCTTGCAGATTTACTTTACTACATTCAGAAGGATCTTAAGTGTAAATATAAGTAATTTTTTGGTCCAAAGATCTGACTGCATTTATTTCGATGCAGGTCTACTTTAAGTCTAGACTTGAAAGTCTCCACAGAATCTGACTGTTTTATTGACACAGGGAAATCATTACACAGAACAGGGGCACGATAAGAGAAAGCTCTGTGATCCACAGACATGGTATTCACCCTAGGGACACTAAGTTGTCCTGCACCCTGAGAATGCAAAGCCCAGGAACGGTACGTAAGGTTTAATTAGGTCATCTAGGTAGAGAGGTGCCAGTCCGTGAACAATTTTATAGGCTAGTAGCAGAAACTTAAAATCTGATCTCACTGGGACAGGAAGCCAGTGAAGGGATGCCAAAATGGGTGTAATGTGGTTGAACTTTCTGCTTCGTGTCAAAAGTCTGGGTGCAGCATTTTGAACCAATTTGAGACCCCTAATGCTGGACTGCAGTAAATGAGAAACTAGAACATTGCAGTAGTCCAATCTAGAAGAGATAAACGCATGGATCGGGGTCTCAGCATCAGCCATAGATAGGATGGGATGAATCTTCGCTATGTATAATGTGACATCAAAGGACAATGTAGGATCAGAAATTACCCCAAGGTTCCTCACTTTGTCAGTGTGATGTATGACACACGAGCCTAGGCTAAGCATTAACTGGTCAAATTGATGTCGATGTCTCACTGGACCAACAACCATCATTTCAGTCTTATCAGAGTATAAAAGCAGGAAATTTCTAGACATCCACCCTCTCACTGATGCAAGGCAATCTTCTAAGGATTTTATGTGGATGAGATTACCAGCAGTTATCGGCATGTATAACTGAATATCATCAGCATAGCAGTGGAAGGTAATCCAAAAACACCGCAATATGCGCCCAAGGAGTGCTATATAAAGGGAGAAAAGCAGGGGGCCTTAAGACAGACCCCTGTGGAACCCCAAATTTCATGTCACTAAGGTTAGAGGTAGTGTTACTGTACAAAACACAGTGAGAATGACTGGTCAAGTATGACATCAACTATGCAAGGGCACTCCCAGTAATCCCAAAATGATTTTCCAGCCTATCAAGTAGAACATGATGATCCACAGTATCAAATGCAGCACTGAGATCTAACAGCACAAAAAACATAGTGGTGTCCGAATCTATTGCAAGCAGAAGCTCATTCGCCACTTTCGTGAGAGCCGTCTCTGTGGAATGATATTTTCTAAAAGCAGACTGCAGTGGCTCAAAGAGATTATTCTCAGTAAAATAGTCCATGAGCTTCCGTGAAACCACTTTTTCCAGATTTGATATCAGCCGATAGTTTTTCAACACATTAGGGTCAAGATTAGGTTTCTTAACTAATGGTTTAATCACTGCAGATTTGAAACATTTAGGAACAGATTCAGAAGTTAAAGAAAGATTAATAATTTCCAGCACAGTCGGCCCAAGAGTGGGCCACAGGTCCTTAAACAGTGTTGTTGGTATAGGATCAAATAAACAGGTTGTGCTTTTTGTTGACGTTATGAGTTTTGTCAGCATGACTAGAGAGATACTTTCAAATTATGTAAATCTAGATAATACCTCAGTAATGGCACCCACCTCAATAGTAGGGTGTAGTGGCTGGGTTAAGGCATGCTGGGATATGTTTAACCTTGACAGACGAGAGTAGGAGGACACAAATGCGAGGCTCACTCAGGCAGCTCTTGTCATAAATCGAGTTTAATGAGGAAAGTGTGGGTCGGTACAGAAAAAGACAGTCCAAAAAGCTCAGCAGCAGTACCAGGATCATATGGCTAGTCGTGGTCGGGTAAGGCAGGCAGGAGGTTGAAGACACGGTGAAGCTGGCAATACAAAAACACAAGATCAAGAGCTGGAGAGAAGGCACAGGGCACATCAATCTGGCAAGGAACAAACACAGACAGTGAGCATAAATACCCCCCGAAGCCAATCATCAAACCCAGGACAGGTGTGCAAGGAAGGAACCAGAAACCGGGCATGGCCAGAGACAGAGAGCGAGACAGCAACAGACACACCCCAACCAGAAAAGGAATACAAAGCAAGGCATACATGAACAAAAGGAAAATAACAAAACTGACCAAAAACAACACAGACAACCCACCCAGCCGTCAATCCCTGACAGTACCCCCCCCGCCATGGCTGACCCCCGGCAGCCCAGGGGAAGATGGATGAACGGCATGGAACTCACGGATCAGATCAGGGTCCAAAACAAATCGGGAGGGAACCCATGACCGCTCCTCGGGTCCATAACCCTCCCGATCCACCAAATACTGAAAACCATGACTGCGGCGGTGAGAAGCCACCAGCCGATGCACAGCAAAAACAGGGCCACCATCCACACACCGGGCGGCCGGTGGGGGAACAGCAGGAGGGCACATCGTGCTGGACCAGACGGGTTTGACTTGACTGACGTGAAAAGTGGGATGGACGCGCATGGACCGGGGAAGGCGAAAACGAACAGAAACCAGATTAATGACCTTGGTGATAGGGAAGGGGCCCACGAATCTGGGACCCAATTTCTTCGGAACTCCCCTAAGGGCCAGGTGGCGCGTCGACAGCCAAACCTTCTGGTTTGGGGAGTAAAACGGAGCTGCCGAATGCTTGCGATCGGCGGCGGACTTGTATGCCAAAGATGTACGCAGCAAGGCCGACGGGCCCGGTCCCAGGTTCAACGGCAGTGAAAAATCAAACGCAGGGCAGAGGGAACCGTGGAATCGAGACTGGTAGTGGGAAATAGCGTGGGTTGATAACCAAAAACAACGTGAAACAGGGCAAAGCCAGTGGAACTTGAGGGCAAACTGTTATGAGCAAGCTCGATCCATGGAAGCTGATCTGACCAGGTTGCGGGATGGCGGGATGCGAGAATCCGGAGCCCTTTTTCTAGCTCCTGGTTTAACTGTTCCGACTGCCCGTTGGCCTGTGGATGATAGCCCAAGGTGAGACTACTAGACACCCCGAGGAGACGGCAGAACTCCCTCCAAAAATGTGAAGTAAACTGTGGACCCCGATCAGAAACTATGTCCTGTGGTAGCCCGTGTAATCTGAACACCTGAGTCAACATAACCTCAGCAGTCTCTTTGGCGGATGGCAATTTCTTCAGTGGAATGAAATGAACCATCTTGGAAAGGCGGTGTACTACCGTCATAATGACGGTATGCCCCCTCGATGACGGATAGCCGGTCACAAAATCTATCGTGATATGTGTCCAGGGGCGAGTCAGAACCGGCAACGGCAACAAAGTTCCTGCAGGCGGACGATTAGACGACTTAAACATAGCACATACATGACAGGCATTTACATACTCCGTAACATCTTTAACGAGCCCGGGCCACCAGAAACGCTGTTGCACAGCGAAGAGAGTTTTCTTGATACCTGGATGATTGTACATATGGTTTTCATGACACCACTGAATCGTTTCACCCCTAAGGGAAACCGGAACAAAAAGCTTGTCCTGAGGACAGCCTGTAGGAATTGGTGCATCGCCTGATGCAGATTTATCTTGGACTCGATGTCCCAAGTGATGGCGGAAACGAAACATGACTTGGGCAGGATAGTGTCTGGGTCCGTGGATACCTCTGTGCAATCCCCCTGAGGGGACAGAGCGTCAGGTTTTCCATTTTTACTTCCCGGACGATAAGACAAAGTAAAATTGAAACGGCTTAAGAATATGGCCCACCGGGCCTGGCGAGAATTGAGACGTTTGGCGGTCTTGAGGTACTCTAAGTTTTTGTTGTCGGTGTACACGACGAAAGGAAATTGTGCCACCTCCAGCCAGTGCCGCCATTCCTCCAAGGCCACCTTTACAGCTAACAGCTCGCGGTCACCGATGCCATAATTGCGTTCAGCAGGAGATAACTTCTTGGATAAAAAGGCACAAGGGTGGAGCCTATTGTCAGAGGAGCTTCTTTGGGACAAAACTGCCCCAACCCCCACATTAGAGGCATCGACCTCCACCACAAACTGTCGGGCTGGGTCAGGGAGGTGCAGCACGGGGGCCACGGTAAAGCGATGCTTTAGGGTTTTGAATGCCTCGTCACACTCTGGCATCCACACGAACTACCTAAGCGACGAGGTGGCGTTGTGCAGTGGGACCGCGACTGTGCTGAAGTTCCAGATGAATTTGCGATAGAAATTAGCAAAACCCAAAAACCGTTGTAATTCTTTACGGGAAGTGGGAGTAGCCCAGTCACATAACATTGAAACCTTTTCAGGGTCCATCGTGATTTCCCCTTTTGAGATCCGGAACCGCAAAAAAGACACGGTTGGTTTATGAAACTCACACTTTTCAGCTTTTACATAAAGATCGTTTTGAAGCAGTGTTTGCAAGATGGTGCTAATGTGTTGGGTGTGGGTTGCCAGATCTGGAGAATATGAGTATATCATCCGGATAAACGAAGACATATTTGTTTAAATATTCCCTCAGCACATCGTTAACTAGGTTTTGGAATATTGCAGGTACGTTTGTGAGTCCGAACGACATTACAAGGTACTCATAATGTCCTGTTGGTGTGTTAAAAGCTGTCTTCCACTCGTCCTCCTCCTTAATACGGACCAAGTGATAGGCGTTACGTAGATCGAGTTTGGTAAATATGGCAGCTCTATCTAGTAATTCAAAAGCAGACGAAATAAGGGGCAAGGGATAATGGTTCTTGACAGTGATATTGTTGAGACCGCGGTAATCGATGCAGGGACAGAGGGTCTTATCTTTTGTCTCTACAAAGAAGAAGCCCGCCCCTGCAGGAGAGGATGACGGTCTTATTAGGCTGGCCGCTACAGACTCCTGAATGTATGCGTTCATGGCATGATGTTCTGGTTCAGACAAGGAGAAGAGTCTTCCCTGGGGCAGACTCGCACCGGGAAGAAGCTCAATAGCGCAATCATAACTTTGATGAGGCGGTAAAGATTTGGCTTTCGCTTTACTAAACACTGCGGCTAGATTATGATAGCATTCGGGAACTCCAGCAAGATCTGGATTGAAACACTGTTGGGAACGTACTTGATATTGCAAACAATGGTTATTACATGCCGGACTCCAAGAAATTATTTCCCACATCACCCAATCAAAATTAGGCCCATGCCTTTGGAGCCAGGGGTGCCCCAGTATGAGCGAGTGAGTCATTCTTTCCATAACATGTAAACTGATTGATTCAATGTGAGACGGGGACGTTTGTAATTTAACTGTTTGAGTGATTTGGCCCAGTACGTGGCCATCCACAGCATGTACCACCAGCGGGCGTGAAATGTTCTCTGCACTAGTTGACAAGTTAGAGATGAATGCACTCAATTCATCTAAGAATTCAGAATATGGGCCAGGGGGCGTATATATAAAGTGACAAAGTAGTACGGCTGATTTCTTTTCTTCTGACCTTGGCAATGCGTAATATCCTGAGCAGAGCGGAGAATCAGATGCTCAAATGCGTTATATTTGTGACCCCCAACAGCTAATAAGTTAAACCCAGATTTATAAATAAGAGCAACACCTCCGCCTTGCTTCGCATCACGAGGGATGTGACTAAATGTATATGCTGGTGGGCAGGCCTCATTTAAAGGGAGGACAGCTGAAGGTTTAAGCCAGGTTTCACATAACCCAGTCATATCTTAGTGATGATCAATAATTAGATCATTAACCAACAATGATTTTGAGGATAGTGATCTTATGTTTTACATCCTCATTGAAGACAACTTTGGATGCTGTAGCTCCTCTAAAAAAGAGAGCTTTAAATCAGAAGTGCCTGACTCCGTGGTATAACTCACAAACTCGTAGCTTAAAGCAGATAACCCGTAAGTTGGAGAGGAAATGGCGTCTCCCTAACTTAGAAGATCTTCACTTAGCCTGGAAAAAGAGTCTGTTGCTCTATAAAAAAGCCCTCCGTAAAGCTAGGACATCTTTCTACTCATCACTAATTGAAGAAAATAAGAACAACCCCAGGTTTCTTTTCAGCGCTGTAGCCAGGCTGACAAAGAGTCAGAGCTCTATTGAGCTGAGTATTCCATTAACTTTAACTAGTAATGACTTCATGACTTTCTTTGCTAACAAAATTTTAACTATTAGAGAAAAAATTACTCATAACCATCCCAAAGACGTATCGTTATCTTTGGCTGCTTTCAGTGATGCCGGTATTTGGTTAGACTCTTTCTCTCCGATTGTTCTGTCTGAGTTATTTTCATTAGTTACTTCATCCAAACCATCAACATGTTTATTAGACCCCATTCCTACCAGGCTGCTCAAGGAAGCCCTACCATTATTTAATGCTTCGATCTTAAATATGATCAATCTATCTTTGTTAGTTGGCTATGTACCACAGGCTTTTAAGGTGGCAGTAATTAAACCATTACTTAAAAAGCCATCACTTGACCCAGCTATCTTAGCTAATTATAGGCCAATCTCCAACCTTCCTTTTCTCTCAAAAATTCTTGAAAGGGTAGTTGTAAAACAGCTAACTGATCATCTGCAGAGGAATGGTCTATTTGAAGAGTTTCAGTCAGGTTTTAGAATTCATCATAGTACAGAAACAGCATTAGTGAAGGTTACAAATGATCTTCTTATGGCCTCGGACAGTGGACTCATCTCTGTGCTTGTTCTGTTAGACCTCAGTGCTGCTTTTGATACTGTTCACCATAAAATTTTATTACAGAGATTAGAACATGCCATAGGTATTAAAGGCACTGCGCTGCGGTGGTTTGAATCATATTTGTCTAATAGATTATAATTTGTTCATGTAAATGGGGAATCTTCTTCACAGACTAAAGTTAATTATGGAGTTCCACAAGGTTCTGTGCTAGGACCAATTTTATTCACTTTATACATGCTTCCCTTAGGCAGTATTATTAGACGGTATTGCTTAAATTTTCATTGTTAGGCAGATGATACCCAGCTTTATCTATCCATGAAGCCAGAGGACACACACCAATTAGCTAAACTGCAGGATTGTCTTATAGACATAAAGACATGGATGACCTCTAATTTCCTGCTTTTAAACTCAGATAAAACTGAAGTTATTGTACTTGGCCCCACAAATCTTAGAAACATGGTGTCTAACCAGATCCTTACTGTGGATGGCATTACCCTGACCTCTAGTAATACTGTGAGAAATCTTGGAGTCATTTTTGATCAGGATATGTCATTCAAAGCGCATATTAAACAAATATGTAGGACTGCTTTTTTGCATTTACGCAATATCTCTAAAATCAGAAAGGTCTTGTCTCAGAGTGATGCTGAAAAACTAATTCATGCATTTATTTCCTCTAGGCTGGACTATTGTAATTCATTATTATCAGGTTGTCCTAAAAGTTCCCTAAAAAGCCTTCAGTTAATTCAAAATGCTGCAGCTAGAGTACTGACGGGGACTAGAAGGAGAGAGCATATCTCACCCATATTGGCCTCTCTTCATTGGCTTCCTGTTAATTCTAGAATAGAATTTAAAATTCTTCTTCTTACTTATAAGGTTTTGAATAATCAGGTCCCATCTTATCTTAGGGACCTCGTAGTACCATATCACCCCAATAGAGCGCTTCGCTCTCAGACTGCAGGCTTACTTGTAGTTCCTAGGGTTTGTAAGAGTAGAATGGGAGGCAGAGCCTTCAGCTTTCAGGCTCCTCTCCTGTGGAACCAGCTCCCAATTCAGATCAGGGAGACAGACACCCTCTCTACTTTTAAGATTAGGCTTAAAACTTTCCTTTTTGCTAAAGCTTATAGTTAGGGCTGGATCAGGTGACCCTGAACCATCCCTTAGTTATGCTGCTATAGACGTAGACTGCTGGGCGGTTCCCATGATGCACTGCTTCTTTCTCTTTTTGCTCTGTATGCACCACTCTGCATTTAATCATTAGTGATCGATCTCTGCTCCCCTCCACAGCATGTCTTTTTCCTGGTTCTCTCCCTCAGCCCCAACCAGTCCCAGCAGAAGACTGCCCCTCCCTGAGCCTGGTTCTGCTGGAGGTTTCTTCCTGTTAAAAGGGAGTTTTTCCTTCCCACTGTAGCCAAGTGCTTGCTCACAGGGGGTCGTTTTGACCGTTGGGGTTTTACATAATTATTGTATGGCCTTGCCTTACAATATAAAGCGCCTTGGGGCAACTGTTTGTTGTGATTTGGCGCTATATAAAAAAAATTGATTGATTGATTGATTGATTGATTGATTGATTGATTGATTGATTGATTGATTGATTGATTGATTGATTATGTTAATGAGACCCAGACTAAAGACCTCAGTGGGGTTGACAGTTGGACTGTTTGGGTTTAGGTGTGGTTCCAGAGTAGCATATACGTACAACTTTGGCAACTTTCTGGCTTTAAGAAACACTATAAGAAATCAAGAAAAAAAGATTGTGGCAGTCAGTAACGGTTACTTTTTTAGACCAAGCAGAGGAAAAAAATATGGAATCACTCAATTCTGAGGAATAAATTATGGAATCACCCTGTAAATTTTCATCCCCAAAACTAACACCTGCATCAAATCAGATCTGCTTGCTAGTCTGCATCTAAAAAGGAGTGATCACACCTTGGAGAGCTGTTGCACCAAGTGGACTGACATGAATCATGGCTCCAACACGAGAGATGTCAATTGAAACAAAGGAGAGGATTATCAAACTCTTAAAAGAGGGTAAATCATCACGCAATGTTGCAAAAGATGTTGGTTGTTCACAGTCAGCTGTGTCTAAACTCTGGACCAAATACAAACAACATGGGAAGGTTGTTAAAGGCAGACATACTGGTAGACCAAGGAAGACATCAAAGCGTCAAGACAGAAAACTTAAAGCAATATGTCTCAAAAATCAAAAAAATGCACAACAAAACAAATGAGGAACGAATGGGAGGAAACTGGAGTCAACGTCTGTCACCGAACTGTAAGAAACCGCCTAAAGGAAATGGGATTTACATACAGAAAAGCTAAACGAAAGCCATCATTAACACCTAAACAGAAAAAAACAAGGTTACAGTGGGCTAAGGAAAAGCAATCGTGGACTGTGGGTGACTGGATGAAAGTCATATTCAGTGATGAATCTCGAATCTGCATTGGGCAAGGTGATGATGCTGGAACTTTTGTTTGGTGCCGTTCCAATGGGATTTATAAAGATGACTGCCTGAAGAGAACATGTAAATTTCCACAGTCATTGATGATATGGGGCTGCATGTCAGGTAAAGGCACTGGGGAGATGGCTGTCATTACATCATCAATAAATGCACAAGTTTACGTTGATATTTTGGACAATTGAAAGGATGTTTGGGGATGATGAAATCATTTTTTCAAGATGATAATGCATCTTACCATAGAGCAAAAACTGTGAAAACATTCCTTGCAAAAAGACACCTAGGTCAATGTCATGGCATAGTGTCATTATCAACGAGCAGATGTGATTTGATGCAGGTGTTAGTTTTGGGGATGAAAATTTACAGGGTGATTCCATAATTTTTTCCTCAGAATTGAGTGATTCCATATTTTTTTCCTCTGCTTGGTCTAAAAAAGTAACAGTTACTGACTGCCACAATCTTTTTTCTTGATTTCTTATAGTGTTTCTTAAAGCCAGAAAGTTGCCATTTGAAATGACTTTAGTTTTGTGTCATGTCTGTGATCTTCTTTTTTTCTACAAAATTAAACAACTGAATGAACATCCTCTGAGGTCGGTGATTCCATAATTTTTGCCAGGGGTTGTATAAGATGCCTTGAAGTAGGTTTAGGATGAGACATTCCACGCAAGACATTGAAGCTGTTTTAGATTATGGTGATGATATCTCAAGCCATACCTCCATTCCTAATCCCCAAGATTTAGTTTATCGCTCTGCTTGAAGATTTACAGGTGACAGCTACATCACACCTCAGTACCTCTTGTATATGATACCCCCATCACAAATACGCCGATTGAGACTGAATGGCATCAGAATGACACATCTGGCCACAATCAGGAAATATTGAGGTATGATCTGAAGACCAACAGACGGCAGTCTGTGAGCATCTACATATTTGGTCCATTCGCTCAGATGTCTTGAGTGTGTTGCATATGTTCGAAACACTCTTGTCGCCATCGAGATGCGACGATGGTGCCATATGCAGCAGTACATGCATATGTTGCCATGTGCATGTGCATGATTCTATATGCAGTTTTTGCGTCATATGATTGCAGTCTACATATTCTGACGGCATCAAAACAGCATCTGAAATGATCTGATCATGGCTGATTGAGCTCTGAGATGGATCAGTCACAGCAAAGCCTGCCTACATGCTGTGCCACGTTTGTCCACCTCCAGTGGACCCCGGCCAGGGAGGGCAAAGGACATGTTGATATGTAATAACATGTATGTGGCACTGTGTGCATGTCAGAGGCTTGGTGCAGTGTCCCGTAACGCAGCTGAATGGGATGTCACCGCTATAACGCGCGCATTGTTACAGGTTCACCTCCTACGTCTGTAGCAGGTATGATGTGGAAATGTTTGCCCAGCCCATCAAAACATAAATACATGTCACTCACCTCCGGTACCCGTGTTCCACACCACAGTGCAGACAGTTGGTGAAGTGCCATTCACCCAGCTGTGCTGTGTGCTGGCAATGTCGATCAGCTGACAAATGGATAATCCACCTCTAGTATGAATAAATCCGATGTGAAGTGCCGTTCCACACCGATAATCCAACTACAGTTGTGATAAGATGCGTATCAAGTAAAATGGCCACAAAAAAAGAGTTTAAAAAAGAGAGAAGAAAAAAGTTTGCTGGCTGTGTCTGAAGAATGTTGTGCACATGGGGGAAGTTGGTGCACTGCCAGCACAGTTCAGCAGCAGTCCAGCCGGACAAATATATAGCAATGCAAGTATATACTGATCAAACACCTACAGAGATTTTTCACCGGACTGTACACAAGCAGGTGATCACTGACAGTTGTCCAGCTTTTTGTGTGCCCTCTCTGGATGGATAGCTCCTGTGCTCGCGTGCACACGTGTGGCGCACGTGCACACAGAGTAGTTGGCACAGCCATTATGAACACACATACACGCAGCTGAGCAAACATTTCAGCCACACACTCGAACACTGCTTTGATTACATGTTCTGCGCACGCGCGCGTAGCAGCTCGTTCAGCCATTATGAACACATGCATGCACCTGAGTGAATACCACACACATGCATGCTGTTTGGATCACTTGTTCTACTCATGTACATGCGCACTCCATCATGTGAGACACCCACACTCCTGCCAGCACACCCTCCTCCTGATGAGAGGTCAGTTTAGTGCTGAGAATGTGAGGACGAGTGGAGATTTGATTGCGTGGGTGAGTGAGTGGGTGAGTGACAGCTCCAATGTCGGTGCTGTCTGACAGCAGTCTGTGTCATCTGACTGCTGTAAATGGTAAATGGACTGCATTTATATAGCACTTTTCCATCTGCATAAGACCCTCAAAGCACTTTACAAATAATGCCTCACATTCACCCCGATGTCAGGTTGCTGCCATACAATACGCTCGCTACACACCGGGAGCAACTGGGGGACTAGCAACTGTTGTCTGAAATATGTTTGGGTGGCATCCTGCAGGTGTGCATGAGGCAGTTTGGATGTGTTCAGACACGGCTGACCACACCTCTTTTCCTCCCAACTGCATCCGGATTATGACCATATTTGCTGTTTCAGCCTGGTTCCTGCACATTCTTGCTATATGTGATGGGGGCTTAAAGGCTAGATGGGTATTTCTAATAGTAAAAAATTGTGACATGCAGATTCTTGTTTATCTACAAACACTTTAATTGCAATTTCTAATTGTAACATTTCTCTGCTGAACATGTCATTGTTTTACAAAGCAATCCACCAGTCTCACAGATGAAGTGCTAAATCCCAACAAGATCATAGATAGATAGATAGATAGGTAGGTAGATGATGCAAGAATGCATGCATGCATGCATGCTTGGGGGCGTCCATCAATGCTTTGAGATACCTTTGGTGTCTTCTTTTATGACTTTAGAGCCCAAAATTGGAACCGTAGCATTTCCCACAGGTTCGGCATGGAACAAATGCTCTGACGGCGTTGTTCTTGTTGATGATGAGTGCAGTTGGGCTCAAAGGTCTGCACAGCCCTGTGGCATAGTGAGCACCACTCAGCTGGCTAATGATGAGTCGCTCCAGGTTAGAGGGACAGATGCTGCACTTCTTTAAGTAGTCTTGAGGTGATGTTTGAAGTGCTTCTTCTGACCTCCAACCAGAGGTGCAAAACTCCGGCTTCAGAAAGTAAAAGTCCAGCCACATATTTGTTCCTTCTTCCAAATAAACCAGCTGATGGTAATTAGTTCAGCTCTTCAGGCAGGTGGATGAGCTAATTAACGAGATCACGTGTTTTAGATTCACAGGTTGAAGCAATACATGGGAGGGTTTTTACTTTCTGAAGATGGAGTTTTACACCACTCCCTTCAACACTGCTGTGACCAATAACAAGTTCACCAAAGACGAGTTTTTGGGGCAGGCAATCTTCAGACATTGAACAGATGTGACCCACCCAGCTAAGCCGCTGTTGGATAATGTGGGCCTCTATGCTCATACAACATGTGGACTGGAGGATGATTTGGTGAGGAACCTGACCTAGGATCCTTTGCAAGCAGTGGATATGAAGGTCTCGAGGCTCTTGATATGGGCCCTGTAGATGGTCCAGACCTCACACCCATAGCCCAGGGATTGTGATGCCTGATGACTATTTTGCTTCCATTTACTTTGTAATTTGTAATATACTTTTGACGTGGGAAGCAGACCTATTGTTTAATGATATTTGGGATAGGTGGTCTGTTACATTGTTTTTAATGGTTAAGTGTCTGTCACACTATGATGGATTGAGGAAACGTATGTGTAATGTATATGAAATTTTGATCTCTTCATCTCTGTTGTTCTGTAAATGTCCGTTTCTCATTTGTAGAATGCGTTCCTTCTCAGCTGATGTCCGGCATATCTGTAGGAAACTTTTGTGCGTGCTCAAAACTGGCATGAATTCAGCATGAGGGGACAGAGGATGGGTTTCTGATGCAGCACAGCTGTTCAGTTAGCCAAGATCAGACTGAAGAAAAAGACAAGTGTAGCTGTATTCATTTTTATCGGTATGACAGAGCGTACCCAGAAGATTTTCTTGGTGAGAAGGCACCACAGAGAAAGAAGGGTGTTTGCTGTCCTCATTGTTGCAGCTGCAATGAATGCTGGCACAGTGAATCAGAATCAGAATTGCCTTTATTGTTATTGTAATTTGCATTGCAACGAGATTTGAGTGCAACTCCAAAACTTGCTTTCCATGGTGCGAGTAATTTTTAGCCAAATAAAAGATAATAAAATTTAATAATAAATTATTCAGAGTATATATACAACTTAATAAACATAAGATAAAATAAAATAAACTGTGGACCAAGTAAAATGTAAAGCGAGAATTTTATACAACTGTGGAATCATATTGCATGGGAATATTGCGTATGGTTTACAGATATTGCACAAGAAACTTGAAAAGTGCAGATTAGAGTGATTTGTTATTGTTCAGTGCAGTGATCACTCTGGGGAGCTGTCCCTGAGTCTGTTTTTTCTAGTTTTGATTGACCTATACAAGGGCCGGAGAGTAGAAGGTCAAACAGGTGGTTGCTGGGGTGGGATGCGTTTTTGCTAATGCTGGCGGCTCTGCTGAGGTAGCGAGAGCTGGCAATGTCTTCCAGGCTGGGCAGAGAGCAACCAGTGATCCCCTGGGCCATTTTGATCACCCTCTGCAGCGCTCTCCTGCCTGCTGCTGAGCACCCCCGTACCACGCTGTGATGTAGTACGTCAGGATGCTTTTGATGGTGGCTCTGTAGAACAACACAAGCAGCTTCTCCTCCAGATTGTTTCTCCTGAGCACCCTCCGGAAGTGGAGTCGCTGCTGGGCTTTCTTCACCACCACTGTGGTGTTGGCAGTCGAGGAGAGGCTGTCAGATAGCTGCACTCCCAGGAACCTGATGGAGCTGACCCTTTCTACACAGTCCCTTTGGATGTAGAGTGGGGCTGGGTCAGCCCTGCCCTTCCTGAAGTCCAGGATTATTTCTTTTGTTTTTGTGCTGTTCAGCGGCAAGTTGTTAGCTGAACACCACACTGTCATTCAGTTGACCTTGTCTCTGTAATCAGGCTCATCCCCTCCTTAAGATGAGCCCAATCACGGTGGTATGATCCGCAAACTTTATGATGGTGTTTGTGGGATGGGTCAGAGAGCAGTCGTGCGTGTAAAGGGTGAACAGGAGGGGGCTCAGTACACAGGAGGGGAACCAGTGCTGAGTGTGATGGTGGAGGAAAGGTGGGGGCCAAGATTCACAGACTGTTGGCGGTTTGTGAGGAAGTCCTTGATCCACTGGCAGATGGGGGTGGAGATACCTAGATATGTCAGTTTCTGGACCAGGATCTCCGGGATGATGTGGTTGAAGGCTGAGCTGAAGTCCACGAAGAGCAGCGTAGCATAGCTCCCCTGGTGCTCCAGGTGGCTCAGCGTGGTGTGGAGAGCTGTGGTGATAGCGTCCTCTGTGGAGCGGTTTGCCCTGTAGGCAAACTGGTGGGGGTCCAGAGTGGGAGGCAGACAGGCCCTGATGTGCTGAGAGACCAGTTTTTCAAAGCACTTCATGACCACAGGCGTAAGTGCAACAGGCCTGTAGTCATTTATGCTCTCCACTGCTGACTTCTTTGGAACGGGAATGATGGTGGAAGTTTTGAGGCAGAATGGAATGATGGCCTGCGACAGGGACAGGTTGAAGATGCAGGTGAAAACTCCAGCTAGTTGGTCAGCACACGCTTTGAGTACCTTTCTAGGTACACCATCGGGGCCGGCCGCCTTCCTGGGGTTCACTACCTTCAGCACGCATCTCACTTCATGTTCCTGAAGTATGAAGCATGCTAGTACTGGAGGGTGGTGGGTGTGGATTTGTTGCTGGTCTGTCTGCTTCGCAGCAGGCAAAGAAGCGGTTCAGCTCCTCTGCCAGCAAGACGTCAGACCTAGCATTTCCTGGGTTGCTGCTTCTGTAATTGGTTATATGATTTATTCCCTCCCACATCCTTCTGGGGTCATTCACAGTGAAGTGGTCCTCTATCTTTTTCTTGTAAGCAGCCTTGGCCTCTCTGATGCCTCTCTTCAGATCGTTCCTGGCCTCGCTGTACAGGGCGCTGTCCCCTGATTTAAAGGTGGTGTTGTGGCTTTTTAATAGGGACTGGACTGCACTGTTCATCCAGGGCTTCTGGTTTGGAAAAACCCTGACCCTTTTGTTGATGGTGATAGTGTCAACACAGTTCTTAATGTAGGAGAGTACGGTGTCAGTGTACTCCTGCAGGTTGTGGCTGGAAAATAAATCCCATACAGTCCGTGAGAAGCAGTCCTGTAGCTGGGAGAGCACTCCCTCACGCCAGGTTTGGATAGTCTTTTGTTGTGGCTTTGTTCGCCTCAGCAGGGGGGTGTAGGTGGGGGTGAGGGTCAGGCAGAGACGTTCTGATCCAGCGAGATGGAGGAGGGGGGGTGACTTAGTATGCATGTTTTATGTTTGAGTAAACATGGTCCAAAGAATTTTCCCCTCTGGTGGCACACTTCACGTACTGGACGAACTTAGGGAGCACAGTCTTTAAACACGCTTGGCTGAAGTCACCAGTAACAATACAAACACCATCTGAGTGGGCCAGCTGCTGTTTATTTACACAGGCAAGCAAAAGGCTAAGAGCTGTGCTAACGTTAGCATCGGGTGGGATGTAAACAACAAACACAACGACTACTGTGAACTCCCTTGGGAGATGAAAAGGTCTGCACGAGACTGCCAGCACCTCTAAATCAGGAGAACAGTGAGAGTCAATGACCCTGCTGCTACAGCACCACTTGCAGTTCACATAAACACAGAGCCCTCTACCTCTGCTCTTACCCGAATCACTGGTTCTGTCCTGCTGGTATAGCGTGTGGCTTGCTAGCTCGACTACAGCGTTGGGTATCAGCGGGTGAAGCCACATGTCCGTGATGAAAATAACACTGCATTTCTGCACAAAGCTGTTTGTAGCCATCTGTAGCTCCAATTCGTCCATTTTTTGGGTGATGGATCTGGCGTTTGAGGGGAAGAGGCTCTGTAATGCTGGCCTGTGAGGTTGTTTATGTAGCCTAGCATTGGAGCCGGACCAACATCCTCGCTTCTGCTTCCTGTCTCTACGCCGCCTTCTCCGCCTGCTGGGCAGGCTGGTAATTCACGGAGAGCCCGGTGTTCTCGCTATGTCCTCCGGGATGTTGTGGTACTGGTGGAATTCGCTCGTAACCGACACTTTGTACCTCAGACCGAGGTCAATAAAGTTCTGGTGGCTGAAGCTGTGGGTCGCTTTACAAAATTCGAAGAATATATGCGCAAAAAGTAAGAAAAACAAGCACCAAATTGGAGAGCTAAAAGCCGCTGCACCCATGCGCGCTACCATCTTGCTCTTCATTTTAATGGTGGAGAAGATGGTTTAGCACATGAATGTAGTGAGGAAGCATGGTGTCATGATCCCTGAGCAAGCTGGATTCTAGCTACATTTGTGTTCAAACCTCGGCGAATCCCACTCAAATCCGTTTCTCAAAGTGCACATACAGTATGTCCTGAATCCAGAAAAATAGCTGTGCTGAATGCAGCTGTTTGTGTTGCTACTGGAAATGTGGTATCATCAGTCCATCAGAGCCCCAAATCCACCAGGGACTGACGAGTTAAACAATATTTGTCACTGGACAAAATATTTTGTATTTATAGTGTATACAGTTGTGTTAAAAAAATAGCAGAGTGTTCAAAAAATATATATTTGCTTTTATTTTCATACATGCAAATGGATTGGGAACACTGCACATTCTATTCATTCATTCATTTTCAGCCTCTTATCCGGGTCCAGGTCCTGGTTCCAGCAAAGCAGGCAGCTCATCCCACAGTTTTCTATCCTCAGAGAAGTTTTTTAACTCTTCCTGGGGGATCCCAAGGTGTTCCCAACCCAGCTGGGAAATATAATCTCTCTTGCATATATTAGGTCTTCCCCGCGACCTCCTCCCGGTTGGACATGTCCTGAAGAACTCCCTAGTGAGACGACCAGGGGTTCATCCTCACCAGTTGCCCAAACCACCTCAGCTGGCTCCTATTGATGCAATGAAGCAGTGGCTCTAATCTGAGTCTTTCCCACATAGTCAAGATTTTCACTCTGTCCACGAGTGTAATCCCATATACCCGACACAGGAATCTCATTTCTGCTGCTTATTGTTTGAGTCATTACCTAAAGCTCATGACCATAGGTGATGATAGGAACGTAAATCAACTGATAATTGAGAGTCTCGCCTTCTGGCTCAGCTCCTCCTTCACCACGACAGTCTGGTACAGTGTCCGGAAGATTTCAGATGCTGCCGAAACCTAACTATCGATCTCACACTCCAACTTGCTCCCACTCATGATTGAGTCAAATTTTCGTGACAGGGTTTTTTACTCACTATTCATAATCCTACTTCTACCCTCAATCCTAACCTTAACCATAACCTAACCCTACTCCTCCCCCCAACCCTAACCATAACCATCCCAAACCCACCGCTTCACTTTTAATTTTGTGCAGCCATCATGGAATGAATGAGAATGAATTTGTGCTGCCGTGACAAAAATGAGGCGCTTTTTGTCACAATATCACAAACCAATAGATTAATGTATATTTTGTGCTGCTGAATCAGGACTTGCCGTGAGACCAGATGCAACTTGGGGCAGTAACTCTCCCCTGACCCAGAGGGCTCAATGCACTGTTTTCCAACAGAAGACCGTGATCTCAGATTTGGAGATGCTGATTCTCATCCCAGTTGCTTCACATTGGGTCCACAAACCTGTTCAGTGGGCACTGGAGTTCACTTCCTGGAGAAACCAACAGAACCGAGAATGCAAACACAGCTCCTACTTTGGTCATACAGAGACCAGATCACATGTTGCAGCAAATCCAGTACTCCATATTCCCACAGCATCCCCCACAGGATATCCTGAGGGACCCGGTCTTTCTCATGTCCAGAAAACACTTCCAAGACCCCTCCAATATCCTTGCAAGGGTAAAGGGCTGGTCTGCTGTTCTATGATCAGGATAGAACCTGCATTGCTCCTCCTGAATCTGAGTTCTGAGTAATGATCCATGTCTTCTCTCTAATACGCTGGCATAGGCTTTCCCAGGGAGGCTGAAAAGTGTGATTAATCTGTATTTGGAACACACTCTCTGGTTCACTTTTTTAAAGATGTAGACCACCACCCCAGTTTGCCTATCCAGAGGTACTGTCCCCGACGTCTATGCAACATTCTATGAACGTATCAGCCATGACAGCCCAACAACATCAAGAGACTTCAGGAACTCGGGACAAATCTCATCCACCCCAGGCAACTTGCCACAGAGGAGTTGTTTGACTATCTTTGTAACTTCCACTAGGGTAATTGTGCCAGAGCCGCCTGAACCTTCCATCCCTGCCTCCTTGATGGAGGGCATCTCAGTAGGGTTGAGGAGATCCTCAAAGTGTTCTTTCGACCATCTGACGATATCCTCACTCCAGTTTAGCAGTTCTTTCCTGCTGAACATAGCTTGTGCTAAGAACTTCCTCCCTTTCCTGAGGTGCCTGACAGTTTGCCAGAACTGCTTTGAGGCTGACCGAAAGTCATTTTCCATGGCCTCTTCAAACTGCCCAAGTTTTTGCTTCAGCCTCCACTGAGGCTGCTGTCCTTCTGGCCTACTGGTACCTATCCACTGAGTCCGGAGACCTCTGTGCTAACCAAAACCAAAAGGCCTGACAACTTCCCTTACCACTGGAGTACACCAGCAGATTCTTGTGTTTCTGAAACAACAAGCACTGACAACCTTCTGGCCACAACTCAGAGCAGCCGCTTTAGCAATGGAGGCCTTGAACATGGACCACTCTGCTTCCATGTCCCTGACCTTGCTCGAGAACTGGGAGAAGTTTCTTTGAAGGTGTGAGTTGAAGGCCACGCTCTAAAAAATGAACCGCTGTCTCAATGAGAAAAATGATGTAACAATTTGCATAGTTTTTTTTTTAAGTTTTTTTTTTTTTTTGTTATTTCAATTTAACTCAAGTTATTTAAATTTAACTACAGAAGTCTTGTGGCATTAACTCAGTTGAAAGTTAAAATAACTAAGTTGAACTAACTTTAAGAAAATATGCAAATTGTTGCATCTATTTTTGAGACAGCAGTTCCTTTTTTAGAGTGCATCTGGACAGGCTCTTCCACCAAGCATTCCCAGAAAACCCTAACCACATATTTAGGTGTTCCAGGTCAGCTAGGTGGCTTACCCCACCATCTGACCCTACTCATCACCAAATGGTGATCATTTGACAGCTCCACCCCTTTCTTCACCCGAGTATTCAAGACACACGGTCACATGTCTGACGACATAATTACAAAATCGATAATCACCCTTTTACCTAGGGTGTTCTGGTACCACGTGTACTTATGAACACCCTTGTGCTCGAACAAGGTGTTTCTTATGGACAATTGATGACCAGCATAGAAGTCCAATAACAAAACATCACTCAGATTCAGCTCAGGGGGCATTCCTCCCAATCACTCCCCTCCACGTTTCTCCATTGTTGTCACGTGTAGAACTAAGGAATCTTCAGCAGGAATCTTTTCTGGGATCCCACTCAGAGTCTCCAAGAAGGCTTGATACTCTGAACTGCTGTTTGGTGCATATGCCCTCAGATTCCTCTCTGCAACACAAAATCACATAGAGGTAGCCTTCTCATTCACTGGGGAAAACTCCAAAATAACAGCAGTCAGCCAGGGACTTGTGAGTATCCCCACACGTGCCTCTCACACTGGACAACTCTGGTAAAAAAGAGAGTCCAGCCCCTTTCCAGGAGTATGGTCCCAGAGCCTGTGCTATGTGAGGAGGTTAGCCCAACTATTTTTAGTTGGTATCTCTTGACCTCTCGCACAACCTTGGGCTTCTTTCCCACCAGAGAGGTAACATTCCACATTACAAGAGTTAAGTTCGATAGCCAAGTGTCAGTCTGTGTGTGTCCACTGCCAGAAAACCAGTGCATCAGATCCTCTACAGACTCCCTGCAGGTGGAGAGCCCAAATGGAGATGACACAGTGCTGTTTCTGCAGGCTGGGCCTATCTGAGTCCCATGGTGGTAGACCAGCCACCAGGAGATCGCCTGCACCCCCCCACCACCACCACCACCACCACCATCACCACCAGGCTTGGCAACAAGAGGAGTCCCCGGTCTCCCTAATTTGGGCAAGGTGACTCTATCCCTAACTGTCTCAATCATAAAGAGTCATGACAACGTTGTCTTCCTAATAAAACTTTTTCTTCACTTTCTGTAAAGTAGTAACAAATTTGATACATTTTTGTTCATGTTTTGATTTGGAATAGAATGTGCAGTATTCCCAATACATTTGTATGTATGAAAATAAAAGCTAATGCACGGATTTTGAGCTTTACTTACGTTTTTAAACACACTGCTATTATTTTGAACAGTATTTATATTGTGACCTTTCAGTGGTCCTTGGTCTGAAAACGTTTGAGATCCACTGTATGAGAACTATAACCTTGTGTTGCAAGAGAGTGGTTCACAGTTTATACACCAAGTTTGTTTGAAATCACTCTTTGCCTACTGCAGATCATTCAGTTCAAGAGTAATAATAAGGTGAGTTTTCCTTGAATTTTTTTTTTTTTTTGGCAGGGGGGATCTGTTCCTTTTTACTCACCATAATATCCACACAATACCACTCAGTACTTTACAGTAACAAAGAGAGAGTGGCCTTTAGGCTTTGGAAAGATATATAAAACAAGTTAATTTAAAGCAACATCTAACTTCAAAACCAGATAAATGTTTTGAAGGGCCACAAATTAATCTGAATTAGATCAAACGACATGAAAAATGGTGCCAGTTGGTCCAGGACATACAGAGCTGTGTCGCAGAGGGAAAGTTTTTACTCATGTTGTATTCTATGTATGTTGCACCTTTCCACGTTCTAGTGACTGCTGGGTACCCCTGGTAGCTGCAGGCATGACTTCATACTTGATGGTGATAATCCAGTCATATCCACCACAAATATATTTCGATTTCAGCAGCTGTGGCACGTTGATGTAATATTAAATTTGTGTTGCCTTATATATTTAACTCTGTAACAGTCACTCTGAAATAATTTTGTTTCACCATTAATAGCATCTAACAGTGCTATTTTCATTTATTATAAAGTACATGTATATATGATGTGTGTTATTAAGTAGAATTAAATGTACGTTATTATGACCCAGTCAAACATGGCATCCTTTTATGTTTAAGGCTGTCACTCATATTTTAACCCTCTCCAAAGTGTTCTTATACATGGGACACAGTGTGTGTACATGCATACATAATCACAACGTATGTGTTAAAATTGTCCCGAGCATCTTTTAGGTCCTGTTTTGTGAGTGTGCAACAGTTAAAAATGAGGCCCCTGCACACTTAAAACACTTGTGCCTACTGCATATCCAGTAGGTGGCAGACGTGTCTATGAGACATGATATAGATGACACAAAGTTACTTATTTAAATGATTTGGTGCATCAAGGTTTGTCAGAGTCTGTCTGACACCAGAGTCTGTCTCAGGGTGCATATATGGACAAATACACACAGTCAATTTTACAATTCACCCATCCTGCATGTCTTTGGAAGTGAGAAGAATGCAGAGTGAGCCCACGCAAACACAGGGAGAACATACAACATACAAACTCCACACAGAAAGGACCAGGTGGGAAACGATCTAATCCACCATAATTATTCTTTAGTGTTTTATTAGATATAATTTATTTATTTGCTTTGTTTTTGCATCATGTTAAACTGGAGAGAATAAACTCATTCATTCATTTAGCTCGTCACTCAATGATTTTAGTGGGAAAATGCCTAATGCCTTAAACTTTATGAAGACAAAAATTTAGTTTTTGTGGCTGTTTTGTGAAATAAAAAATAAACTGATACTGACAATTAAAAATTGGCTGCTTGAGGAAAATAAATAACAATAGTCGGCACTCTGTTCAGTCAAGTGAGTGGCACTGAGAAGGTTTTTTTTTTTTTTTAATCAGTCATAAAGACTTGAACCTTGAGTCCCCTAAAAAGTATCAGCATGACCAATCACCTCTGTCCAGGCACTGTACGACTCCATAAGATCTTCTCAGATGTCTCTTGATCTCAAAGGCAGAGGACCCAGAGACATGAATGTCACTGCTGATAAGCAAATCTCTTTACAAGAATGATATTTTGTCTGCACAGAAGATACGGTTCTGTTGGCTAAGTCCAAAATATCATTAAAAGCCTGTATAGTAGTCTTGATCCAGAACAATCAAAAACACAGACACTCAAACACCCGACTCATCTTCTAAGGTGGGGAGATGACAGTCTCGTGGTTAAGCGTTGGGCTTGAGACCAGAGGATCCTGTGTTCAAATCCCAGCCTGACTGGAAATTCACTAAGGGTCCTTGGTCAAGGTCCTTAATCCCCTAGTTGCTCCTGGTGTGTAGTGAGCACCTTGCATGGCAGCACCCTGACATTGGGGTGAATGTGAGGCATTATTGTGAAGTGCTTTGAGCGTCTGATGCAGATGGAAAAGCGCTATATAAATGCAGTCCATTTACCATTTTACCATTTCTGTCAAAACAGCCACTGATTCTGTAAAGATCACAGCATCATCCACACAGTCAATGCCAGTACACCTTTCCTTGCTGAGCATGGCATCTGAGTTGTTTGGCTCCACAGCACCAGTTTAAGCAAGTGCTGAACAGAGTATGAGCCAGAACACCTGGGAAAATGTTAGACTCTTCTACCGCTCTGCACAGCTTTCACAGTACATGTGCACAGGTTGGCTGTGATGTACAGCATCTTCATGAGTCTCACAACAATTTGCATGTCCCAAAGTGCAGCCTGGTCAACCAAATCAAATGCTTTGTGAAAACCCACATCCTCTGCAAAGAAGCACTACTGATGTTCACGCTTGCACTCAAGTGAGGACTCGCAGAGCTATAGGACATGGTCAATGGTTGAACTCTTGGGCAGCAGCTTGTGTGTTCAGGTCACTGAGCATCAAATAACTGGAACTGAATGTCAAGAATGAATGATCTTTGCAAGTATCTTTTACTGGCACATAGAACACTGGAATACACCTGTAGTTGTTGCAGTCCAGGTGATCAGGCCATCTGGAAGGCTTCAGCTCCAACACCACAGTGTCTAGGAGCTTTGGTGAAATTCATACAAATCTGATTCAAGTTATGATGTGCATAAGAAAGTGTAGCTCACAAACGCATACCGTGACACATGGATGAAGGGAAGATTACAACTCTATACCCCTTTCTGATGAGGATAACAGACACTGAGTGCTAAATGAAGCTTTATATTCACACTAGCTGGGGTACCCGGAGCTGCCTGGGTTAGCCTGTTTTAGACATAAGCCAAATGCCAATCATTTTATCAAAACAATTGCCCAACATTTGTTTTTGTAATGCTGATGTCTTATAAATACAGTAGTGTTCAGAATAATAGTAGTGCTGTGTGACTAAAAAGATTAATCCAGGTTTTGAGTATATTTCTTATTGTTACATGGGAAACAAGGTACCAGTAGATTCAGTAGATTCTCACTAATCCAACAAGACCAAGCATTCATGATATGCACACTCTTAAGGCTATGAAATTGGGCTATTAGTAAAAAAAAAAAGTAGAAAAGGGGGTGTTCACAATAATAGTAGTGTGGCATTCAGTCAGTGAGTTCGTCAATTTTGTGGAACAAACGGGTGTGAATCAGGTGTCTCCTATTTAAGGATGAAGCCAGCACCTGTTGAACATGCTTTTCTCTTTGAAAGCCGGAGGAAAATGGGACGTTCAAGACATTGTTCAGAAGAACAGCGTAGTTTGATTAAAAAGTTGATTGGAGAGGGGAAAACTTAAACGCCGGTGCAAAAAAGTATAGGCTGTTCATCTACAATGATCTCCAATGCTTTAAAATGGACAAAAAAAAAAAAAAACGAGACGCGTGGAAGAAAATGGAAAACAACCATCAAAATGGATAGAAGAATAACCAGAATGGCAAAGGCTCACCCATTGATCAGCTCCAGGATGATCAAAAACAGTCTGCAGTTACCTGTAAGTGCTGTGGCAGTTAGAAGATGCCTGTGTGAAGCTAATTTATTTGCAAGAATCCCCCACAAAGTCCCTCTGTTAAATAAAAGACATGTGCAGAAGAGGTTACAATTTGCCAAAGAACACATCAACTGGCCTAAAGAGAAATGGAGGAATATTTTGTGGACTGATGAGAGTAAAATTGTTCTTTTTGGGTCCAAGGGCTGCAGACAGTTTGTGAGATGACCCCCAAACTCTGAATTCAAGCCACAGTTCACAGTGAAGACAGTGAAGCATGGTGGTGCAAGCATCGTGATATGGGCATGTTTCTCCTACTATGGTGTTGGGCCTATATATCGCATACCAGGTATCATGGATCAGTTTGGTTATGTCAAAATATCCATGTTGCCTTATGCTGAAGAGGACATGCCCTTGAAATGGGTGTTTTAACAAGACAATGACCCCAAGCACACTATCAATCAATCAATCAATCAATCAATTTTATTTATATAGCGCCAAATCACAACAAACAGTTGCCCCAAGGCACTTTATATTGTAAGGCAAGGCCATACAATAATTACGTAAAAACCCCAATGGTCAAAACGACCCCCTGTGAGCAAGCACTTGGTGACAGTGGGAAGGAAATCTCCCTTTTAACAGGAAGAAACCTCCAGCAGAACCAGGCTCAGGGAGGGGCAGTCTTCTGCTGGGACTGGTTGGGGCTGAGGGAGAGAACCAAGAAAAAGACATGCTGTGGAGGGGAGCAGAGATCAATCACTAATGATTAAATGCAGAGTGGTGCATACAGAGCAAAAAGAGAAAGAAACACTCAGTGCATCATGGGAACCCCCCAGCAGTCTAAGTCTATAGCAGCATAACTAAGGGATGGTTCAGGGTCACCTGATCCAGCCCTAACTATAAGCTTTAGCAAAAAGGAAAGTTTTAAGCCTAATCTTAAAAGTAGAGAGGGTGTCTGTCTCCCTGATCTGAATTGGGAGCTGGTTCCACAGGAGAGGAGCCTGAAAGCTGAAGGCTCTGCCTCCCATTCTACTCTTACAAACCCTAGGAACTACAAGTAAACCTGCAGTCTGAGAGCGATGGAAACATTTTACACTAGTAAACGAGCAAAATCTTGGTTCCAAACCAACAAAAGTAATGCCTCGCAGATGTGACAAAATCATGAAAAACTGTGGTTATACAACTTATTACTACTTTAGTGACTCACAGGATTCCTAAAAAAGCAGTTTGAACATAATAGTTTTGAGTTTGTAGCATCAACAGCAGATGCTACTATTATTGTGAACACCCCCTTTTCTACTTTTTTAGCCCAATTTCATAGCCTTAAGAGTGTGCATATCATGAATGCTTGGTCTTGTTGGATTTGTGAGAATCTACTGAATCTACTGGTACCTTGTTTCCCATGTAACAATAACAAATATACTCAAAACCTGGATTAATCTTTTTAGTCACATAACACTACTATTATTCTGAACACTACTGTATAATAGTTAATGGGCTAAAGTTTGTCCAGCAGAACTATAAGGGGTGGACTCCCCAAACTAAGTGGAAATACTTGGTTAAAAGACAAACACATTTGAAGTCCTTCATGCAGAATTTGTTTTGCAATCAAATTTATAACAAAATTACACACAAAAGGTAGTTAACAACAATTGTAAATTCAGTGAATCAAAACTGAGGTAGTGGTGTATTTCATTGTTTTTACATTGCAATTTTACAATCATAAAATGAATGTATTCAGACAGGAAGGCAAACTGGGTTATACAGGACAGTCAGGTGCTTAACAGTTGCGAACATAAAGTAGCTGAAGAAAGGGATTAAATAATCAGAGATGGCTAACACTTATACAGGGCTGGAAATTTGAATCTGCCTGGTCATACCCACAGCCGGCTACTTTGGGGGTAATTTTCAGTTTAACTTTTAAAAAATGGTACCTGTTTGTTCCCCATGTCATGAGGATTCAGAATATATATAGTTTGTAGGGCTACATATTATAGTTTGGGAGTTTATCCCAGACAGACAGAAAGACAGAAGTGGCAGCATGAAAAGCATATGGTACAACACTGTATGGTCTTACATAAATGGCTGTTTTGTGGGTAATTTTCAGTTCAACTTTAAAAAAAATGGTACCAGTTTGTTTCCCATGTCATGAAGATTCAGAATATATATAGTTTTTAGGGTGACATGTTATAGTTTGGGAGTTTATCCCGGACAGCTAAGCTACCGCTGTGTGTGAGAGAGACACACACGACTTGCATAACTCTCTCATGTTCTAAAAATACACAGTTTCTCTTTAGAAGCATTACATGTCAAAGTCAAATTCTAGCCAACAAATCACAATGGTGTCTGAATTCAAAGCTGAGTGCTGCTCTTAATCTAAACCTGCCTGTCCTTGAACCAAGTTGCTGGGTGAAACCGATGACTGACTGAAGCCATCCATTGCTGTTATCCATTGATGTCCTGCTCAGATCAGCTGAGTGGTTTCATGGTTCTTTAAATGTTGATAAACTAAGTAAAGTATGGAAAATTACATTTAAGAAATACAAAAAACAAAGACATGTAGTCATCTACAACCCCTGGCAAAAATTATGGAATCACCGGCCTCGGAGGATGTTCATTCAGATGTTTAATTTTGTAGAAAAAAATCAGATCACAGATATGACACAAAACTAAAGTCATTTCAAATGGCAACTTTCTGGCTTTAAGAAACACTATGAGAAATCAGGAAAAAAAATTGTGGCAGTCAGTAACGGTTACTTTTTAGACCAAGCAGAGGGAAAAAAATATGGATTCACTCAGTTCTGAGGAATAAATTATGGACTCACCCTGTAAATTTTCATACCCAAAACTAACACTTGCATCAAATCAGATCTGCTCGTTAGTCTGCATCTAAAAAGGAGTGAACACACCTTGGACAGCTGTTGCATCAAGTGGACTGACATGAATCATGGCTCCAACACGAGAGATGTCAATTGAAACAAAGGAGAGGATTATCAAACTCTTAAAAGAGGGTAAATCATCACGCAATGTTGCAAAAGATGTTGGTTGTTCACAGTCAGCTGTGTCTAAACTCTGGACCAAATACAAACAACATGGGAAGGTTGTTAAAGGCAAACATACTGGTAGACCAAGGAAGACATCAAAGCGTCAAGACAGAAAACTTAAAGCAATATGTCTCAAAAATCGAAAATGCACAACAAAACAAATGAGGAACGAATGAGAGGAAACTGGAGTTAATGTCTGTGACCGAACTGTAAGAAACCACCTAAAGGAAATGGGATTTACATACAGAAAAGCTAAATGAAAGCCACCATTAACACCTAAACAGAAAAAAACAAGGTTACAATAGGCTAAGGAAAAGCAATCGTGGACTGTGGGTGACTGGATGAAAGTCATATTCAGTGATGAATCTCAAATCTGCATTGGGCAAGGTGATGATGCTGGAACGTTTGTTTGGTGCCCTTCCAATGAGATTTATAAAGACGACTGCCTGAAGAGAACATGTAAATTTCCACAGTCATTGATGATATGGGGCTGCATGTCAGGTAAAGGCACTGTGGAGATGGCTGTCATTACATCATCAATAAATGCACAAGTTTACGTTGATATTTTGGACACTTTTCTTATTCCATCAATTGAAAGGATGTTTGGGGATGATGAAATCATTTTTCAAGATGACAATGCACTGCGCTGTGGTGGTTTGAATCATATTTGTCTAATAGATTACAATTTGTTCATGTAAATGGGGAATCTTCTTCACAGACTAAAGTTAATTATGGAGTTCCACAAGGTTCTGTGCTAGGACCAATTTTATTCACTTTATACATGCTTCCCTTAGGCAGTATTATTAGACGGTATTGCTTAAATTTTCATTGTTACGCAGATGATACCCAGCTTTATCTATCCATGAAGCCAGAGGACACACACCAATTAGCTAAACTGCAGGATTGTCTTACAGACATAAAGACATGGATGACCTCTAATTTCCTGCTTTTAAACTCAGATAAAACTGAAGTTATTGTACTTGGCCCCACAAATCTTAGAAACATGGTGTCTAACCAGATCCTTACTCTGGATGGCATTACCCTGACCTCTAGTAATACTGTGAGAAATCTTGGAGTCATTTTTGATCAGGATATGTCATTCAAAGCGCATATTAAACAAATATGTAGGACTGCTTTTTTGCATTTACGCAATATCTCTAAAATTACAAAGGTCTTGTCTCAGAGTGATGCTGAAAAACTAATTCATGCATTTATTTCCTCTAGGCTGGACTATTGTAATTCATTATTATCAGGTTGTCCTAAAAGTTCCCTAAAAAGCCTTCAGTTAATTCAAAATGCTGCAGCTAGAGTACTGACGGGGACTAGAAGGAGAGAGCATATCTCACCCATATTGGCCTCTCTTCATTGGCTTCCTGTTAATTCTAGAATAGAATTTAAAATTCTTCTTCTTACTTATAAGGTTTTGAATAATCAGGTCCCATCTTATCTTAGGGACCTCGTAGTACCATATCACCCCAATAGAGCGCTTCGCTCTCAGACTGCAGGCTTACTTATAGTTCCTACGGTTTGTAAGAGTAGAATGGGAGGCAGAGCCTTCAGCTTTCAGGCTCCTCTCCTGTGGAACCAGCTCCCAATTCAGATCAGGGAGACAGACACCCTCTCTACTTTTAAGATTAGGCTTAAAACTTTCCTTTTTGCTAAAGCTTATAGTTAGGGCTGGATCAGGTGACCCTGAACCATCCCTTAGTTATGCTGCTATAGACGTAGACTGCTGGGGGGTTCCCATGATGCACTGTTTCTTTCTCTTTTTGCTCTGTATGCACCACTCTGCATTTAATCATTAATGATTGATCTCTGCTCCCCTCCACATCATGTCTTTTTCCTGCTTCTCTCCCTCAGCCCCAACCAGTCCCAGCAGAAGACTGCCCCTCCCTGAGCCTGGTTCTGCTGGAGGTTTCTTCCTGTTAAAAGGAAGTTTTTCCTTCCCACTGTAGCCAAGTGCTTGCTCACAGGGGGTCGTTTTGACCGTTGGGGTTTTACATAATTATTGTATGGCCTTGCCTTACAATATAAAGCGCCTTGGGGCAACTGTTTGTTGTGATTTGGCGCTATATAAAAAAAATTGATTGATTGATTGATAATGCATCTTGCCATAGAGCAAAAACTGTGAAAACATTCCTTGCAAAAAGACACATAGTCACAATGACTTTAGTCAAGTCAAATTCTAGCCAACAAATCACAATGGTGTCTGAATTCAAAGCTGAGTGCTGCTCTTAATCTAAACCTGCCTGTCCTTGAACCAAGTTGCTGGGTGAAACCAATGACTGACTGAAGCCATCCATTGCTGTTATCCATTGATGTCCTGCTCAGATCAGCTGAGTGGTTTCATGGTTCTTTAAATGTTGATAAACTAAGTAAAGTATGGAAAATTACATTTAAGAAATACAAAAAACAAAGACATGTAGTCATCTACAACCCCTGGCAAAAATTATGGAATCACCGGCCTCGGAGGATGTTCATTCAGATGTTTAATTTTGTAGAAAAAAAGCAGATCACAGATATGACACAAAACTAAAGTCATTTCAAATGGCAACTTTCTGGCTTTAAGAAACACTATGAGAAATCAGGAAAAAAAAATTGTGGCAGTCAGTAACGGTTACTTTTTAGACCAAGCAGAGGGAAAAAAATATGGAATCACTCAATTCTGAGGAAAAAATTATGGAATCATGAAAAACAAAAGAACGCTCCAACACATCACTAGTATTTTGTTGCACCACCTCTGGCTTTTATAACAGCTTGCAGTCTCTGAGGCATGGACTTAATGAGCGACAAACAGTACTCTTCATCAATCTGGCTCCAACTTTCTCTGATTGCTGTTGCCAGATCAGCTTTGCAGGTTGGAGCCTTGTCATGGACCATTTTCTTCAACTTCCACCAAAGATTTTCAATTGGATTAAGATCCGGACTATTTGCAGACCATGACATTGACCCTATGTATCTTTTTGCAAGGAATGTTTTCACAGTTTTTGCTCTATGGCAAGATGAATTATCATCTTGAAAAATGATTTCATCATCCCCAAACATCCTTTCAATTGATGGAATAAGAAAAGTGTCCAAAATATCAACGTAAACTTGTGCATTTATTGATGATGTAATGATGTAATGACAGCCATCTCCACAGTGCCTTTACCTGACATGCAGCCCCATATCATCAATGACTGTGGAAATTTACATGTTCTCTTCAGGCAGTCGTCTTTATAAATCTCATTGGAAGGGCACCAAACAAACGTTCCAGCATCATCACCTTGCCCAATGCAGATTTGAGATTCATCACTGAATATGACTTTCATCCAGTCACCCACAGTCCACGATTGCTTTTCCTTAGCCTATTGTAACCTTGTTTTTTTCTGTTTAGGTGTTAATGGTGGCTTTCATTTAGCTTTTCTGTATGTAAATCCCATTTCCTTTAGGCGGTTTCTTACAGTTCGGTCACAGACATTAACTCCAGTTTCCTCTCATTCGTTCCTCATTTCTTTTGTTGTGCATTTTCGATTTTTGAGACATATTGCTTTAAGTTTTCTGTCTTGACGCTTTGATGTCTTCCTTGGTCTACCAGTATGTTTGCCTTTAACAACCTTCCCATGTTGTTTGTATTTGGTCCAGAGTTTAGACACAGCTGGCTGTGAACAACCAACATCTTTTGCAACATTGCGTGATGATTTACCCTCTTTTAAGAGTTTGATAATCCTCTCCTTTGTTTCAATTGACATCTCTCGTGTTGGAGCCATGATTCATGTCAGTCCACTTGATGCAACAGCTCTCCAAGGTGTGATCACTCCTTTTTAGATGCAGACTAACGAGCAGATCTGATTTGATGCAAGTGTTAGTTTTGGGGATGAAAATTTACAGGGTGAGTCCATAATTTATTCCTCAGAACTGAGTGAATCCATTTTTTTTTCCCTCTGCTTGGTCTAAAAAGTAACCGTTACTGACTGCCACAATTATTTTTCCTGATTTCTTATAGTGTTTCTTAAAGCCAGAAAGTTGCTATTTGAAATGACTTTAGTTTTGTGTCATGTCTGTGATCTGCTTCTTTTCTACAACTGAATGAACATCCTCCGAGGCCGGTGATTCCATAATTATTGCAAGGGGTGTTGTTGTGCCGCAGGGTTCTGTCCTTGGGCCAATTCTATTTTCTTTGTACATTTTGCCATTGGGGTCAATTATAACCCAGCACAACCTGTCCTTTCATTGTTATGCAGATGATCTGCAAATCTATCTGCCTGTGAGGACTAATGGGAGTGATGCTTTGTCATCATTATTTAATTGTATTCGTGATATAAAGCAGTGGCTGTCCCAAAACGTCCTTTACCTGAATGATGGTAAAACTGAGATCATGGTGTTTGAGCGCTCTGGCATACCAAATGTGGTAACACCAAATTTTGGTGCTTTGGCTAACTATGTAAAACCAGCTGTCAAGAATTTGGGAGTGATATCTGACAGCTGTTTGAGGTTCGATCAACAAATAAATTTTGTTGTCAAAGCTAGTTTTTTCCAACTTTGCCTTTTGGCTAAAATAAAGCACTTCCTCAGTAGACGTGATCTTGAGACGGCCATTCATGCTTTCATCAGCTCCAGACTTGATTATTGTAATGCACTTTATTCGGCTTGCATGTCTCCAGTTGGTGCAGAATGCTGCTGCTTGTCTTTTAACAAACACTTTTAGACGTGAGCATATTACACCCGTCCTGTACTCACTCCACTGGCTTCCAGTTTGTTTTAGAATTGATTTTAAAATTTTAATGTTTGTTTTTAAAGCTATTTATGGCCTTGCACCTCCCTACTTGTCTGAAATTTTAACTTTGCGCACCTACAGTAGGACATTAAGGGCGTCTGACCAGCTTTACTTAGATGTTCCAAGGTCAAGATATAAACGCTGGGGTGATCATGCTTTCGCGGTAGCTGGCCCCAGACTGTGGAATGAGCTACCTCTTGAGTTACGTACTATTCCTGACCTAGCACTTTTTAAATCTAAGTTAAAGACTTATTTATTTAAACTGGCTTTTAACACTTAGTGGGGAGGTGACATGTTCTGTTATTTTTATGTTCTTTTTTATGTGTTGTTTTAAAATATTATTTTTTATGTGTTTTGTGTTTTTAATGTTAAGCACTTTGGACACCAGTCGGTGCTGTAAAGCGCTTTATAAATAAATGTTGATTGATTGATTGATTGATCCATGTGGAGCTCGGAGTAGAGCTGCTGCTGATTCAACTGTGGTGGTTCGGGCATCTGGTAAGGATGCCCCCTGTGCACTCCCTAGGGAGGAACACCTCCTGGAGCACCTCTCCCTAGGGAGAGGTGCTCCAGGCACATCCATCTGGGAGAGACCCAGGACGAGGTGGAGAGATCATATCTCCATACTGGCCTGGGAACGCCTCGGTATCCACCAGTCAGAGGTTGTTAATGTGGCCTGGGAAAGGAAAGTTTGGGGTCCCCTGCTGGAGCTGTTGCCCCGTGACCCAGTTCCGGATAAGTGGTTGACGATGAGTGAGAGTGAAGTCATAGAGTTCCACCAATGACCGAGACAGCATGATCCTTGCGGCTTCTTCTTAAAGTACTAAATATTGAAAACTTTGAAGTGACATGATTTAATCTTTGGCAAAGAAAATCCAGGTTGAACAGCCTCCCCTACACAACACATTTCACCCACACATATGAACCATGTTTCAACCCTGCTTAAATCAGTATCAAGTTGTTTTACACATTTAAAATGCACAGTGAATACTGGGGAAGTGGAGGAAGAGGTAGCACAAAGAAAACTCTGTGTTCTTGTCAGAAAATAGGAAAGCTTTTGGTTGTCCTCTTAGAGGAAAGAACCCTGAGAAAGAAACATCTTGGGAATAGCATAGTGCAAAAATCCAGAACTACCGCATTTCTACATCTTTAATTACTTCAGTGAGGCTTTAAAACAAAGATTGAAGGTAAAGTGCAATTCACTGTCTTTGGTAATTACCTCATTCAGTTACCATGGAAACAGTTCTGTTCACCATCAGGTGTAATTGGGTCCAAGTAGACATTTTAGAATGAAAGTAGAGGCAACATTAAACAAAGAGGTTTCTCCATGATTGATGTCCACTGTGATGGTGTCTCACTGGGCTGTGACGTGGAGAGGAGGAGGAGGAGACACAAAATCATGTAAAATGAGGCAAAAAGGTGGCAACTTTCTCATACGGAATCTCGTTGAATTGGCCCACCACACGTGTGCACATGACGGCCGACTGTCTGCTGAATACCATCCAGAGTGGCGGTAAAAATATGTCCTCATAGAAAATGAAAATATAAACAATAAATCCAGATCACCTCATGCACATCCTCCACACAGGTGTAGCCCGTTGTCCATGCATACACAGGGGCCGCCGCCAGCCCAGCAGCATTACACTTATTTCCACTGAGAAAAATAAATAAATAAATAAAAACAGAAAAACACAAAAAATCTGGTTGGTGCAGCTCCTCTGTAGCTGGACAGGATGTGTCCAGTGTGCGTGCACAGCTGGACTGTGCATCCACAACTGGACCACACATCAAACTTAGTTGTATTAGATGATGTGGCTCCTCCGTGGCAGGACGGGACACACAGGCACTATGATCCTTTAAAAGTGCTCCCATAAAAACAAAATAAAAGAATGAACCCTGAGGGCTGACACTGTCCTCATTCCCCGCACAGGTGATGTCCAGCATGCTGTCCACAAGTGCATGGCGGGTGGCCACCGGCCACAAACTTTAAACTTAATTTCCACTTCTGTCCTCAGATAAATAAATAAATAAATGAATACAAAGAGGGAAATACAATAAATCCAGTTCATGCAGCTTGTCTGTGGTTGGACAGGACACGTCCAGCCCGCTAACCCCCATGCACAGAGGATGGGTGCCAGCCCGTCTGCAGAGCAGGATGCATCCTGCCAGGGACCTGTTTGAGTGTCTTCCTTCGGGTAGGCACAATCGATCTATTAAATGTGGGACATAACATTATAGAAAAAGTTTCTTCCCACAAGCCGTGGCAATGATCAACACGCTTTGATTAGTTTTAAATGTATCTTAAATTATTTTGTGGCTTTGTCATTTTTATGGCATTTTTTGTGTTCTTTTATGTCTTTTTATTGTTTGTATATGTCTTGCTAGTGCACTTTTGAGCTCCTTGCACCATTTTTCCAATGTGGTTTTAGTACTGCAAATGGCAAATAAACTTGAACTTGAACTTGAACTTGAGAGCCGGGTGGCTGGAGGCTGCTGGACTCATTCAACCACTTCCAGAAGCACTGTTCCTCTCTGATCATATAAAAGCGTGTGTTAACCCTTCACAAGTCGTCCCACACGTTGCACACGTTCTGAGTTGCAGAGACTACAAGGTGCGTGATACTTTCAGCAAAATCGTCCAATTATCTCGTTAGGTCCCAGTGGAATGGATTCAGGTTCACAAAAAAAAAAAAAAAGAGAGAAAGATTAAAAACATAACACAAATACAAAACCATGACCTGTTTGAAAACAAAAATATAAACCATTTTTGTGGGCACAGAAATTCACTTGATACCTCCTAAATCTCACGTGTTTTTGTGTTCTTCTCAGAGTTGGAGGTGCAGCAGCAGAGGCTGCAGGAAGTATCCAGAGCATCAGTGTTCTGTGGGACTCCAACAGAGAAACAGTCCAACCTGGACTGTATTTCGGTGCCATATCAGAAGCTACAGGCTCTTCAAGACAGCGGTAAAAGTGCTACACAAATCATATTCTTCAGCTCTTGCTTGTAAAGTCACTTATCCAAATGTTTTTGCTTGTGAGATGAAACATATTATTAACCACAGGCCATTAATAAATGGTGCGAGGTGAGAGAGTTTGCGTGGTCATGCTGATATGGTTGGGAATGTGGAAAATGCATTTATTCTACTTGCACTTGCAAGGTCTCAAAATGAGGCACAGAGTTGCATTTTTGAGTTTGACAAATATTCCTTTTAAATGCAATCTCAAATCAGAATAAGTTGGAATGGTAAAAAAAAATAAATTAATTCATTAAAAAAACAGTGATTCTCCCATTTTCAGTAGATTCAGAACGTATTCACAGTTTCACTTTTTTCCTCATTTTATGTTACAGCCTTATTCCCAAAAATTAAATTATTTTTCCCCTTAAAATTCTACTCACAATGCCCCATAATGACAACATGAAATGTTTTTTATTTGTTTGTTTGTTTTCTGCAAATTTACTTAAAACTAGAGCACCACACTCGTAGAGCCAAACGTCCACAACAATAGTTCCACAAAATTTTACATAAAAAAAATTTACACGGTCAAATTCCTGTGAGAAGTGGCTTTTCATAATCTACATTAGATATGATTGAATGTCAGAAGTATGGATTTAATTCATGCACTTGAATCAGTGAAAAAGTTTTTTTTCCAGCTTCTTTGGTTTCTGAATTCTTTTTCAGGTAATTTTCACAGAACATTACTTATCTTTGCTAGGCACAATTTGTCGTTGCTTTTTGGCACTTTGTTTCTGAAAACAGCCATGAAATTGGAACCTCCATGTAATTTTGGTCGTGTAGGTAAATCCATCACAAAATTAAGAGTTATTGAGGCACTTTTGATTCAGATATAATGCAAAATGTACACCAAATGGGCTTTTCAATATTATATGAGCAAAGCATAGCGGAGTGGCGCAAAGCTCACTCATGGTACAGGGCGTCCTAAACAGGAAGCACCAATTTTCAAATCCACAGTAAAACAGGAAATGTTCAAATGTCAAACACTTCCTGGATTGACAGACGAGATCCCATGGAATCTCGCGGGAACTCAGTGGCAAGCTCACACTCAAACATGAAGTGCCAACTTTTCAGTCACAGTGAAACAGGAAATGTTGAACACTTCCTGGCATGGGTGGAGCTAGGGGTTTCACTGGACTCCCCTGAAATCTGATTGGACACAGATGACTGACATGTCACAGCACCGCACATCTGGTTGAAAAGAGCTGCATTTTGAAATTAGTGGGTCACACTGACTGCTAGGTTCCTCTGTTTTTACCTCATAACTCAATAACAGTCAGTCACAGATTGTCCAAACTATACCTTTTTGGAATCTTTATGATTAGGCAAATAATGTGGTGTAATTTTCTATATTATTTGAGCATCTTTTAATTTTGACCCCTGTGTAATTCTTCAAGTGACCCCTACCTGGCTGCCTACTGAAAATTCAAGTGTCCAGTCAGTTTGTTTTCCTTCTTTTTAAGAGTTAATGTCTATGGATTATTTGTGCTGAATTTGATGCTTATATCACCATTTGCAGGATTCCACTCTAAATATTCTCTTATCTGCTGCACTATATATGAGCTGTACGTAAGATGCTGCTCCTCAGTGTTTCTCAGTTGCCCTCAAAAGTATTTGAACACTTGGTATTTCACACATTTTAATTTGTTTATTCCATTTCAAATACATTTTTTTTCTAAAATTATCTTCTTTAACTCAAACTGAAAGCGAATCTCTACAACTTGATATAAATTAATAAAAAATATAAAATCCAGCTTCCCAATGAAGTGGTGTAGAGGTGGATTTTCTTAAAAAGACCTGAAAGTTCAGCTACAATTTGACAGAAAGCACATTTGAGATGAAAACCTAGATTTGATGTTTTAATCAAAGAATCTTTTGTATTTATTCATATTTGATGTAAATAAAGTCCAAGACATATTCAGTGATTTGGAAATGTTATGTTTCCATTCCCTGACTTGTCTAAAGAAAACTGGCAATAAAACTGATTATTATTTACAGGTTTTATCAAGTTTTAAAGATTTGCTTTCAGTTTGAGTTTGAGTAAGATAATTTTAGGTATTTTTATTTATTTATTTTTGTATTCCTTGTATTTTAAATGGCATAAACAAATAAAATGTGTGAAATTCCTTGTTCCTATACTTTTGGAGGGCACAGTATCCTAACCTTATGATGAGTTTAAAATGAGTGGTATTATTACTGTTTTGTTTAAGAATATTTAATTTTTACTGTCGCTGCACTTTGTGTCAAATCATAGTCATATCGCATATCGCATTGATATGAAAATTCAGTAAGTTATATCTTCTATTATACATTCCAAATCTAAGGTGGAACTCTACTAGTGTTTACTAAGGTACACCTAATTATCTTTAAAAAAAAAAAAAAAGAGAGAGAGAGAGTAGAGCCACTTAGGTGCCTGGTCTTGAGAACCAGGGATAGTAGGTTGAAAAGCTTTTTTATCCCATGGGGACTCTCCCTACCCACCTAAGCAGCTAAGGATATGGACAGCATGTATATAAGTGACATTTACATGAGAATTTATATGACAATATTGAGATATGATAATTTGGCCATATTGTGCAGCCCTACTGTCAACTAGCTGAAGACTTTGACTATTAATTTACATCTGCATTTAAAAAATGCTTAACATGGCAGGGGGTTACGAGGGCTGCAATTAGGGGGGGTCAGATGAAAAGCAAAAAAAGAAATGCTTAAAAAGGTGGGGAGTCTGGGGGGGCGTGACTCCCCCAGAAGCTGAAAGGTTTTAGTCATGCTCATGCTCCCAAGAGCCATTTTACTGAAAAAAGTCTGAAGGAAACATGGTGACATGCTGACGAGCTTCACTCGTTCATGTCTGCGACATATGCATATTAACTAATGAAGGATAAAGGATACCATCCTACACCATGCACTTAAATATGAAATAAATTGGATTTTTGTTTGACAGTTACAAATTTTTGAAAATTCATTAAATGTTAAACATAGGGATTTTTCCTGACCTTGACCTTTGACCTATGACCCTGAAAATGGAATCAGTTCTTGCGTATGAGAATATGAATCTTCAGTAAAAAAAAATAAAAAAAAAATCATAACAATATATCTGAAAAATTGTGGGCTCCAGGCTGTTCACAAACAATTACCTCATTATTACAACAAATTCTCCTTATTATAATGACAGTTCTTTACATTTTCCAAGCATTTGCTTGACAGGACTGCTGATCTGAATGAATTTGGATCCATGAGTAAGACAAATATACATATACAGAAAGGGTTATCAATCAATCAATCAATTTTTTTATATAGCGCCAAATCACAACAAACAGTTGCCCCAAGGCACTTTATATTGTAAGGCAAGGCCATACAATAATTATGTAAATATGTTATAAATTAAGTTATTGTTATCTTCTCACCAGACAATGCAGACATCCTCATCTTTTTGAAATGGAATATGAAGCTATAATCTTAGATAAGTTTTGCTGCATTGTCTCCTTTTTTTCTACTTTTCATGATTTTGACAAAGGCTATTCTTTTCTTTTTACTGTTAATATTGTCTGGCGGGATCCACAGGCTGTAGTTTGGGTAGTGTTTATCAAATAGGTAGCTGGCATTTTTCAAGGGTGGTAATAATTTATGCAAAGGTTCTATAATGATTTGAAATGGTGTGTGAGTCCAGAATGTAATTGTCAATGTCCATTGTTCACTGTTGTTACATAATATCTGTTGCTTCTACAAAAATATTAGCCCTATCAATGTTACATTTTGTCAACATTCATCCTTGACCCAAAATACATAAGCATCCCAAGCGGCAAATGTCAGCTCTCCCTAGTTTCTCCTTGTTAAAAAGTCCACACGCATGCACGCACGCATACACATACATATCAGGCACTTGGCTTTTAATATATAGATGATTTACTGCCCACTGGTGGAATTGTGTGTGAGTCCAGAATTTAATTATCAATGGTGACTTCATGACTTTCTTTGCTAACAAAATTTTAACTATTAGAGAAAAAATTACTCATAACCATCCCAAAGACGTATCGTTATCTTTGGCTGCTTTCAGTGATGCCGGTATTTGGTTAGACTCTTTCTCTCCGATTGTTCTGTCTGAGTTATTTTCATTAGTTACTTCATCCAAACCATCAACATGTTTATTAGACCCCATTCCTACCAGGCTGCTCAAGGAAGCCCTACCATTAATTAATGCTCCTCGGACAGTGGACTCATCTCTGTGCTTGTTCTGTTAGACCTCAGTGCTGCTTTTGATACTGTTGACCATAAACTTTTATTACAGAGATTAGAGCATGCCATAGGTATTAAAGGCACTGCGCTGCGGTGGTTTGAATCATATTTGTCTAATAGATTACAATTTGTTCATGTAAATGGGGAATCTTCTTCACAGACTAAAGTTAATTATGGAGTTCCACAAGGTTCTGTGCTAGGACCAATTTTATTCACTTTATACATGCTTCCCTTAGGCAGTATTATTAGACGGTATTGCTTAAATTTTCATTGTTACGCAGATGATACCCAGCTTTATCTATCCATGAAGCCAGAGGACACACACCAGTTAGCTAAACTGCAGGATTGTCTTACAAACATAAAGACATGGATGACCTCTAATTTCCTGCTTTTAAACTCAGATAAAACTGAAGTTATTGTACTTGGCCCCACAAATCTTAGAAACATGGTGTCTAACCAGATCCTTACTCTGGATGGCATTACCCTGACCTCTAGTAATACTGTGAGAAGTCTTGGAGTCATTTTTGATCAGGATATGTCATTCAAAGCGCATATTAAACAAATATGTAGGACTGCTTTTTTGCATTTATGCAATATCTCTAAAATCAGAAAGGTCTTGTCTCAGAGTGATGCTGAAAAACTAATTCATGCATTTATTTCCTCTAGGCTGGACTATTGTAATTCATTATTATCAGGTTGTCCTAAAAGTTCCCTAAAAAGCCTTCAGTTAATTCAAAATGCTGCAGCTAGAGTACTGACGGGGACTAGAAGGAGAGAGCATATCTCACCCATATTGGCCTCTCTTCATTGGCTTCCTGTTAATTCTAGAATAGAATTTAAAATTCTTCTTCTTACTTATAAGGTTTTGAATAATCAGGTCCCATCTTATCTTAGGGACCTCGTAGTACCATATCACCCCAATAGAGCGCTTCGCTCTCAGACTGCAGGCTTACTTGTAGTTCCTAGGGTTTGTAAGAGTAGAATGGGAGGCAGAGCCTTCAGCTTTCAGGCTCCTCTCCTGTGGAACCAGCTCCCAATTCAGATCAGGGAGACAGACACCCTCTCTACTTTTAAGATTAGGCTTAAAACTTTCCTTTTTGCTAAAGCTTATAGTTAGGGCTGGATCAGGTGACCCTGAACCATCCCTTAGTTATGCTGCTATAGACGTAGACTGCTGGGGGGTTCCCATGATGCACTGTTTCTTTCTCTTTTTGCTCTGTATGCACCACTCTGCATTTAATCATTAGTGATCGATCTCTGCTCCCCTCCACAGCATGTCTTTTTCCTGGTTCTCTCCCTCAGCCCCAACCAGTCCCAGCAGAAGACTGCCCCTCCCTGAGCCTGGTTCTGCTGGAGGTTTCTTCCTGTTAAAAGGGAGTTTTTCCTTCCCACTGTAGCCAAGTGCTTGCTCACAGGGGGTCGTTTTGACCGTTGGGGTTTTACATAATTATTGTATGGCCTTGCCTTACAATATAAAGCGCCTTGGGGCAACTGTTTGTTGTGATTTGGCGCTATATAAAAAAAATTGATTGATTGATTGAATGGTCACTGTTCACTGTTGCTAGCTAATATCTGTAGTTTCCCCCAAAATATTTGTCCTATCAACTTTCCACTTTTGCGGCGTTCATCCTTGAACCAAAATCTATAATGGCAAATGACAGCTCTCCTCAGTATCTCCAAGATCTATACAGAGGCCACTTGGCTTTTAATATATAGATTAATACTTACTTTAAAATGTTATCTCAAATATTGGACACCTTGTTATTATTCAGCACCACTGGTAAATGTTCCTTATTTTTATTGCTTGCAAATTTCATTTTAAAAATGGTAAGCAATGTAGTTTTTTTCTGATCTGGAAAATGATCCTAGGCTTAAACACTATCTAATCTGAACTGTGGTTTTTGTGCTCCATGACACCCCAAGCATTTTCCACATTGTCCCTCTGATTTGTGGTTCTGATAAAAGTTCTCTCCCAAGGTTTTTTCTTTTGTCACTCAGTGTAATTGTATTTCTGTGAAGCGAAAGAAACCATCCTTCTTGTTTTTTTTCTCAACATTACATTTTTTCTAATACAGGCTTCCATAAACTCATACTGGTCAACACGTGGTATGGTTCCCTAAGGCCTTTTTTCAGTTATGAAGAGAACCTCACCTTGGTCCCAGCTGTCACAGATGGCAGTCACAGGTAACATACATACATGCATGGAAGCACTTGAAAGACTTGGATTTGTACAAGTTGACAGTGACTTTGAGGATTAAGGGCAGAAGATACTGTAGCTTCACCTCATCCATACTGAAATGAGAGGCAGCTTGGACACCAGTCATGAGTATTGTGTTTTGGTTGTTTGACCTCAGTTGGGAATGAATGGATTAATTTTGTTTGTGTGTTTGCTTGTTTCTGCTGTCTGTGTGTGGAACTCTTTTTGCATCATTCCACGGAAAGAGAGCAAACATTGTGAATGAAAGGGAGAAAAGTCATCAGGACGCCGTTGTTGGAAAATGAAGATATTCCAGAAAAGAAAGGCACATTTGAGAATGACAACTGTTGGTGTGTGGAGGTGATAACTGCTGCACAGTAGTGCTCAGGTCCAGTGCACCTGTCTGTTTGTGAAGATGACCAACTATTGATTCCGTTGAGGGAGTTTGGAAGGAACCTATTGTCCCAAGTGGAGGACTTTACATAACTCTTGTTCACGGGTGGGGTAAATTGCTGCATGAGATTGATAGACAGATTGGGGTGACATCTGATGTGTTACAGAACTGCCTCGAGAGGTTATCCACACGTCCAACTGGGAGAAAGTCCTGGATAAGACCCAAGACATGCTGGAATGATTACATTTCGCCACTGACTTGGGAACGCCTCTAGATCTCCCAGGAACAGTTAGAGGTCTTGGCCAAGGACAGGGAAGTGCATGTTGATCTGCTTGGTCTACTGCTCTTTTGAAGTATCAGAAAATGACTGAAAGAATGAGTTTGGAAGGCCTTATACTCATAGCTGCAGAATTCTCTGTGGTTCATAAACCAGAGAGCAGCCAGATCTTCTTATATTTGGTCCACCTATTTTTGATGTGATTGTTCTGGTGCACTGAGACAGTGCCAAATACCTTGATGGAGGTATTGTGTTGTTTGCTACCTTGTCTGAGACTATATCATCATGCTCAGACTTTGTGAAGCAACAATGCTACCCACTAATGCAAAGGCTCTCTTTCTTTCGGTCTCTCTGTCTCTTTCTCTGTCTCTCTCTGACGTTCTCTCTCTCGCTCTCTCTCCTTGCATGTGGGACATGTCCTTTTCACCAGATCAGTTTCTTCTTGATCTGTATCCATCTGACTGTCCTCTTCATCTTCAGTCTGACTATATATTCACTGAGAGGAGGCTTTTCAGTGTCCCATTGTGTGGCAAGGTAAAATAATTTGTATGATAAATTCTCAGTCGTTACATTCAGCAAATGTAAGCAGGTATTTACTGATGTCCTGAAGTGCATTTGGAGGTAATCCATTGGCTTTTTATCTTTTGGAAATTTCAAGGATCCAGACATGGTTGAACAGCGTATTGTTCCCCTTGGTGGAGTCATACATTCATTGTAGTTAAGCTTGACACCTGCTTGAACTCATTACCATCCAAAAGTGTTACTAAAAAGATGATCTGTCCACCAAGGCAATGACTGGCGCAGGTGACTATTAAATGGATCATCATCTGATCTGCTCCAGGATCCAACTGAACATCTGCCCCAAGAGGAGGCCTGGATACTGCAACACTGTCAAAAGGTTCAACATCACCAAGCCTGAAGACCCACAAACAAAAGCAGAGTTTTGACAGTGCCTGATGAAAGAACTCCTAACAAAGTACTCCACCCCAGCTCCTAAATATTGGGAGGAGCTCCAGACACCCAGAACAACAGCCTTCCAAGAATTACTCACACCTGAAGAGGAAGCACCAGGAGTAGTTTGTTGAGAATGACCTCATGACCTCCAATGACTCAACAACCAAAAGTGAAACCCCAGAAAGATCCAACCTAACAAGAGACAAAGTCAACTCCAGCAAAGCAAAGCAGCGTTGGTGGATCACTAAGGCTGCTGAAATCCAAGCACTTGTCAAAAGAAATGAAAGCAGTTTTTTCAATGCCACTAAAGCAGTCTATGACCCCTCCAACCAAGATCAAGTACCTCTTCAAAGAAAGAATGGCCTGAGCCTGCTGAAGTCCAAAGATGACATCAGTGCTCGATGGAAAGAACACTTTGAAAACCTCCTTAGCACGAGGAGGAAGGGCTCAGCCATTTCCCAAGACAAGACACCATTGAAGAATTCAGCCGAACCCCAACTCGCAAAGAAACTCTTGTCCTTAAATGCATGATGAACAGCATAGTATTCAGGGAAGACGAGATTCCTATTGAGGCCAAAAGTAAAACCAAAAGTAGTCAAAAATAGCCAATTATACCCTGGACTCCAGAGGGTATAATTGGCTGTTTGTTGTGTGTGGGCCGCTGAAGAGGAGGTACTGCTGGCCCATCACCACCAGAGGGCGCCCTGCCTGGAGTGCGGGCTCCAGGCACCAGAGGGCGCCGCCGCCTGATGAGAGCAGCCAGGATGACAGCTGTCACCCATTACTGGACACAGCTGACTTCACTCAGTACGGAGGTATATCAGCAGGACAGCGTCTCCACCTCAGTGCCGAGATATCACCTTGAGTTTAAGGTAACCACCTCTGCAACAGATACTGTATCTTTGTGACGATACATTATAAACTTTTCAGGACAGCGGAAGGCCAAGTGTTCGGATAAGTACTCACCTTTCCTGCTTCAGTGTGACAAGAGGTGGAGGCGGCTTTGCCCCTCTCATCTACTGGGTGCGGTCGCATCCCAACCTGTGTGTTTGTGTTCTTTCCCGCCAGCAGTACCGGATCCGACGAGCGGAGGCAGTGACCACCTGGGAATTCGGGACTTGGCGGTTCCAGTACTTCTGGGTGGTTCCGGTTCAACTAGGACGGACGTCTCCTACCTTCGGGCCTGCCCACAAGACACCAGCAGATTTCGGCTTACAAATTGCTAATTGTTGTATCAGTTGTGCTATTTTCACAACAGTAAAACTTGTTCTTACTTTTCTCCATTGTCCGTTCATTGCGCCCCCTGTTGTGGGTCCGTGTACCTACACTTTCACAACACTGTTTTTGACTACTTTTGGTTTTACATTTATAATTTACGTTTAAAAAGTGCATACCTGGGCTTGTTTGGTGTCATTGTTTTCAGCAAGCGCTCACCTGTGTGACTTTCCAGTTTTTCATTCATTCTGACCTACTGTATTAACACAATGAATCTAAAATCACACAAAAAACATAAAATCTGAGGAGAAAAAAGTTTTTTTTTTTTTTTTACTGTGAAAACCACAAACTTGTTTAATGAACCATTTTCATAACTTCAAATGTAAATATAAATTGTAAATTTCAATAACATATGTACAAATGTAGCAAAAAAGTTACATAAATGCAGGAAATGCTTCAGGCAATGTTTTGTACAATTATTTACAAAACCTTCAGATTTCACAATCAGATTTAGAATTTCAAAAAAAATGTACGAATATAGTGCAGGGAATGCTAATGCTAAACTATTTAGAAAACAATCCGATGTCAAAATAACATTTAGAATGTAAATATACAGCCCAGTCTCAAGGTTTTTTTTTTTGTGCTCCCATGACGAAATGAGTCAAATTTTCGTGACTTTTTTTTCAACTGACTATTCCTAACCCTACTCCTACCCCGACCCTAAGCTTAACCATAACCTAATCTTACTCTTTCCCCAATCTTACCACCCTGACCCCCCCACTTCAGTTTTAATTTTGTGCAGCCATTACAGAATGAATTAGAATGAATTTGTGCTGCTGTGACAAAAATGAGGTGTTGGGAAAGTGAAGTACATGGACCCACGACAGGGGGCGTAAATGAACGGCCAATAGGAAGTCTGAATAAATAACAATTTATTCTGCAAATGTGCACAACAACCCAATATGCTTTTAGTCTGTCAATCAATCTACACAAAAGGTGACGCGTGGGCAGGCCCGAGGGTAGGAGACGCCTATCCAGAGAAGAGCCGGGACCCACGAGGTTCCACCACCAATGGAGACCTGCAATAAACCAGAGCCACCAAGTCCTGAGTCCCCAGGTGGCCACTGCTCCCAGCTGTCAGATCCGGTACTGCTGGCAGGAACAGACAAAGGTTATAGGTGGGTGTGTGTACACCCAGCAACAGTCATCAAAAAGTTCATTTCCTCTCCTGAGGGAAAACTCCACCACTCCCAGAAAACAGGAACACTGAAAACGTGCAGTGCCTAATGTAATACTTAGAAAGTTAGGAAAGTGAGGAGTGGAAACGCCAGCTCTTCCACAAGCCCAGCTCCAAGCTGTAAGTATACAAAAGGATCATGACTGCAAAGATCAGAAGCAAAACATGTGCGTACGGCACAAGACGGCTGAGTCGGTTACCTGACGGGTAAGCTGATAACTCAGTAGGGTTCTGATGATTCTCCCAGGCTTTTATGGTGGTGATGATGATGACCATGATGACTGACAGCTGTCAGTGTCGGCGCACCTGGAGCTCCTGTGAGGCGGCTGTGCCCTCTGGTGCCTGAAACCCGACAACAGGCAGGGCGCCCTCTGGTGGTGAGCCAGCAGTACCTCCTCTTCGTGCGGCCCACACAACAGGAACCCCCCTCAACGGCCGCCTCCTGGTGCCCGACCAGGCTTGTCGGGGTGTCGTTGGTAGAAGTCGGCCAGGAGGGTCGGATCCAGGATGAAGCTCCTCTTCACCCAGGAGCGCTCTTCAGGTCCGTACCCCTCCCATTCCACCAAATACTGGAACCCCCGACCCCTCCGGCGAACATCAAGGAGCCTTCTCACCGTCCATGCAGGCTCCCCGTCGATCATGCGTTCAGGAGGCAGCGCTGGTCTGGGGGTGCAGAGGTCGGATGTGTGGCAAGGCTTGATTTTGGAGACATGAAATACCGGATGGATCCGCAGTGAAGCTGGGAGTTTAAGCTTCACTGCGGCTGGACTGATGACTTTGAGGATGGGAAATGGTCCGATAAATCTGTCTGTCAACTTTGGTGAGTCCGTGTGCAGAGGAATGTTCTTTGTGTATAGCCAAACCTCCTGCCCAGGCTGGTAAGCGAGGACCGGGATGCGTCAGCGATCTGCATGGCCCTTCGCCCTTGTCCGGGCTTTCAGAAGGGCAGAGCGGGCTGTTCACCACACCCAACGGCACCTTCTGAGGTAGGCCTGGACCAAGGGAACCTCGACCTCTACCGCCACAGCCGGAAACAGTGAGGGCTGGTACCCCAAGCACGCTTCAAAGGGGGAGAGGCCAGTCGCCGATGAGACCTGGCTGTTGTGGGCGTACTCGATCCAGGCCAGATGTTGACTCCAGGCCATCGGGTGCACGGAGGTCACACATCTTAGGGCCTGTTCCAGATCTTGATTAGCCCGCTCTGCTTGTCCATTAATCTGGGGGTGGTACCCGGACGAGAGGCTCACGGTGGTCCCCAGTTCCCTACAGAAACTCCTCCAGACTTGCAAGGAGAACTGGGGACCACGGTCGGAGACGATGTTCGTGGGGATACCATGCAGATGCACGACATGGTGGAGCAGGAGGTCTCGGGACCTTCGGGAGGGCCACGAAGTGGGCCGCCTTGGAGAATCGGTCCACTATCGTCATGATGGTCGTCATTCCCTGGGATGCAGGGAGACCCGTGACGAAGTCCAGGCCTATATGGGACTAGGGGCGTCGAGGCACCGGCAATGGCTGGAGGAGTCCTCTCTCTGCTTGGTGAACAGCCTTGCCCCTGGCACAGGTGGTGCAGGCCCGGACATACTCCCAGACATTGGCTTCCATGGACGCCCACCAGAATCGCTGCCGGACCACTGCCACGGTTCTTCGCACCCCTGGATGGCAGGAGAGCTTGGAACCGTGACAGAAGTCCAGGACTGCAGCTCTTGCGTCTGGTGGGACGTACAGTCTGTTCGAAGGTCCACTGCCGGGGTCCGGGTGACGCGTCAGGGCCTCCCTGACGATGTTTTCCACGTCCCACGTGAAGGTGGCGACGATAGTGGACAGGTGGATCCGACAGCTCTGTTCTGACCTCCTCTTCATGCACCTGGACAGTGCGTCAGACTGTTGGTTTTTGGTCCCGGGGCGGTATGTTATCCGGAAGTCAAAGCGTCCAAAGAACAGTGACCAACGGGCTTGCCTGGGGTTCAGACGCTTAGCGGTCCGCATGTACTCCAGGTTCCAATGGTCAGTGAAAACAGTGAATGGAACCACAGCTCCCTCCAACAAGTGTCTCACTCCTCCAGGGCCTCTTTCACCGTCAGGAGCTCCCGATTGCCGACATCATAGTTCCGTTCTGCTGGGGTCAACTTGCGGGAAAAATAGGCACAAGGGTGGAGGACCTTATCGGACTGTCCGCTCTGGGACAGCACGGCTCCAATCCCTGAGTCAGAGGCATCCACTTCAACAATAAACTGGCGGCTAGGATTGGGCTGCACCAGAACTGGCGCAGTCGAGAACTGGCGTTTCAACTCCCTAAACGCGGCTTCGCACCGATCCGACCAGGTGAAGGGGACTTTTGGGGAGGTCAGGGCTGTCAGGGGACCAACCACCTGACTGTAGCCCTTGATGAACCTCCTATAGAAATTCGCGAAGCCGAGGAACTGTTGCAGCTTCCTACGGCTTGCCGGTTGAGGCAAATCTCTCACTGCCCCAACCTTGGCCGGATCGGGTGCGACGGAGTTGGAGGAAATGATAAACCCCAGGAAGGACAAAGAAGTACAGTGGAACTCGCACTTCTCTCCCTTCACAAACAGCCGGTTTTCCAACAACCGATGCAGGACCTGACGTACATGCTTCACATGGGTCTCAGTATCCGGGGAGAAGATGAGGATATCGTCCAGGTATACGAAAACGAACCGATGCAGGAAGTCCCGCAAGACGTCATTTACCAAAGCTTGGAACGTCGCGGGGGCGTTAATGAGGCCGAACGGCATGACCAGGTACTCAAAGTGACCTAACGGGGTGTTAAATGCCATCTTCAATTCGTCTCCCTTCTGGATACGAACCAGGTGATACGCATTCCTAAGATCCAGCTTTGTGAATATTTTGGCTCCATGCAGGGGCGTGAACACTGAATCCAATAGGGGCAATGGGTATCGGTTGCGAACCGTAATCTCGTTCAGCCCTCTATAATCAATGCATGGACGGAGTCCGCTGTCCTTCTTGCCCACAAAAAATAATCCAGCACCTAATGGGGAGGAAGAGTTCCGGATTAACCCGGCAGCTAAAGAGTCCCGGATGTAGGTCTCCATTGATTCGCGCTCAGGGCGTGAGAGATTGTACAGTCTACTGGACAGATATTCAGCGCCTGGAATCAAATAAATGTCATAATCATACGGTCGGTGCGGGGGAAGGGTGAGTGCCAGATCTTTGCTGAAAACGTCAGCAAGATCATGGTACTCAGCCGGCACCGCCGTAAGATTGGGGGGAACACAGACCCCCTCTTTAGCAGTCGCACTGGGTGGGACCGAGGATCTTAAACACTCCCGGTGGCAGGTTTTGCTCCATTGAGCCACAACCCCAGTCGGCCAATCGATCCGGGGATTGTGCTTACTCATCCATGGATAACCCAAAATAATTCTGGAGGTAGAAGAAGTTACAAAAAACACAATCTCCTCCCTGTGGTTTCCAGACACAACCAGTGTTAAGGGCTGTGTCTGGTGTGTTATTAATGGAAGAAGGGTGCCATCTAGTGCCCATACCTTCAGTGGTGAAGGAAGGGCCACTAGAGGGAGCCCTACTTCCTTAGCCCATCTGCTATCAAGCAGATTCCCCTCTGACCCCGTGTCGATGAGTGCTGGGGCATGAAGGGTTAAATCCCCACAGAGCATCATAACTGGGACTCTGGGACGGATTTTCATGTTTTTCCCCCGTGAGCATGATGGCTCACCCTTAGCCCAGTCTCTAAGGGTGAGCATTGTCGTTTTGACCGGGGCAGTTTTTCTGTTTATGCTCACTCGAGCCGCAGTAAAAACACTCTCCGCGTGCCAGCCTCCTTTGTCTGTCATTCAATCTCATTTCAGCCCTGCTCGTGTCCCTAACATCGTCAGCAGGGGGAGCTGTTGTCACGCGGAATGCTCTGGCTTTTGAGCGGGGGGAGGACAGCGCTGCTTCAGACCCGGAAGGGAGAGGGACAGCGTGTGCCTGGTCACGCCCCTCGTCTCGCTCCCGTCGACGTTCTTCTAATCGGTTGTCTAACAGTATAACCAGGTCAATAAGCCCGTCTAAATCCCGCCTCTGATCCTTCACCACCAGGTGCTCCTTTAGGGCCGGAGACAGCCCCCTTATAAAGGCGGCGCGGAGCGCTACTGAATTCCAGCCGGCCCTCCCTGCCGCCACGCGGAAGTCGACTGAATACTCAGTGGCGCTCCGGCGCCCCTGTCGGATTGACAGTAGCACAGTTGAAGCGGATTCGCCTCTGTATGGATGATCAAACACCTGTCGAAACTCCCTGATAAACTCAGTGTACGTCGACAGGAGCCGTGAGTTCTGCTCCCAGAGTGCCGTAGCCCAGGCACGTGCCTTGCCTCGAAGCAAATTAATCACAAAAGCCACCCGGCTGTGGTCTGATGTGTACATCACGGGGCGCTGTGAAAAAACGAGCGCGCACTGCATCAGAAAGTCTGCGCACGTTTCGACATAACCCCCGTACGATTCCGGGGGGCTAATGTAAGCTTCGGGAGAAGGGGGGGAGACCTTTAAACTACCATTGGATCATCATTATTGAGCAACAGGCCCGCAGGAGGGGTGGCTGCAGCCGCGTCTGACGCGCGCGCCTCTACCTGATTGGTGACAGCCTCCATCCTGCGGGTGAGGTGAATATCCTGCTCGGTCAACAGATCTAACCGAGCCGAGTTGGTGAGGAGGCGCTGCAGCTCACCCAACTCACCTCCTGGTGGAGCCTGCACACCTTGCATTTCCATTGGTGGTTTAATCGGTGGTGAACGCCCCTCGGAGTCCATGACGTGGCCGAGTTATCCTGTTGGGAAAGTGAAGTACACAGACCCATGACAGGGGGCGTAAATGAACGGCCAATAGGAAGTCCGAATAAATAACAATTTATTCTGCAAATGTGCACAACAACCCAATATGCTTTTAGTCTGTCAATCAATCTACACAAAAGGTGACGCGTGGGCAGGCCCGAGGGTAGGAGACGCCTATCCAGAGAATAGCCGGGACCCACGAGGTTCCACCGCCAACGGAGACCTGCAATAAACCAGAGCCACCAAGTCCTGAGTCCCCAGGTGGCCACTGCTCCCAGCTGTCAGATCCGGTACTAATGGCAGGAACAGACACAGGTTATAGGTGGGTGTGTGTACACCCAGCAACAGTCAGCAAAAAGTTCAGTTCCTCTCCTGAGGGAAAACTCCACCACTCCCAGAAAACAGGAACACTGAAAACGTGCAGTGCCTAATGTAATAGTTAGAAAGTTAGGAAAGTGAGGAGTGGAAACGCCAGCTCCTCCAAACTTCCACAAACCCAGCTCCAAGCTGTAAGGATCACGACTGCAAAGATCAGAAGCAAAACATGTGCGTACGGCACAAGACGGCTGAGTCGGTTACCTGACGGGTAAGCTGATAACTCGGCAGGGTTCTGATGATTCTCCCAGGCTTTTATGGTGGTGATGATGATGACCATGATGACTGACAGCTGTCAGTGTCGGCGCACCTGGAGCTCCTGTGAGGCGGCTGCGCCCTCTGGTACCTGAAACCTGACAACAGGCAGGGCGCCCTCTGGTGGTGAGCCAGCAGTACCACCTCTTCGGGCGGCCCACACAACATGAGGCACTCTTCTTCACAATATCATAAACCAGTAGATTAATGTATATTTCATGTTGCTGAATCACGACTTGCTGTGGGACCAGGTTGAAATATAAATAGTAAATTTCAAAAACATATGTACAATGTAGTGCAGTACATGCTAAACTATTTGTGCCACTCAAAAAACAATTCCTGTTCAACACAACACAGAGGGGCACATCGCAGGCCTGACACTTCCATGGCGTGTCACTCCTTTTGTTGCCCATGTGAAGGCACCATTGGCACCTCAATCTGCCTCTTGTGGCTTTTTGCTGAGGATCTGTGCCTGTCACAATGTGCACAGGAACATGGTTCTGGCTCCTGTTCTGTGGGACACCTGTTTTGTCTGTGCCACACAGTTGACACACCAGCTCCACCATAAAGTCCTTGTGTGTCATGGGCCGCACTTGCTTCACATTGCTGATCTCACAATGCAAGATGAATGCATTTGTGGTTGCAATGTCAAGGAAGTGCAGCAACACTGTCCTGTAGCAGCGTGCAGTTTTCCATTGGGTGGAGGAGTACTGGATTACCTGGTCAGATACTGTAGGTCAACTCCACCCGTGTTTTCATTATAAGCCAACACTGGGGTAGGACAGGGAATGTCTTTCACCATCCAACATCCATCCTTTGCATCCTTCACCCTTCTCTGCCCTGTCACACCCAAAAACGGATGATGGCTGTTGGAGCACACAGACACCTCCCGTGTGTCCATCCACTTTACAAACACCAGGGGCTCCTCTGTTATCCATCTTATAGATCCTCTTTCAGATGTTTTTGTCAGAGCATTTGCCTTCCCTGTGGGGCATCATGTGCTCTCCCTGTATGGTCCACATGCCCCAAACTTCATGTTAGCCAGGTCCATGAACAGTTTGGGACTTGTGTAAAAATTGTCCATGTAAATGTGGTACCCAGTACCAAGCGAGGATGGCTGGATCAGGTTCATGACAACATTGTATGACAGCCTGTGCTCACTTGTGGTCACAGTCTTGCCAGTGTAAATGGTGAACTTGAGTGTGTAGCCATTACTTGAAACAGCAAACACAAAAGTTTCATGCCCCATTTTGTTGGCTTGCCCCTTTGAGCCATATTGAGTCATTCCAGTTTTAGCCTTCATCACCACCATCTTTTCATCCACTGCCAGCTCCCTCCTCAGGTGGTAATAAGCCTGGCAGGCACTGAGGATGTCATCATGAAGAGGCCTGACTCAAAACAGTTTGTCATGACCTGCTGTTCCTCTTTTTCTATCATTTTCTAAATCCTCACCTCGATCACCTAGGTGGATGTTCCAGAATATCGATCTAAATCTCTGGACATAACTTTCGCTGGAAAGGGCACAGACAAAATATGAGTTTGTTTCCAGTAGTCCTGGAGACTTGGCAGTGACACCAATGACATGTACTGTATATCAGAAGTCCAAAAAATTTGTACAGATCTTCCATTTCAATGTTTGTCCAGTTGTATTTTTTCTCTAATGCCTTGTTTTTTTGCAGCAATTTTATGGGCGTTGGTGCAAATTGTTCTATTTGTGTCATTTGCAAAAAAAACAAAAGAAAAAGGCCTTTTGGACTTTGGGTGGAAAGTGTATCAACCTGGACTCCTGGTGACCAGTGTCTGCATCCTCCTCCATGTTCCAGCAGTCAGCGCTGGGGCGTGTCTCTGCTGCACGTCCGAGCGGAGGTCCTTATCTGGAAACAGAAGCGTAAGCTCCGACCCTCTCTTCAGATCTCCGTGCGCCTGTTGGTGGATCCACCTGCTTTGGTTGCTCCTCCAGAACAGAAGAGGGATCATCTCTTTCATGACCAGAATCCTCACTGTCTGTTTCAGACTCCAACAATGTGCTGCGTGCTGAGTCTTCCTCCAGTTCAAAAAATAACTGAAGCGCTTGCTCCACATTCATAAAACGCCACATTTTTAACAAAAACAAACAAACAAACAAACAAACAATCAAACAAACAACAAAATACTAACCACATATCAGTAACAAAGAGAAAACACACATACAATCAGACCCATGTGGCGTGGGTGGGCTGTGATCAAACCCACGTGGGGTTAGTGAACACACGTGGGGTTAGTGATTTCTGATTGGTGGAAAATTTCAGGAGCCAACCAATGAGGAAGAAGGCATCATATTTCTTCCCACCACTGTTGCTGCTGCAGAAGAGAAGGAAGTGATCCTTTTGGCTGCATGTGTGTACATAAATGCGCAGTGAACAATGACAGTGATATTCATGAAAATGCATGGCATAAAAAATACTCATAAGCATGGGCGCAATTTGGTGGGGGGTAGGGGGAACATGTCCCCCCCACCTTATCAACCAGGGGGGACAGAATATGGTATGCTCCCCCCAACCTTCTGACATATATGTGTGTACTTGAAACATGCTATGCCAGTCTTATGTGCAAACCATGTCAGTCATATGTGCAGAACCATGTCAGAATAGTATCTTTGTTTCTGCAAGTTTGTATTTTTAGCAGCATTGACTTGTTTACAACACCTGTTTCTTGTCACATTCGGAATTTTCTGGGACTGCATTTGCCCAGATTTGAAAACAAAAATAGTTGCCTCTAGGGACTAGTGTCTACACATAAGTATCAATGGACCATATGCTAATTTACTAAATTCTGAAACTTAGAAAAGGAAATCAGAAAAGCTATCTGGGACCTCAGAAAGCCCATCTGCAATTATTGCTTGATCTCCAAAATCAGTCTATGCAAGCAAAATTATGTTCAATATGACTGTTGTCATTAGTGCCACTTCGAAAATTAAATTCATGATAAGTAATTTATCCTAAACTTATGATCTGTTGTTTTTTCAAACTTATGCAAAAACAAATCTTGAGAAAAAAAATACAGTATGTGATAGTTAATAATTATTAACTATTAAGCCTGTTCTTTCATATTTATGAATACATTTTACCACATTGCCGTTGTTTTTTTTAAAGAAAACTCAACCTATCATTCTTTTTGAGTTCTACACATGTGGTGATACCTTATTTACACCAGGATGTTAATAAATACAAAGTGCATAAGTCAAATGGTGTCCACTTTATGGTCTTCTCAAAACATTAAAATTACTGTTCTGGATGCTCAGAATGCATCTGAGCTTATCAAGAGACCGTTGGCTTCTGGGGGCCTAAAGTGGCCCCCAGACCCCCGGCCTATGGCTTCAGCCCTGCGGGCCTCGCACTTTGCCCCCCCCCAATTTCTAGTTCTAAATTGTGCCCTTGCTCATAAATCCAGTTATACTACACCTATTAACAACATTTAAAAAGTGCTATGAAGGTTGAAGTCTCCACGTTCAACACACATTTAAAGGGTGCCTCAGAGTGCAGCAGATTGAGTGTTATGTCTGCTTAATTAGGTCATGTGACTTTTTACGAGAGGGCGCGTCATTCAACTCCAGAGGGTTAAAGAAGGAAGTGCCTTTCTCCAACACTAACTGGAATAACTCATTAAAATCTGGATTTAAGAATAAATACCAGCAGATGTGAAAGACTCAGTGATTATCAACATGTACTGTCTGCCAATTGCAAGAAAATTGTCGAGAGCAACACCAACACCAACCTTTGTACATCACCTTCATCATCTTGATGAAGGCATTTGACATCATGGCATGCCCACTTCTGTTGAAGATCTTGAGCAAAATTAGCAGGCTGAAGAAATTCATCAAAATTCTGAATCTTCTCCATAATGACATGTCTGCCAAAGTTCTGATACATGACACAAAAACTGAAATTAATTTTCCTCATCACTAGTCATCCTTCTACTGCACATAGCCAGACATCTATCCAGCCTCTTTGCTGGCAGAAACTAACAACTTGTGTCCAAGTGGGAAATTCAGATGCAGGTTCTGACCAGGAGAAACGGCCTTGTCACATCAGATGAGTGGCTTCAGGATGAAGGTAAGATTGGATAAAAGAGACGATAAGAGACAGAAAAAAAAGATAACTGCAGATGTAAATTTGCAGTAGTAACAATGAAGAGGAGTGGAGTGGTGCTCTGTGTGTGCGCAAAAGCTAGCAAGGTGCCGAGTAAGTGGCTGTTACACTGCAAAAAAATGACACAAGTTCTACTGCACTGCTAAAAGACTGACTAAATAAAGGACATTAATGAGTGCAGGCTGAGTAAAGCAAGTAAAAGTAAATGGCTGCACTATAAAAGAAAATAAGCTGCACTGTAAAAAAAACCCAATAATAATAATAATAATAATAAGCTGCACTGTCAACAAAAAAAGGACAAAAGCAAAAGACAAAAGCAGGTAACGGCAGAGCCAAGAGGAACAAGAGAGAAAACTGCAGTGTTGAGTCAGCAAAATCAGCATGCAGGTGCTATTAATCCTCCATCAACATTCTGAGGGATGCAGGAGCAATCTAACTGTCAAGCTGATATGTCATTTACAGCAGAATTGGAGGTAATTTCAATTAATTTCAATTTCATCAGCTTATAATGCGCCAAATCACAACAAAAGTTGCTTCAAGGCGCCCCACACAACAGTTCAAAATAAAATTTAAAATAAGTGAGTAAATAAAAAAAATTCAAATACATAATTAAAAACACAAGTAAAAGAATACAACAGATTAAAAAAAACAAAAGCTATTCATAAGAAAGAGAATAAAAATACACTTTAAGTCTTAACTTAAAAATGTCCACAGACTCTGACTGCCTCATGGTCTACAGGGAGACTGTTCCACAGAGCAGGTGCACAATAAAAAAAAGCTCTTTGACCCGCTGACTTCTTCTTCATCCTGGGAACACACAATAGCCCCACATCCTGCAACCGCAAAACCCAGGCGGGCATGTAGGGTTTCACCAAATCAGCCCAGATAAGAAGGCGCCAGTCCATGAACAACTTTATATGTTAATAACAAGACCTTGCTGGCCAACCTCCAGTAGAGGCTTGCTTGCCTCTACTGGAGGTTGGCTCTCACTGCGGTATTGTATCACTTTCTGTTCCGGAGCACAGCGGTGTTTTGCTGTATCTGTTAGCTGTTTAATCTGCGCAGTTTGCGCAGATTGATCTAGATAACTAGATAACAATTTGTTTCACAGTATAATCTTCACGTGCCTTAACTAAAGCACTCCCTCTGCTGAATCACCTCTAAATTATTTACACATTATTCACTTTGTGTGTTTTTAGGAATCCACTAGCTTAGCACAGCTACTAGCTCTTAGCCGATTTAGCATGGCGGCTTCTCCTGTCTCTCCCGCACTTTTCTGCTCTGGGTGTGAAATGTTTAGTTATTCCTCGGCCTCCTTTAGCAGTAATGGTACTTGTAATAAGTGTAGCTTATTCGTAGCTTTGGAAGCCAGGCTGGGCGAATTGGAGACTCGGCTACGCACCGTGGAAAATTCTACAGCTTGCCAGGCCCCTGTAGTCAGTGCGGACCAAGGTAGCTTAGCCGCCGTTAGTTCCCTTCCAGCAGATCCCGAGCAGCCGGGAAAGCAGGCCGACTGGGTGACTGTGAGGAGGAAGCTCCCAGACCACCAATAACCAGCAAAAATCTATTTAAGCATAAAAATTCAAAAAGAAAAAATAATATAGCACCTTCAACTGCACCACAGACTAAAACAGTTAAATGTGGTCTATTAAACATTAGACTCAATTGGCTTTGCTCAAAATGTAAATGGGTCCACCCACCACTTTAATCATATCTTAGATCTTGTTCTGACTTATGGTATGGAAATTGAAGACTTAACAGTATTCCCTGAAAACTTCCTTCTGTCTGATCATTTCTTAATAACATTTACATTTACTCTGATGGACTACCCAGCAGTGGGGAATAAGTTTCATTACACTAGAAGTCTCTCAGAAAGCACTGTAACTAGGTTTAAGGACATGATTCCTTCTTTATGTTCTCTAATGGCATATACCAACACAGTGCAAAGTAGCTACCTAAACTCTGTAAGTGAGATAGAGTATCTCGTCAATAGTTTTACATCCTCATTGAAGACAACTTTGGATGCTGTAGCTCCTCTGAAAAAGAGAGCTTTAAATCAGAAGTGCCTGACTCTGTGGTATAACTCACAAACTCGCAGCTTAAAGCAGATAACCCTTAAGTTGGAGAGGAAATGGCATCTCACTAATTTAGAAGATCTTCACTTAGCCTGGAAAAAGAGCCTGTTGCTCTATAAAAAAGCCCTCCGTAAAGCTAGGACATCTTACTACTCATCCCTAATTGAAGAAAATAAGAACAACCCCAGGTGTCTTTTCAGCACAGTAGCCAGGCTGACAAAGAGTCAGAGCTCTATTGAGCCGAGTATTCCTTTAACTTTAACTAGTAATGACTTCATGACTTTCTTTGCTAATAAAATTTTAACTATTAGAGAAAAAATTACTCATAACCATCCCAAAGACGTATCACTATCTTTGGCTGCTTTCAGTGATTCCGGTATTTGGTTAGACTCTTTCTCTCAGATTGTTCTGTCTGAGTTATTTTCATTAGTTACTTCATCCAAACCATCAACATGTCTATTAGACCCCATTCCTACCAGGCTGCTCAAGGAAGCCCTACCATTATTTAATGCTTCGATCTTAAATATGATCAATCTATCTTTATTAGTTGGCTATGTACCACAGGCTTTTAAGGTGGCAGTAATTAAACCATTACTTAAAAAGCCATCACTTGACCCAGCTATCTTAGCTAATTATAGGCCAATCTCCACCCTTCCTTTTCTCTCAGAAATTCTTGAAAGGGTAGTTGTAAAACAGCTAACTGATCATCTGCAGAGGAATGGTCTATTTGAAGAGTTTCAGTCAGGTTTTAGAATTCATCATAGTACAGAAACAGCATTAGTGAAGGTTACAAATTATCTTCTTATGGCCTCAGACAGTGGACTCATCTCTGTGCTTGTTCTGTTAGACCTCAGTGCTGCTTTTGATACTGTTGACCATAAATTTTTATTACAGAGATTAGAGCATGCCATAGGTATTAAAGGCACTGCGCTGCGGTGGTTTGAATCATATTTATCTAATAGATTACAATTTGTTCATGTAAATGGGGAATCTTCTTCACAGACTAAGGTTAATTATGGAATTCCACAAGGTTCTGTGCTAGGACCAATTTTATTCACTTTATACATGCTTCCCTTAGGCAGTATTATTAGACAGCATTGCTTAAATTTTCATTGCTTTGCAGATGATACCCAGCTTTATCTATCCATGAAGCCAGAGGACACACACCAATTAGCTAAACTGCAGGATTGTCTTACAGACATAAAGACATGGATGACCTCTAATTTCCTGCTTTTAAACTCAGATAAAACTGAAGTTATTGTACTTGGCCCCACAAATCTTAGAAACATGGTGTCTAACCAGATCCTTACTCTGGATGACATTACCCTGACCTCTAGTAATACTGTGAGAAATCTTGGAGTCATTTTTGATCAGGATATGTCATTCAAAGCGCATATTAAACAAATATGTAGGACTGCTTTTTTGCATTTACGCAATATCTCTAAAATTAGAAAGGTCTTGTCTCAGAGTGATGCTGAAAAACTAATTAATGCATTTATTTCCTCTAGGCTGGACTATTGTAATTCATTATTATCAGGTTGTCCTAAAAGTTCCCTGAAAAGCCTTCAGTTCATTCAAAATGCTGCAGCTAGAGTACTAACGGGGACTAGAAGGCGAGAGCATATCTCACCCATATTGGCCTCTCTTCATTGGCTTCCTGTTAATTCTAGAATAGAATTTAAAATTATTCTTCTTACTTATAAGGTTTTGAATAATCAGGTCCCATCTTATCTTAGGGACCTCATAGTACCATATCACCCCAATAGAGCGCTTCGCTCTCAGACTGCAGGCTTACTTGTAGTTCCTAGGGTTTGTAAGAGTAGAATGGGAGGCAGAGCCTTCAGCTTTCAGACTCCTCTCCTGTGGAACCAGCTCCCAATTCAGATCAGGGAGACAGACACCCTCTCTACTTTTAAGATTAGGCTTAAAACTTTCCTTTTTGCTAAAGCTTATAGTTAGGGCTGGATCAGGTGACCCTGAACCATCCCTTAGTTATGCTGCTATAGACTTAGACTGCTGGGAGGTTCCCATGATGCACTGAGTGTTTCTCTTTTTGCTCTGTATGCACCACTCTGCATTTAATCATTAGTGATTTATCTCTGCTCCCCTCCACAGCATGTCTTTTTCCTGGTTCTCTCCCTCAGCCCCAACCAGTCCCAGCAGAAGACTGCCCCTCCCTGAGCCTGGTTCTGCTGGAGGTTTCTTCCTGTTAAAAGGGAGTTTTTCCTTCCCACTGTCGCCAAGTGCTTGCTCACAGGGGGTCGTTTTGACCGTTGGGGTTTTTACGTAATTATTGTATGGCCTTGCCTTACAATATAAAGTGCCTTGGGGCAACTGTTTGTTGTGATTTGGCGCTATATAAATAAAACTGATTGATTGATTGATTGACCTTAAAATCTGCTCTGACAGAGACTAGAAGCCAGTGCAAAGATGCTAGAATGGGTGTAATACAACCCCTGGCAAAAATTATGGAATCACCGTCCTCGGAGGATGTTCATTCAGTTTTTTATGTTGGGAAAGTGTAGGTACACGGACCCACAACAGGGGGCGCAAATGAACGGACAATGGAGTAGGTCAAATAACAACACTTTACTGTTGTGAATGTGCACAACAAATACAACAGATTGCAACAATAGACAAGAGTCAATTCACAAAGGTGTCGTGTGGGCAGGCTCGAAGATAGGAGACGCCTGTCCAAAGCAGAACCGGAACCACACGATTTCCTCCGCCACCAGACCCCGGGAATACTGGAGCCGCCAAGTCCCGAACTCCCAGGTGGCCACTGCCTCCGCGTGTCGGACCTGGTACTGCTGGCGAGGAACAAAAAAGCAATTAACTGAGGATGCGTTTGCACCCAGGAATCAGTACGGCAGGAAAGCTACCTCCACCTCTTGTTGGAAAAGCAGTCCACAATATAATGCACAAAGTCACAAAGGATACTGTCAAAACAGTCAGCTGAGGTACGTTACCTTCCAGGTGGAACGATATCTCGGCAAAGAGGTGGAGACTTCGTCCTGCTGATGTACCCCTGCTGATCAGGTGATTGGTAACAGCTGTTGCAGGTGATGTGTGACAGCTGTCACCCTGGCTGCTCCTGTGAGGCGGCTGCGCCCTCTGGTGCCTGGAGCCCGCACTCCAGACAGGGCGCCCTCTGGTGGTGGGCCAGCAGTACCTCCTCTTCTGGCGGCCCACACAACAGTTTATTTTGTAGAAAAAAAGCAGATCACAGACATGACACAAAACTAAAGTCATTTCAAATGGCAACTTTCTGGCTTTAAGAAACACTATAAGAAATCAGGAAAAAAATTTGTGGCTGTCAGTAACGGTTCCTTTTTTAGACCAAGCAGAGGGAAAAAATATGGACTCACTCAATTCTGAGGAAAAAAATTATGGAATCATGAAAAACAAATGAACGCTCCAACACATCACTAATATTTTGTTGCACCACCTCTGGCTTTTATAACAGCTTGCAGTCTCTGAGGCATGGACTTAATGAGTTACAAACAGTACTCTTCATCAATCTGGCTCCAACTTTCTCTGATTGCTGTTGCCAGATCAGCTTTGCAGGCTGGAGCCTTGTCATGGACCATTTCCTTCAACTTCCACCAAAGATTTTCAATTGGATTAAGATCCGGACTATTTGCAGGCCATGACATTGACCCTGTGTGTCTTTTTGCAAGGAATGTTTTCACAGTTTTTGCTCTATGGCAAGATGCATTATCATCTTGAAAAATGATTTCATCATCCCCAAACATCCTTTCAATTGATGGGATAAGAAAAGTGTCCAAAATATCAATGTAAACTTGTGCATTTATTGATGATGTAATGACAGCCATCTCCCCAGTGCCTTTACCTGACATGCAGCCCCATATCATCAATGACTGTGGAAATGTACATGTTCTCTACAGGCAGTCATCTTTATAAATCTCATTGGAACGGCACCAAACAAAAGTTCCAGCATCCTCACCTTGCCCAATGCAAATTTGAGATTCATCACTGAATATGACTTTTCATCCAGTCATCCACGATTGCTTTTCCTTAGCCCATTGTAACCTTGTTTTTTTCTGTTTAGGTGTTAATGATGGCTTTCGTTTAGCTTTTCTGTATGTAAATCCCATTTCCTTTAGGCGGTTTCTTACAGTTCGGTCACAGACGTTGACTCCAGTTTCCTCCCATTCCTTCCTCATTTGTTTTGTTGTGCATTTTCGATTTTTGAGACATATTGCTTTAAGTTTTCTGTCTTGATGCTTTGATGTCTTCCTTGGTCTACCAGTATGTTTGCCTTTAACAATCTTCCCATGTTGTTTGTATTTGGTCCAGAGTTTAGACACAGCTGACTGTGAATAACCAATATCTTTTACAACATTGTGTGATTTACCCTCTTTTAAGAGTTTGATAATCCTCTCCTTTGTTTCAATTGACATCTCTCGTGTTGGAGCCATGATTCATGTCAGTCCACTTGGTGCAACAGCTCTCCAAGGTGTGATCACTCCTTTTTAGATGCAGACTAACGAGCAGATCTGATTTGATGCAGGTGTTAGTTTTGGGGATGAAAATTTACAGGGTGATTCCATAATTTATTCCTCAGAATTGAGTGAGTCCATATTTCAAGATTAGATTTCTTAAGCCATGGTCTAATCAGTGCAGATTTAAAATATTTAGGAACAGAGCCAGAGGTTAATGACAGATTAACCATTTCCAGCACAGTCGAAGAATGAGCCATAGATCCTTGAAAACTTTTGTTTGTATGGGATCAAATAAGCAGGTTGTGCTTTTTGTAGATGTCACAAGCTTCATCAGTGCACCTAGCGAGATACCATCAAAATCTGTAAATCTAGGTAACACCTACATTTACACCAGTGGTAACACCAGTAACACCAGTGGTAGCATCCACCTCCATAGCAGAATGAGGTGGTTGGACCAAGGCATGCTGAGATATGCTCAACCTAATATCTTCAATTTTCTTCTCAAAATAGTCCAAGAAGTCTTGTGCTGAAAAGGGAGAGTGAATAACAGGTGGCCGTCCATGAATGAGAAATGCTACCATGTCAAATAAAAACTTTGAGTTATACTTGTTTTTACTGATCAAGTCAGAATCACAGGCCCACTTTTTCGCCAGTAGTGCAGGCTTATGATCTAAGATAGCATCAGGCCACTAATTTTAAACTTTGCCATTTCCATTCCAAACCTCTAGCCTTCTGCCTAAGGTCACACAACTAACCACTGAACCAAGGCAACTGTGGTTTGGGAAAGTGTGGCCTTAAAGGAGGAGGTGCAGCCTTATCAAGTGTTGCCTTGTACGCTGAATTGAAGGGATCCGCAAGACTATCCACTGACTGAACATTCTCCAAACCTGATGCCAAAATTTCAGGCAGTCTAGCTTCAAATTCAGTCATAGTTGAGAGTTTATTGTGTCGCCACAGTAGTAGACAAGGCTTTCGCTCCACTAAACGTGGCAACATAAATGTAAACATAATAAATGAGTGGTCAGAGACAACTGAGGCAAGAGGTAAAATGTCGATATTCATGTCAGCAATGCCACGTGTGAGAACCAAATCCAGGGAATTTCCATTAATGTGCGTCGAATCCTGAATGCATTGCTGGTATCCTAATGCACTGACAAGTAAATAAATTTGCAGAGGGGATAAGAGGGCTTATTTATATGAATGTTATTCACCAATAATCAAAATGTTGTCCGCACTAGCTGACAGGCTAGAGATGAATGCACCAAATCCATCTGATAATTGAGAATATGGGGCAGGAGGCCTATAAACAGTGACAAAATAACATGACTGATTTCCATACTTCTGACCCTGACACAGCATCATGGACAGAGCGGAGAATCAGATGCACAAACAAATTATATTTATGACCCCCAACAGCCAATAAGGTTATAAATAAAAGTAACACCCTGCCTTGCTTCGCACCATGAGACACGTGACTAAATGGTGGGCAGGCCTCATCAAAGGAAGAACAGCTGTGGGTTTGAGCCAGGTTTCACATAACACAATCATGTCCAAGTGATGATTCATAATTAGATCATTAATCAACAGGGATTTTGAGGACAGTGATCTGATGTTAATGAGACCAACCCGAAGACTTCCGTGGGTTTGACAGACTGACATCGTTGAACAGGCCAAAGTAGCTTAAAATCCACTCCACATTTTCCAGCCAGCACCCGGAGAGTGTCAGAAACCGCTGTCGTCACATCAGGACTACAAGTCCCAGAAGCTGCAGTGCTCCAATGACATGAATGCCGAGCACCGATGCGCTCACCTGACCAGATAATCAGCACAGACGACCCAGTCCAATGGAATAAAACTTTCTCCAGGAGCCTTTGCGGATGCAGTGAGGTCTGCGGAGGGAACCAAGCTCTCTGATAGCGAGGATATCCTGAGGGACATGATTGTTGTTCAGGCTCTGTAGCCCAGCTGCATAGCTTTGCGCTAACTGAGGGAGCAACGTGTGGAATCATGCAGTGCAAAAAAGGCCCTAAACAATCAAAAATGGTTAAAACACACACTGAAACACCAAGAACCATGCCAAGTACATCTCCAAAGGAAAAAAAAACTTACACTCAAGCCACTAAAAACCAAGTTACAAAAGAGAAAACCAGAGAACTGACCAACACACAACGCCAGCAACCTCTTTCCTCAGTGTTTGTTTTTTTTTCAATCAAAAAGTAAGACCCTCCATGTCAAAACTACTGGTACAATTTGCCGGAAGGTACATCTAAGACACAAGCCTATTATTCAACAGAGGTCTCATAATGCAGCCCCCCCCCACACACACACACACCGCTCACATACAAGACTCAGCTGTGCGTCACAGAGATGAATGAATGCTCCAATGTCCTATCCCAGCATGCATGGCTCCACCTGGGACAGCTGTCACTGCATGGAGCTACCAAAGTCAAGATAGCCATGTATGATGGCAAAGAAGACTGGGATTCATTTCTTTTACCCTTTGAGTAGCAGGCACGCAAATATGAATGGACTACTGCCATCTACTGGATGGGAGTGCAAATAGCATCCAACTGTCACATGGTCACTATTTGTTACGCTGAATCACACTTAAGAAACAGAATTTTCAGTTTTGCAAATGCCTTTTTTTAACAAATGAAAAAAATGACATATTTACACAACACCAACACACACATTACAGTAACTTGTGTAATGGTTTATACAAATACGTAAACCAACCACCCAGTGATGAGGGGAGGCTCATTTTCCCATAATGCCTTTTGGCATCTGTGTGCTGTTAATGCTCAAACCTTCAGCATTAGCACATTACTTAAAACTAAAACATTTATGCAATATTTTTCACTTTGTAAAAATGACAGAGTTGACGTTAATTCGATAAACTGTCCGGAATTAGTTTGGTTTATAAATCAAACCATAAATCAAAATTCCCCTCCTTTCGATGTCTTCTGCTACATGTCGGTGCTGTTCCATGTTGAAAGTAAATGACACTTCCTTACAGCAGTGGGCAGGGCACCCAAAGACAGAAGATCTGACTCGTTGTTTGTGTTGGGTTTGTGATCACCTATGATTTTGAAATGTATTGAATTTACTGAAATGTATTAATACTTTGCACAAAAGCCGTTTTTTTTGTTTGTTTTTTTTTTTTTTTAAATGATAGCTTCAAGACACCTCCTGTATGGAGAAACTAGTCGCATACATTGCTCAGGTGTGATTTTGGCCTATTTTTCCACACAAACAATCTTCAAATGTTGAACGATCTGTGGACCTCTTCTATGAACTCTAATCTTTAGTTATTTCCATAGATTTTCCACTGAATTTAAGTCAGGTGATTGGCTTGCCCATTGGCTGGAGACACATACATTATGGTTATGGTTACAGTTAGGAGAAGGGGGAGGATTATAAATGTCAAAATTAAAAAACAACAACCTTACCAGAAAATGGCATGCTTTCATGACGGGGGCACGAAAAACAGCATAAGACTGCAAGGGCGCAGTTTAGAACTAGAAATTGGGGGGGGCAAAGTGTGAGGCCAGCAGGGCCGAAGCCCATAGGGCAGGGGTCTGGGGGCCGCTTTAGGCCCCCAGAAGCCAATGGTTTCTACGAGGTCTGTCCAAAAAGTAACGGACCTTTTTATTTTTTTCAAAAACTATATGGATTTGAATCATGTGCGCTTGCATCAGCCAAGCTTGAACCTTCGTGTGCATGCGTGAGTTTTTTCACGCCTGTCGGTTGCGTCATTCGCCAGCCCCCTCGTCGGATTTTCATTGTCAGGGAAATGGCTGAGCGACTGCCGCTTTGCTCCATGAAAATCTTTTCAGAAACTGTGTGAGACAGCCAGGTGGAAACCATTCGGAAAATTCAGATGGCTTTCGGTGAAGATTCTATCGGCGTCACACAGATTAAGGACCCTTACAACCGGATTAAAGACGGCCCACACCGGCGGAGGGCGCACCGCGCTCCGGGTGGCCATCGACAGGCTGAAATGACCAGATCATTTCCAAAGTGAAGGCTGTGTTGATCCGGGACGTCGTGTGACTACCAGAAAAATCACAGAAAATATGGACATCAGCACTTTTGCGGCACATTCCACTGTTACAGGAGATTTTATCATGAAAGACGTGCCGACGAATTCGCGCGTCAGGACGGAGCCGCTCATGGCGCACAACAAACACCTCCGTGTTGGAAACCATTCGGAAGATTCAGACGGCTTTCGGTGGCTTTTCAGTTGAGTGAGTATCCGAGAAATTGTGTAACAGCTGGGCATGCCACAACATGTCCTGTGAGACTTCCAACACGGAGGTGTTTGTTGTGCGCCATGCTCCGTTCCGACGTGCGAATTCCTCTGCACGTCTTTCATTACAAAATCTCCTGTAACAGTGGAATGTGCTGCAAAAGTGCTGATGTCCACATTTTCTGCGATTTCTCTGGTAGTCACACGATGTGCCGGATCAACATAGCCTTCACTTTGGAAATGATCTGGTCGTTTCAGCCTGTCGATGGCCGCTCGGAGCGCAGCGCGCCCTCCGCCAGTGTGGGCCGTCTTTAATCCGGTTATAATGGTCCTTAATTTGAAACTGTGGATATAAGTACTTTATTCTGAGAATAGCCAGCATTGATTTTATTAACATCCTGGTGTAAATAAGGTATCACCACATGTGTAGAACTCAAAAAGAATGATAGGTTGGATTTTCATTAAAAAAACAACAGCAATGTGGTAAAATGTATTCATAAATATGAAAGAACAGGCTCTTAATTATTATTAACTATCGCATACTGTATTTTGTTTCTCAAGATTTGTTTTTGCATATGTCTGAAAAAACAACAGATCATAAGTTTAGGATAAATTACTTATCATGAATTTAATTTTTGAAGGAGGACTATCGGTCGGCCTTGAAGAAATTCTGGCAAACTGTCCGACGCCTCAGGAGGTGGAAGCAGCTCTCCACCAGCACTGTCTACGGTGCGGGTGGGGAGCTGTTGACCCTGACTGGGAATGTTGTCGGGCGGTGGAAGGAATACTTGGAGGATCTCCTCAATCCCATCGTCACGTCTTCCGAAGAGGAAGCAGAGACTGGGGACTCAGAGGCAGACTCATCCATTACCCAGGCCGAAGTCACCGAGGTGGTTAGAAAGCTCCTCGGTGGCAAGGCTCCTGGGGTGGATGAAATCCGTCCTGAGTACCTTAAATCTCTGGATGTTGTGGGACTGTCTTGGCTGACATGCCTCTGCAACATCGCGTGGTGGTCGGGGACAGTGCCTCTGGGTTGGCAAACTGGAGTGGTGGTCCCTCTGTTTAAGAAGGGGGACCGGAGGGTGTGTTCCATCTACAGGGGGATCACAGTCCTCAGCCTCCCGGATAAGGTCTATTCCAGAGTACTGGAGAGGAGAATTCGACCGATAATCAAACTTCGGATTCAGGAGGAGCAGTGTGGTTTGCGTCCTGGTCGCGGCACACTGGACCAGCTCTACACACTCCATCAGGTGCTCGAGGGTTCATGGGAGTTCGCCCAACCAGTCCACATGTGCTTTGTGGATCTGGAGAAGGCATTCGACCGTGTCCCTCGGGGCACCCTGTGGGGGGTGCTCTGGGAGTACGGGGTCCGGGGTCCTTTGCTAAGGGATATCCGGTCCCTGTACAACCGCAGCAGGAGCTTGGTTCGCATTGCCGGTAGTAAATCAAACCTGTTTCCAGTGCACATTGGTCTACGTCAGGGCTGCCCTTTGTCACCGGTTCTGTTCATTATCTTTATGGACAGAATTTCTAGGTGTAGCCAGGGTGTAGAGGGGGTCTGGTTTGGGAACCACAGAATCTCATCTCTGCTGTTTGCGGACGATGTGGTTCTGTTGGCTTTGTCAAATCAGGACCTTCAGTGTGCACTGGGGCAGTTTGCAGCCGAGTGTGAAGCATCTGGGATGAAAAGCAGCACCTCCAAATCCGAGGCCATGGTTCTTGACCGGAAAAAGGTGCTTTGCCCTCTTCAGGTCGATGGAGTTTCCTTGCCTCAAGTGGAGGAGTTTAAGTATCTCGGGGTCTTGTTCACGAGTGAGGGACGGATGCAGCGTGAGATCGATAGATGGATCGTTGCAGCATCTGCAGTGATGCGGTCACTGTATCGGACCATCGTGGTGAAGAGAGAGCTGAGTAGGGGGGCAAAGCTCTCGATTTACTGATCGATCTTCGTTCCGATCCTCACCTATGGAGCAGCTGAGATGAGTTTCCTCCACAGGGTGGCTGGGTGCTCCCTTAGAGATAGGGTGAGGAGCTTGGTCACTCAGGAGGAGCTCAGTCACTCAGGATGAGCTCGGAGTCGAGCCGCTACTCCTCCACATCGAAAGGAGCCAGTTGAGGTGGCTCGGGCATCTTTTCCAGATGCCCCCTGGACGCCTCGCTAGAGAGGTGTTCTGGGTACGTCCCATCGGGAGGAGGCCCCGGGCAAGACCCAGGACATGATGGAGGGATGACGTGTCTCGGCTGGCTTGGGAATGCCTTGGGGTTCCCCCGGAGGAGCTGGGCGAGGTGTGTGTGGATCGGGAGGTCTGGGCGGCTTTGCTTGAGCTGCTGCCCCCGCGACCCGACTCCGGATAAAGCAGAAGAAAATGGATGGATGGAGATATATATATATATATATATATATATATATATATATATATATATATATATATATATATATATATATATATATATATATATATATACATATATATATATATATATCACATCACATATATCAATTACCTTGACAGTGTATTGCAAGGAAAGAGTATGGCAGTGTGTGTGTGTGTGTGTGTGTGTGTGTGTACACAGATCTGAAGTTTCAAATCTAATTCTCTGCAGTTATCTTACTTCATTTGAATTGGTGGAACAGGTACTTGGGCACCGTGTTGGGCTCCTCCATCATCTCCACCACAGTGCTGGCAGATGAGCAGCCACTCAGCATGGCGGTTAACTTCCAGCTGCGGCACAAAGTCCAGGTCTGAACGTCTCCCAAATCTAGCCTCACATTCTCATCATAGCGCTGCCTCTTCCATCACTGTGACTTTTACTTCCCACAGAATCCCACTGACACTGTCTTTGATCCAGTGTGTGCCTTCTGGGATTTTGAACTCACGTAAGTACCAACAAGGTTTGGACGAGGCAGCATATCTACCTGTCAGATTTGTGTGTATGTGTGTATATGTGTGTGTGTGGACACTTAGTTCAACATATATTATATATTGTGTTGCTTGTGTCCCACTAGTCCAGAGGGTGGTGGCTGGTGGAACACCAAAGGATGTGAGGTTGTGTCCAAACAGTACGGATCCACTGTGTGCTACTGTAACCACACCACCAACTTTGCCGTGCTGCTGCAGGTTTTTGAAGCTCAGGTTCGGCACAGATATACACACACACTCACACACACATCACATCACATCACCTGCTGCAATTTCCTGCTCACCCTGCCGCCCTCTGTGTATTTCAGAGGAGCCCGGAGAATGAAAAAGCTCTACAGGTGCTGACGTTCCTTGGCTGTGGAGTGTCTCTGTGTGGCCTCCTCTTCACCTTCATCCTCTTCATCGCTGTGGGGTGAGTCACAGTCATCAGAGGACACACTCTGCAAAGAAGCGAGGATGAAAAGCATTTCAGAAGTCCTGCCAGTTGACTCAGTAAATAATAATAATAATAACAAAACCCAAAATCAGAAAAAAAAAATTGGGATGATGTGGAAAGTGGAAAATGGAAATAAAAATCTGCAATGATCTTTAAATTGACCTTTTCTCTTTTATTGCAGACAGTTTGGACACAACATATTTCAGGTTTTCAGGTTGCCTTCATTTCATTTCTTAAAATTCATCCCTTCCTGCACATGAGGCAGACAACACATTCCACAAAAATGTTGGGACAGGGGCAATTTATTCTAAAGATTACAATAAAATCATCACTTTTACAGCCAGTTTTCTTGATATAAATCAGGGGATGGACACATGAACCTGGTGGCAGAGGGGGTGGGTGTCCCCCCTTGCCAACATGTCACCGAGCTGAATGCAGGTGGACAAAGGTCAAACTGCAGGTGTCTTTTCAAATTTTTAGACTGCTGGTGCCACTATCAGAGTACGTGAGGCAAAAAGGGAATATTGTGCAAATATTACTTCCTCCATCAGGCATAATCCATGTTTAACACTACTGACTCTGTACTAAGTGTTCCACAGAATGTCTGTTTGGATGCTTCTCCTGATATGTGCAATAACTTTCTGCATTTTTTTTATTGAAAAGGTTCCCAACATCAGAGCTCTTATCACAGCCCCTGATACTGACCCCTCTGTTTCGGTCCCTTGCTCGGCTGTTTTTACTCAGTATGAGTCTGTGACAATTTCACTTTTAGAGGATGTGGCTGGCCATATTAAACCTTCAGGTTCTCCCCATGATCCTGTCACTCCATGATTTTTTAATGAAATTTTAGCTAGTGTTGGGCAGTCTTTTCTTGCCATTGTAAATTGCAGTCTGTCCTCCACTGTGGTTCCTGCAAATTTTAAACATGCAGTGGTGCAGCCACTGCTTAACAAACCTGGCCTTGATCACACTGTGCTGGCTAACTATAGGCCCATTTCCAAGTTGCCTTTTCTTTCTACGGTTTTAGAGTTTGGTTTTTTTTGTCAATTGAATCAGTTTTTAGGTGAGAATGGCATCATGGACATTCTTCAGTCAGGTTTTAAAACCCTTCATAGCACAGAGTCTGCTTTAATAAGGGTTATCAGTTACATCCTTCTTGGCATGTGATTCTGGCAGAGGTGGGATGAAGTCACCAGCAGGTCACTCTCAAGTCATGAAATGGCAAATCACAAGTCTCAAGTCAAGTCCCAAGTCAAGTCTCAAGTCGTAATGCCCACCGATTTGACTTGAGACTTGGGACTTAAGACTTCTCGATTATATCACTTAGTGGGTATCGGTTGCATTGCACTTGAATGGTTCAGCTCTTACTTGGTAGACAGAACCTTTTTTTGTGCATATTGATGGTTCAGAATCATCTGCAGCTTCAGTGTATGTGGAGTCCCACAGGGTTTGATTCTAGGGCCACTACTTTGTTTCATTGTGTTTACTGCCTCTGGGTTCCATCCTTAGGTGGCATGGGATTTCATTTCATTGCTATGCCAAATTTATCTCCCCTTAGGGCAGAAGGATGTCAGTTCTATAAAACACTTCTTGGTATGCCTAGAGGACATTAAAGCTTGGTTGGCCTTGAACTTTTTAAATTTTAATGAAAAGAAAACAGAGGTGATAGTGTTTGGATCCAGTGGCCCCTGTGAGTCCTCCTCCATTGCATTCGGACCTTAGGTTTATTTCAGACCTGTTATTAATGATCTTGGTTTTTGAGGTAGACAGTGATTTTAAACTGGACAGCCAAATTAAAGCTGTGATTAAGTCCGGTTTTTATCATTTACGGCGGTTAGAAACTGTGAAAACTTTTTTGTCTAGATAACACTTTGAAACAGCGATCCATACTTTTATTTAATCTTGGCTGGATTATTGTAATGCACTTTATGTGGGAGTCAATCAGGCATTACCTTGGCGTCTGCAGTTGGTTGAAAATGTTGCTGCATGACTTTTGACAGATCATATATCTCGTTTGTTGGCCTCACTTCATTGGCTGCCTGTATGTTTTAGGGTACGTTTTAAAATTCTCATGTTTGTTTTGAAATCTCTTCAGTATTACACTGCCTTACCTCTCTGAGCTTCTTCATCCTTATGTACACTGTAAGTCTCTTAGGTCAGCTGACCAGCTGCTCCTGGAAGTTCTGAGATCCAGAAGGAAACTCAGAGGGGACAGGACATTTTCCTCATTGGCTTTCGGCCCCGGCGAGAGTTAGTTTTTAAATTGCACTTATTTATTTATTTAAATATGTTTCAGTGTACAGCACTTTGTGTCAGCAGTGGCTGTGTTAAAGTGCTTTAAAGTTGGTATTGGAAGCTACAGATAATCAATAACTTTCCATTTTGCCTCCCATACATTCTCAACTACTAAGAAGCTGATTTTGAGTTTAAAGGCCACCAAAGCTTCTAATAGAATCAATGGCGATCACAAACCCAAACAGCCAATGAGCCAGCGCTTCTGTCTTTGTGTGCTCTGCCCCCTAGTGTAGGAAAGCATCATCTGCCTGTTGCATCCCCATTCACATCTTCATGTTGGAGTGAAGTAGAGAATGACTGTGAAACAGGGAAACTTATCAAATGATCTCAGATCCCATGTGCCTTCAGCTGAACTTTCTCAGGTTCTTTTCAAGAAAGTCCTTCTCTGTACCACTTCATCATGAAGTTGTGTAACTGGTGATACAACAGATAAAAGTTGCACTATGGACAGTATCTACAACCACAACCACAGAGGCCTATAACTACTTCAGAGTTGCCTGGGAGTCTTGGTGGCTTCCAACTCAATTTTTGAGATGGCTGACCTGTCCCAGATTTGCCACACTGTACCATCATGTTTGTATTTCTTGTCCCTTCGGCTGCTCCCTTGGTTTCACTCAGGGTCGCCACAGTAGATCCGAGGTGGATCTGCATGTTGATTTGGGACACGTCTTACGCCAGATGCCCTTCCTGATGCAACTCCATATTACATGGAGAAATGTGGCAGGGGTGGGGTTTGAACCGGGAACCATCCACACTGAAACCAAGAACACTAACCACTTAGCCACCACCCCGCATGCAAATGATGTTCAAGACATATTCAGAGACTGGGGAAGGTTCATGTATCCATCCACTGACTTCTGTCAAGAAAAGTCACTGTAAAAGTAATGATTTAAGCCTTATTTTTAGAATTAACTGCCTCCAACCCTACTTTTTGTCCCCAACCATGAAATAAGGGGAGCCATTGAAATGGACTCCATGCGTCCTTCCATTTGTCCATGCGTCTGTTACATTTTGAGAAGCCCTGTTGCCCCTTTCTGAGACATTACTTACGTTACCTGTATCATATTGTAAATGGACACAAATGTGACATCTATGCATATGACCTTGACCCAGATTCCAAGTTCATCTATGAAAACGGCTGACAAAGACCCACTGTCTCACCCCAAAATATCAATTTTTCTCTCCAAATATCGATTCCAGAGCTTACATTTGTATTGAATACCAAGAGCAAATCATGTATCCTGATGCCCTTTAGCACACTACATTTGACCTTGAACCTCAAGGCCAAGGTCAACTATGCAAATAGATTTAAAAAATTTAACGTTTGGGTATATTTTGCCTTCTCAGCATCAAATTTCTCTTCTAAAGCCAATATTTAAATGAACACCTACAGCAAATCATTCATTCCAGCTTCCTTAAGCCAACAGCATTTGAAAATGAATGTAATGAATGTACTCTTTCCTATGTTATTTGTCCCATTTCCACTCATTTTTCCCTGTCCCAGCAAGGAAATAGGGGGACCAATGAAATTAACTCTATGCATCTGTCGGTGCTTATTTGTTTAATTTGTCACCAAGGTGTATCAGCAAAATAGGCGGTGACATCAGTTGAGTATTGGCTTGATTGGAATGTGTTGCAGGGCTTAAATGCAGGATGGATGATATTAAAAAATTAAATGAAGTTGATCACACAAAAAATATATCTTTGGTTCATACAGCCTGCAATGAAATACAAGTCAAAATAAACATAATGATCACTGGCTTTATTATTTATTTATTTATTTTATTTTATTTTTTATTTTCACATCATCCCAACATTTTTTGATTTGGTGTAGTAACAAGAAGAAGAGTAAGAAGAAGCATTGCACTTTGGAGACAGAGTGAAGGTCATCAACGTGAAATAAATTTTTAATCCTTAAAGGTGTTGGTGTACCTTTGCTCAGTTGTGTCTGTATGATTGTATGTACATGTGTGCATTTCTCTAAATGTGTACTTGTGTGTGTCAACACACTTGTAGAGTTCCAAAGTCAGATCGCACAACCGTCCATAAGAACCTAATTGTTGCTCTCGGAGTTGCTGAGCTGCTGTTGATGTGCAGTGACTGGGCATCTGCCAATCAGGTGAGGCTCCAGAGATGACACATTAATGACAAATGCACAGAACACATTCTAGCTGCTGTCCATGGGCCAAGCAGGTTCATCTGTACCATCTAAGGTGTCTAAACAACACTTCCAATCCAGCCTCAGTACACCATGGCCTCCACAAACAGGTGTATCAGCCACTTCATAAAAGTAGCTATAGCCAGGTCCAGATCAAAGAAAGTTTACATGAATGAATGAATTCATTGATGTATTCATTCATTCATGTCTGTACCCTCTTATTCCAGTAGTCATGGGGCATGAGGAAGGGCACACCTTAGACAGAATACCAGTCTATGCCAAAACACACACATGAAGAGTTCAGGTGCAAAACCCTCTAAACATCACACCCACAGAAAATGAGATAACCATTGCAAGTGAAAGCTTACCGAGACAACAAAATCAATTTTGCTGCAACACCCCATAAATCCTGTGGTAAATGCAAGTCAAGATGCAGTTTGTATGCAGACCCTCGTAAGCACCATCCCAGTTTATATTATATGTTTGATGCTAAACCTTCTAAAAAGTTGTACTTTGGATAGTTTGGACTATCTATATTACAACCCCTGGCAAAAATTATGGAATCATCGGCCTCGGAGGATGTTCATTCAGTTGTTTAATTTTGTAGAAAAAAAGCAGATCACAGACATGACACAAAACTAAAGTCATTTCAAATGGCAACTTTCTGGCTTTAAGAAACACTATAAGAAATCAAGAAAAAAAGATTGTGGCAGTCAGTAACGGTTACTTTTTTAGACCAAGCAGAGGAAAAAAATATGGAATCACTCAATTCTGAGGAAAGAATTATGGAATCACCCTGTAAATTTTCATCCCCAAAACTAACACCTGCATCATATCAGATCTGCTCGTTAGTCTGCATCTAAAAAGGAGTGATCACACCTTGGAGAGCTGTTGCACCAAGTGGACTGACATGAATCATGGCTCCAACACGAGAGATGTCAATTGAAACAAAGGAGAGGATTATCAAACTCTTAAAAGAGGGTAAATCATCACGCAATGGCATTACCCTGACCTCTAGTAATACTGTGAGAAATCTTGGAGTCATTTTTGATCAGGATATGTCATTCAAAGCGCATATTAAACAAATATGTAGGACTGCTTTTTTGCATTTACACAATATCTCTAAAATTAGAAAGGTCTTGTCTCAGAGTGATGCTGAAAAACTAATTCATGCATTTATTTCCTCTAGGCTGGACTATTGTAATTCATTATTATCAGGTTGTCCTAAAAGTTCCCTAAAAAGCCTTCAGTTAATTCAAAATGCTGCAGCTAGAGTACTGACGGGGACTGGAAGGAGAGAGCATATCTCACCCATATTGGCCTCTCTTCATTGGCTTCCTGTTAATTCTAGAATAGAATTTAAAATTCTTCTTCTTACTTATAAGGTTTTGAATAATCAGGTCCCATCTTATCTTAGGGACCTCGTAGTACCATATCACCCCAATAGAGCGCTTCGCTCTCAGACTGCAGGCTTACTTGTAGTTCCTAGGGTTTGTAAGAGTAGAATGGGAGGCAGAGCCTTCAGCTTTCAGGCTCCTCTCCTGTGGAACCAGCTCCCAATTCAGATCAGGGAGACAGACACCCTCTCTACTTTTAAGATTAGGCTTAAAAGTTTCCTTTTTGCTAAAGCTTATAGTTAGGGCTGGATCAGGTGACCCTGAACCATCCCTTAGTTATGCTGCTATAGACGTAGACTGCTGGGGGGTTCCCATGATGCACTGTTTCTTTCTCTTTTTGCTCTGTATGCACCACTCTGCATTTAATCATTAGTGATCGATCTCTGCTCCCCTCCACAGCATGTCTTTTTCCTGGTTCTCTCCCTCAGCCCCAACCAGTCCCAGCAGAAGACTGCCCCTCCCTGAGCCTGGTTCTGCTGGAGGTTTCTTCCTGTTAAAAGGGAGTTTTTCCTTCCCACTGTAGCCAAGTGCTTGCTCATAGGGGGTCGTTTTGACCGTTGGGGTTTTACATAATTATTGTATGGCCTTGCCTTACAATATAAAGCGCCTTGGGGCAACTGTTTGTTGTGATTTGGCGCTATATAAAAAAAATTGATTGATTGATTGATTGATTGATTGATTGATTGATTGATTGATTGATTGATTGATTGATTGATTATGTTAATGAGACCCAGACTAAAGACCTCAGTGGGGTTGACAGTTGGACTGTTTGGGTTTAGGTGTGGTTCCAGAGTAGCATATACGTACAACTTTGGCAACTTTCTGGCTTTAAGAAACACTATAAGAAATCAAGAAAAAAGATTGTGGCAGTCAGTAACGGTTACTTTTTTAGACCAAGCAGAGGAAAAAAATATGGAATCACTCAATTCTGAGGAATAAATTATGGAATCACCCTGTAAATTTTCATCCCCAAAACTAACACCTGCATCAAATCAGATCTGCTTGCTAGTCTGCATCTAAAAAGGAGTGATCACACCTTGGAGAGCTGTTGCACCAAGTGGACTGACATGAATCATGGCTCCAACACGAGAGATGTCAATTGAAACAAAGGAGAGGATTATCAAACTCTTAAAAGAGGGTAAATCATCACGCAATGTTGCAAAAGATATTGGTTGTTCACAGTCAGCTGTGTCTAAACTCTGGACCAAATACAAACAACATGGGAAGGTTGTTAAAGGCAAACATACTGGTAGACCAAGGAAGACATCAAAGCGTCAAGACAGAAAACTTAAAGCAATATGTCTCAAAAATCGAAAAATGTACAACAAAACAAATGAGGAACGAATGGGAGGAAACTGGAGTCAACGTCTGTGACCGAACTGTAAGAAACCGCCTAAAGGAAATGGGATTTACATACAGAAAAGCTAAACGAAAGGCATCATTAACACCTAAACAGAAAAAAACAAGGTTACAATGGGCTAAGGAAAAGCAATTGTGGACTGTGGATGACTGGATGAAAGTCATATTCAGTGATGAATCTCGAATCTGCATTGGGCAAGGTGATGATGCTGGACCTTTTGTTTGGTGCCGTTCCAATGAGATTTATAAAGATGACTGCCTGAAGAGAACATGTAAATTTCCACAGTCATTGATGATATGGGGCTGCATGTCAGGTAAAGGCACTGGGGAGATGGCTGTCATTACATCATCAATAAATGCACAAGTTTATGTTGATATTTTGGACAATTGAAAGGATGTTTGGGGATGATGAAATCATTTTTCAAGATGATAATGCATCTTGCCATAGAGCAAAAACTGCAAAAACATTCCTTGCAAAAAGACACATAGGGTCAATGTCATGGCATAGGGTCAATGTCAATGAGCAGATCTGATTTGATGCAGGTGTTAATTTGGGGGATGAAAATTTACAGGGTGATTCCATAATTTTTTCCTCAGAATTGAGTGATTCCATATTTTTTTCCTCTGCTTGGTCTAAAAAAGTAACCGTTACTGACAGCCACAAATTTTTTTCCTGATTTCTTATAGTGTTTCTTAAAGCCAGAAAGTTGCCATTTGAAATGACTTTAGTTTTGTGTCATGTCTGTGATCTTCTTTTTTTCTACAAAATTAAACAACTGAATGAACATCCTCTGAGGCCGGTGATTCCATAATTTTTGCAAGGGGTTGTATAATACCTAGGTGGCATCTGTGTGCGTGTATGCGTGCATGTGGATGTATGTGAGTGCGTCCATGCATGCGTATGGCTTCAATCCTTGGGGAGACATTTTCCATTTGGTATGCGTATGTATTTTGGGACAAGGATGAATGCTCAGAAAATTGATAGGACTAATATTTTTGGCAAAATTAGCAATGTCATCTAACAACAGCGAACAATGGACATTGTGCTGAAGTGCACCATGGGAGTTCAGGGTTTAGGTGATTTAAATGTTGTTATCAATCAATCAATCAACTTTTTTCTTATATAGCGCCAAATCACAACAAACAGTTGCCCCAAGGCGCTCCATATTGCAAGGCAAGGCCATACAATAACCATGAAAAACCCCAACGGTCAAAACGACCCCCTATGAGCAAGCACTTGGCCACAGTGGGAAGGAAAAACTCCCTTTTAACAGGAAGAAACCTCCAGCAGAACCAGGCTCAGGGAGGGGCAGTCTTCTGCTGAGACTGGTTGGGGCTGAGGGAAAGAAGTTGGGGCTGAGGGAAAGAGTTTATGGCCCTGTCACACCTTGACGATTTAGCCCACGTATTCCGACTGTAATAAAAATGCTGGGAATACGCTGACGTACGTCCAATACAGCGGTGTCCAAAGTATTTCTGAAATGGCCAAGAGGGTGCAGGATTTCATTGCAGCCACTGACTCCAGCAAGTGTTTTCACTGATTAACATCACTTTGTGTTTCTCAGAGGATGCCAGTGTCACGGTGTGATTGGTTCCCCTGTCATGGTTCCCCCCGGTCTCAGATTGTGACAAGTGCTTTGATCATTCCCCCCGTACCTGGTCCCCCGGCTCTGATCGGTTCCCCTCATCTGATCAGTCAGAGCTGTTTGAAGGTCTGATTGTGACCAGCACTTTAAAAGTTTGTAGTCACAGCCCTTCATTCACTCATGGCAGCATTTACCACAGCCATCAGTAAACTCATCAGCATTCTGGTCCCGATGAAAATGATCCACCAAGACAAAAAATAAACTAATGTTAAATTACACTCTTTTTGGCCCGCACCACACCGTGCAGTACCCACCTGACCCACTGGGTGGAAATGGGGCTGTCAACATATGATGGTAAATTGTCAAGGTGTGACAGCTGCATTAATTTATTAGACTTACGCCTGCACATGACAGCATTTTTAATACGGTAGGCATGCGCAGGCTAAATCACCAAGGTGTGGCAGGGCTTTAAACAGTATTGTTAGTGTTTTTGATTTATTGTGTTTTTGTAGATCAGTTTGTTTAGTCAGTTTAGTTGTCTCATGTTGCTGTTACCATGCGTGAGTTGAGTGTCATGTTGTCATTACCATGAGTGGGAAGTGTCATGCTTGCAGCAGAATGCAGAAAAGACAAAAAGCTCTACGTCCCTGTGTGTGTGCAGGAGAGCATGTGTGGGCGCATATGTGCATGCATGTGTTTATCTTTCATCACGGACAAACTGGGGAGAGCTGACATGTTCCGTTTGGCATGCTTATGTATTCTGGGTCAAGGATGAGCGCTGCCAAAATGGAATATGATAGAATATTTTATATTAAAATCAATTATTTAAAATCAAATGACAAAATATAAGTAATAATGAAATAAAATAACAATAATAAAAAGAATAATAAGAATAAGAATAAGAATAGTGTGTATATGATAACAGGCACCTAAACAAGTAATTAACAGGAAATAAAACAGTTGAGGTCTTCCACTAAAAACTGTTGAGGTCTAAGGTTTCAAAGGTTTCAAAGACACTCTGGACTCACATGCCATTTTAACTCATTACAGTAACTTTGCATAGTTTATTATGCAAAGTAAGGGAGGTGATGTCTAGCGATTAAGTGAGGCATAATTATAAAGCACTTTATGCTTCTGATGCAGATGGAAATGCTCCATATCAGTGCAGTCCACTTATTACCACCCTTGAAAAATGTCAGGTACCTATTTTATAAGAGTACCCAAACTACAACCCATGGATCCCCATGGACAACATGCCAGTTCTATATTATAATACCCAAGTGGCCTCTGTGTGTGTGCATGTGTGTGGAAAATTGATACAACTAATATTTTTGAGAAATTAGCAATGCTAGCTAACAACAGTGAACAATGGATTTTGTGCTGCAGTGTGTTATGGGAGTTCAGGATTTGGGGGTTTTAAATGTTGTTATTGTGGTTCATGTTAGTTTAGCAATGTTGTTAGTATTATTGTGTTTGTAGTTCAATTGGTTTTGTTTGCATTTCAATTGGTTTAATCAGTTTAGTTAAGTGTCATGTTGGCGTTACCATGAGTGACAAGTGTAGTGCATTTGATGTGTTCCAGCACCATCTCTGTTTGTGTGTGTCTAAGAATAAAAGCACCTGCTTGTGCAAGAATGCAGAAGAGACCAAAAGGGGTGTGTGTGTGTGTGTGTGTGTGTGTGTGTGTGTGTGTGTGTGTGTGTGTGTGTGTGTGTGTGTGTGTGTGTGTGTGTGTGTGTGTGTGTGTGTGTGTGTGTGTGTGTGTGTGTCTAACTTCAATCACAGACAAACTGGGGAGAGCTGACATTTTCCGTTTGGTATGCTTATGTGTTTTGGATCAAGGATGAACACCACCAAACCAGCATGTTGATAGGACTAATATTTCTGGAGAAACTACAGATATTAGCTAACAATATGGAATGATAGACATTGATATTTACATTCTGGACTTACATGCTATTCCAGCAGAGGGCAGTAAATCATCTATATTCAGTTCAATTCAAATTATTTAATTTATATACCACCAAATCACAACAAAGCTGCCTCAAGGCTCTTCACACAAGTAAGGTCTAACCTTACCAAGCCCCTGAGAAAATGGTAAATGGACTGCATTTATATTGCGCTTTTCTATCTGCATCAGATGTTCAAAGTGCTTTACAATAATGCCTCACATTCACCCCGATGTCAGGGTGCTGCCATACAAGGTGCTCACTACACACCGAGAGAAACTAGGGGATTAAAGATCTTGTCCAAGGGCCCTTAGTGATTTTCCGGTCAGGCTGGGATTTGAACCAAGGATCCTCTAGTCTTAAGCCCAATGCTTAATCACTAGACCATCACCTCCCCACCTCCCTGGAGCAAGCACACAGGTGACGGTGGTAAGGAAAAACTCCCTCTGATGGTATTGGAGAAGAAACCTCAAGCAGACCAGACTCAGAGGGGTGATCCACTGCTTAGGCCATTCTAACAGGTACAAGGTTTTTACAAAGTTTACAAAGGTGAAGAAATGGAAAACAGGAAATCAAAATAACATATCATAATAACAAAATATGTATTTGAGTAGCTTGCCTCTACTGGTGGTTGGCTCTCACTGCGGTATTGTATCACTTCCTGTTCCGGAGCACAGCAGTGTTTTTCTGTATCTGTTAGCTGTTTAATCTGCGCAGTTAGATTGATCTAGTTATCTAGATTACGATTTGTTTCCCAGTGTAGTCTTTACGTGCCTTAACTAAAGCACTCCTTCTGCTGAATCACCTCTAAATTATTTACACATTATTCACTTTGCGTGTTTTTAGGAATCCACTAGCTTAGCGTAGCTACTAGCTCTTAGCCGATTTAGCATGGCGGCTTCTCCTGTCTCTCCCGCACTTTTCTGCTCTGGGTGTGAAATGTTTAGTTATTCCTCGGCCTCCTTTAGCAGTAACGGTACTTGTAATAAGTGTAGCTTATTCGTAGCTTTGGAGGCCAGGCTGGGCGAATTGGAGACTCGGCTCCGCACCGTGGAAAATTCTACAGTTAGCCAGGCCCCTGTAGTCGGTGCGGACCAAGGTAGCTTAGCCGCCGTTAGTTCCCCCCTGGCAGATCCCAAGCAGCCGGGAAAGCAGGCCGACTGGGTGACTGTGAGGAGGAAGCGTAGCCCTAAACAGAAGCCCCGTGTACACCGCCAACCCGTTCACATCTCTAACCGTTTTTCCCCACTCGACGACACACCCGCCGAGGATCAAACTCTGGTTATTGGCGACTCTGTTTTGAGAAATGTGAAGTTAGCGACACCAGCAACCATAGTCAATTGTCTTCCGGGGGCCAGAGCAGGCGACATTGAAGGAAATTTGAAACTGCTGGCTAAGGCTAAGCGTAAATTTGGTAAGATTGTAATTCACGTCGGCAGTAATGACACCCGGTTACGCCAATCGGAGGTCACTAAAATTAACATTAAATCGGTGTGTAACTTTGCAAAAACAATGTCGGACTGTGTAGTTTTCTCTGGGCCCCTCCCCAATCAGACCGGGAGTGACATGTTTAGCCGCATGTTCTCCTTGAATTGCTGGCTGTCTGAGTGGTGTCCAAAAAATGAGGTGGGCTTCATAGATAATTGGCAAAGCTTCTGGGAAAACCTGGTCTTGTTAGGAGAGACGGCATCCATCCCACTTTGGATGGAGCAGCTCTCATTTCTAGAAATCTGGCCAATTTCTTAAATCCTCCAAACCGTGACTATCCAGGGTTGGGACCAGGAAGCAGAGTTGTAGTCTTACACACCTCTCTGCAGCTTCTCTCCCCCTGCCATCCCCTCATTACCCCATCCCCGTAGAGACGGTGCCTGCTCCCAGACTACCAATAACCAGCAAAAATCTATTTAAGCATAAAAATTCAAAAAGAAAAAATAATATAGCACCTTCAACTGCACCACAGACTAAAACAGTTAAATGTGGTCTATTAAACATTAGGTCTCTCTCTTCTAAGTCCCTGTTGGTAAATGATATAATAATTGATCAACATATTGATTTATTCTGCCTTACAGAAACCTGGTTACAGCAGGATGAATATGTTAGTTTAAATGAGTCAACACCCCCGAGTCACACTAACTGTCAGAATGCTCGTAGCACGGGCCGAGGCGGAGGATTAGCAGCAATCTTCCATTCCAGCTTATTAATTAATCAAAAACCCAGACAGAGCTTTAATTCATTTGAAAGCTTGTCTCTTAGTCTTGTCCCTTCAAATTGGAAGTCCCAAAAACCAGTTTTATTTGTTATTATCTATCGTCCACCTGGTCGTTACTGTGAGTTTCTCTGTGAATTTTCAGACCTTTTGTCTGACTTAGTGCTTAGCTCAGATAAGATAATTATAGTGGGCGATTTTAACATCCACACAGATGCTGAGAATGACAGCCTCAACACTGCATTTAATCTATTATTAGACTCTATTGGCTTTGCTCAAAAAGTAAATGAGTCCACCCACCACTTTATGGTATGGAAATAGAAGACTTAACAGTATTCCCTGAAAACTCCCTTCTGTCTGATCATTTCTTAATAACATTTACATTTACTCTGATGGACTACCCAGCAGTAGGGAATAAGTTTCATTACACTAGAAGTCTTTCAGAAAGCGCTGTAACTAGGTTAAGGATATGATTCCTTCTTTATGTTCTCTAATGCCATATAACAACACAGTGCAGAGTAGCTACCTAAATTCTTGAAAGGGTAGTTGTAAAACAGCTAACTGATCATCTGCAGAGGAATGGTCTATTTGAAGAGTTTCAGTCAGGTTTTAGAATTCATCATAGTACAGAAACAGCATTAGTGAAGGTTACAAATGATCTTCTTATGGCCTCGGACAGTGGACTCATCTCTGTGCTTGTTCTGTAGACCTCAGTGCTGCTTTTGATACTGTTGACCATAAAATTTTATTACAGAGATTAGAGCATGCCATAGGTATTAAAGGCACTGCGCTGCGGTGGTTTGAATCATATTTGTCTAATAGATTACAATTTGTTCATGTAAATGGGGAATCTTCTTCACAGACTAAAGTTAATTATGGAGTTCCACAAGGTTCTGTGCTAGGACCAATTTTATTCACTTTATATATGCTTCCCTTAGGCAGTATTATTAGACGGTATTGCTTAAATTTTCATTGTTACGCAGATGATACCCAGCTTTATCTATCCATGAAGCCAGAGGACACACACCAATTAGCTAAACTGCAGGATTGTCTTACAGACATAAAGACATGGATGACCTGTAATTTCCTGCTTTTAAACTCAGATAAAACTGAAGTTATTGTACTTGGCCCCACAAATCTTAGAAACATGGTGTCTAACCAGATCCTTACTCTGGATGGCATTACCCTGACCTCTAGTAATACTGTGAGAAATCTTGGAGTCATTTTTGATCAGGATATGTCATTCAAAGCGCATATTAAACAAATATGTAGGACTGCTTTTTTGCATTTACACAATATCTCTAAAATGAGAAAGGTCTTGTCTCAGAGTGATGCTGAAAAACTAATTCATGCATTTATTTCCTCTAGGCTGGACTATTGTAATTCATTATTATCAGGTTGTCCTAAAAGTTCCCTAAAAAGCCTTCAGTTAATTCAAATGCTGCAGCTAGAGTACTGACGGGACTGGAAGGAGAGAGCATATCTCACCCATATTGGCCTCTCTTCATTGGCTTCCTGTTAATTCTAGAATAGAATTTAAATTCTTCTTCTTACTTATAAGGTTTGAATAATCAGGTCCCATCTTATCTTAGGGACCTCGTAGTACCATATCACCCCAATAGAGCGCTTCGCTCTCAGACTGCAGGCTTACTTGTAGTTCCTAGGGTTTGTAAGAGTAGAATGGGAGGCAGAGCCTTCAGCTTTCAGGCTCCTCTCCTGTGGAACCAGCTCCCAATTCAGATCAGGGAGACAGACACCCTCTCTACTTTTAAGATTAGGCTTAAAACTTTCCTTTTTGCTAAAGCTTATAGTTAGGGCTGGATCAGGTGACCGAACCATCCCTTAGTTATGCTGCTATAGACGTAGACTGCTGGGGGGTTCCCATGATGCGCTGTTTCTTTCTCTTTTTGCTCTGTATGCACCACTCTGCATTTAATCATTAGTGATCGATCTCTGCTCCCCTCCACAGCATGTCTTTTTCCTGGTTCTCTCCCTCAGCCCCAACCAGTCCCAGCAGAAGACTGCCCCTCCCTGAGCCTGGTTCTGCTGGAGGTTTCTTCCTGTTAAAAGGGAGTTTTTCCTTCCCACTGTAGCCAAGTGCTTGCTCACAGGGGGTCGTTTTGACCGTTGGGGTTTACATAATTATTGTATGGCCTTGCCTTACAATATAAAGTGCCTTGGGGCAACTGTTTGTTGTGATTTGGCGCTATATAAAAAAATTGATTGATTGATTGATTGATTGAGTAGTTCACACAGGCAGTTATGCCACAAGCAGGGGTCATCCAGCAGTCCTCATGCCATCGGTGAGCCTGTTCCCATGGCAACATCCATTCCAAACAGTCAGTCTGGCACCTGGTCTTCAGTAGCCATCCTCCTATCCATACCTTGGACAGGGAGAAAAAGAGCAGAAGCACTTCCCAGAAAAATTGCACCTAAGATTAATTCATCAGCAGTGAACAGGAAAGCAGAGAAAATACTAAGGTGATCATCAATATGTTAGTTTAAATGAGTCAACACCCCCGAGTCACACTAACTGCAAGAACGCTCATAGCACGGGCCGAGGCGGAGGATTAGCAGCAATCTTCCATTCCAGCTTATTAATTAATCAAAAACCCAGACAGAGCTTTAATTCCTTTGAAAGCTTGTCTCTTAATCCTGTCCATCCAAATTGGAAGTCCCAAAAAAACAGTTTTATTTGTTGTTATCTATCGTCCACCTGGTCGTTACTGTGAGTTTCTCTGTGAATTTTTGGACCTTTTGTCTGACTTAGTGCTTAGCTCAGATAAGATAATTATAGTGGGCGAATTTAACATCCACACAGATGCTGAGAATGACAGCCTCAACACTGCATTTAATCTATTATTAGACTCAGTTGGCTTTGCTCAAAATGTAAATGAGTCCACCCACCACTTTAATCATACCTTAGATCTTGTTCTGACTTATGGTATGGAAATTAAAGACTTAACAGTATTCCCTGAAAACTCCCTTCTGTCTGATCATTTCTTAATAACATTTACATTTACTCTGATGGACTACCCAGCAGTGGGGAATAAGTTTCATTAAAATAGAAGTCTTTCAGAAAGCGCTGGATAAGGATATGATTCCTTCTTTATGTTCTCTAATGCCATATACCAACACAGGGCAGAGTGGCTACCTAAACTCTATAAGTGAGACAGAGTATCTCGTCAATAGTTTTATATCCTCATTGAGAACAACTTTGGATGCTGTAGCTCCTCTGAAAAAGAGAGCCTTAAATCAGAAGTGCCTGACTCCATGGTATAACTCACAAACTCGCAGCTTAAAGCAGATAACCCGTACGTTGGAGAGGAAATGGCGTCTCACTAATTTAGAAGATCTTCACTTAGCCTGGAAAAAGAGTCTGTTGCTCTATAAAAAAGCCCTCCATAAAACTAGGACATCTTTCTATCAATCAATCAATCAACTTTTTTCTTATATAGCACCAAATCACAACAAACAGTTGCCCCAAGGCGCTCCATATTGCAAGGCAAGGCCATACAATAACCATGAAAAACCCCAACGGTCAAAACGACCCCCTATGAGCAAGCACTTGGCCACAGTGGGAAGGAAAAACTCCCTTTTAACAGGAAGAAACCTCCAGCAGAACCAGGCTCAGGGAGGGGCAGTCTTCTGCTGAGACTGGTTGGGGCTGAGGGAAGAAAATAAGAACAACCCCAGGTTTCTTTTCAGCACTGTAGTCAGGCTGACAAAGAGTCAGAGCTCTATTGAGCTGAGTATTCCTTTAACTTTAACTAGTAATGACTTCATGACTTTCTTTGCTAATAAAATTTTAACTATTAGAGAAAAAAATTACTCATAACCATCCCAAAGACATATCGTTCTCTTTGGCTGCTTTCAGTGATGCCGGTATTTGCTTAGACTCTTTCTCTCCGATTGTTCTGAGTTATTTTCATTAGTTACTTCCTCCAAACCATCAACATGTCTATTAGACCCCATTCCTACCAGGCTGCTCAAGGAAGCCCTACCATTAATTAATGCTTCGATCTTAAATATGATCAATCTGTCTTTATTAGTTGGCTATGTACCACAGGCTTTTAAGGTGGCAGTAATTAAACCATTACTTAAAAAGCCATCACTTGACCCAGCTATCTTAGCTAATTATAGGCCATCTCCAACCTTCCTTTTCTCTCAAAAATTCTTGAAAGGGTAGTTGTAAAACAGCTAACTGATCATCTGCAGAGGAATGGTCTATTTGAAGAGTTTCAGTCAGGTTTTAGAATTCATCATAGTATAGAAACAGCATTACATTGTTACGCAGATGATACCCAGCTTTATCTATCCATGAAGCCAGAGGACACACACCAATTAGCTAAACTGCGGATTGTCTTACAGACATAAAGACATGGATGACCTCTAATTTCCTGCTTTTAAACTCAGATAAAACCGAAGTTATTGTACTTGGCCCCACAAATCTTAGAAACATGGTGTCTAACCAGATCCTTACTCTGGATGGCATTACCCTGAGCTCTAGTAATACTGTGAAAAATCTTGGAGTCATTTTTGATCAGCATATGTCATTCAATGCGCATATTAAACAAATATGTAGGACTGCTTTTTTGCATTTGCGCAATATCTCTAAAATTAGAAAGGTCTTGTCCAGAGTGATGCTGAAAAACTAATTCATGCATTTATTTCCTCTAGGCTGGACTATTGTAATTCATTATTATCGGTTGTCCCTAAAGTTCCCTGAATAGCTTTCAGTAATTCAAAATGCTGCAGCTAGAGTACTGAAAGGGACTAGAAGGAGAGAGCATATCTCACCCATATTGGCCTCTCTTCATTGGCTTCCTGTTAATTCTAGAATAGAGTTTAAAATTCTTCTTCTTACTTATAAGGTTTTGAATAATCAGGTCCCATCTTATCTTAGGGACCTCATAGTACCATATCACCCCAATAGAGCGCTTTGCTCTCAGACTGCAGGCTTACTTTCCTAGTTCCTAGGGTTTGTAAGAGTAGAATGGGAGGCAGAGCCTTCAGCTTTCAGGCTCCTCTCCTGTGGAACCAGCTCCCAATTTGGATCAAGGAGACAGACACCCTCTCTACTTTTAAGATTAGGCTTAAAACTTTCCTTTTTGCTAAAGCTTATAGTTAAGGCTGGATCAGGTGATCCTGAACCATCCCTTAGTTATGCTGCTATAGACTTAGACTGCTGGGGGGTTCCCATGATGCACTGTTTCTTTCTCTTTTTGCTCTGTATGCACCACTCTGCATTTAATTCATTAGTGATGATCTCTGCTCCCTCCACAGCATGTCTTTTTCCTGGTTCTCTCCCTCAGCCCCAACCAGTCCCAGCAGAAGACTGCCCCTCCTTGAGCCTGGTTCTGCTGGAGGTTTCTTCCTGTTAAAAGGGAGTTTTTCCTTCCCACTGTCGCCAAGTGCTTGCTCACAGGGGTCGTTTTGGACCGTTGGGGTTTTTATGTAATTATTGTATGGCCTTGCCTTACAATATAAAGCGCCTTGGGGCAACTGTTTGTTGTGATTTGGTGCTATATAAATAAAATTGATTGAATGATTGATTGACCTTAAAATCTGCTCTGACACAGACTAGAAGCCAGTGCAAAGATGCTAGAATGGGTGTAATACAAACCCTGGCAAAAATTATGGAATCTCCGGTCTCGGAGGATGTTCATTCAGTTGTTTAATCTTGTAGAAAAAAATGACAACTTTCTGGCTTTAAGAAACACTATAAGAAATCAAGAAAAAAAAATTGTGGCAGTCAGTAATGGTTACTTTTTTAGACCAAGCAGAGGGAAAAAAATATGGACTCACTCACCCTGTAAATTTTCATCCCCAAAACTAACACCTGCATCAAATCAGATCTGCTCGTTAGTCTGCATCTAAAAAGGAGTGATCACACCTTGGAGAGCTGTTGCACCAAGTGGACTGACATGAATCATGGCTCCAACACGAACTTTTGTTTGGTGCCGTTCCAATGAGATTTATAAAGATGACTGCCTGAAGAGAACATGTAAATTTCCACAGTCATTGATGATATGGGGCTGCATGTCAGGTAAAGGCACTGGGGAGATGGCTGTCATTACATCATCAATAAATGCACAAGTTTACATTGATATTTTGGACACTTTTCTTATCCCATCAATTGAAAGGATGTTTGGGGATGATGAAATCATTTTTCAAGATGAATGCATCTTGCCATAGAGCAAAAACTGTGAAAACATTCCTTGCAAAAAGACACATAGGGTCAATGTCATGGCCTGCAAATAGTCCGGATCTTAATCCAATTGAAAATCTTTGGTGGAAGTTGAAGAAAATTGTCCATGACAAGGCTCCAACCTGCAAAGTTGATCTGGCAACAGCAATCAGAGAAAGTTGGAGCCACATTGATGAAGAGTACTGTTTGTCACTCATTAAGTCCATGCCTCAGAGACTGCAAGCTGTTATAGTGGTGGTAGGTGGTGCAACAAAATACTAGTGATGTGTTGGAGCGTACTTTTGTTTTTCATGATTCCATAATTTTTTCCTCAGAACTGAGTGATTCCATTTTTTTTTCCCTCTGCTTGGTCTAAAAAATTAACCGTTACTGACTGCCACAATGTTTTTTCCTGATTTTTTATAGCGTTTCTTAAAGCCAGAAAGTTGCCATTTGAAATGTCTTCAGTTTTGTGTCATGTCTGTGATCTGCTTTTTTTCTACAAAATTAAACAACTGAATGAACATCCTCCGAGGCCGGTGATTCCATACTTTTTGCCAGGTGTTGTATAACTGTCTTCTTTTTCCTGTTTGAGATTGTTTTCTGTATTTAGGTTTAATGCTGGTCGTCGATTGGATTGGATTTTGTAATTAGGGCCAGAGTAGGAAAAATTGTAATTGTAATTGTAATTGCGCTGTTTATTATTATTATTTTTATTATTATTTATTATTATTATTATTTATTAGGGCCCGAGTAGGAAAAAGTCCTACGAGGACCCTATTGTAATTGCGCTATTTATTATTATTAATTATTATTATTATTATTATTATTATTATTATTATTATCACTTTTAAAATCTAAATTTCGGCCCTTTCCCGTGCTCAAAAACCCACCAAAGTCATCCGGCCGGATCCGAAATTCAATAGTTTGGGGATGTCGCACATGGTCACTGCGAAATGGTGAAATAGCGCCCCCTAGAAAACCCCTCCGCATTGAGGTTTTTTCGTCGCAGCCTCACGAAATTTGGTACACATATTTATCATGCCGGGATGCACAAAAAAGTCTCTTACTATCATGGTGAAATGCCGACAGGAAGTCGGCCATTTGAACGAACTCGTCCTAGGGATTTCATCCAGTCATCTTCAAATTTGGTCAATGTCATCATGACCCCATGGTGATCAAAAGTTATCAGAAGAATGTAATTAGGTCAAAAGGCGTGTCTGCTAGGGTTCGTCTAACTTTGGCGAGCTTTTCAGAGCACGCCGTTTCACTTTGAATGGCTGTCACACCCACATACGTCATCGTAGATCCAACGTCGGCATATATTGACATCCCACTTTTGCCATAGCGCCCCCGGTGGTAACAGGAAATGTCCTATATTTACTTTAACAGGTCCTGATGTCACATAGTTAAACCAATCAACTTCATTCCACTTCTAAAAGATGCATAACAAGTTGGTGAACCTAGGTGATGAATGCCGTGAAGTTACGAGTAACTGCGTCCATGTGGCGGCGTGCCGAATATTGCCCATTTGCCATGAAATGATGTTCATCCTTTTGACGGCTTTAATTTTGTCATATCATCCTGAAAATTGATATACAGGTCAAGCACGACAACCTCTTACAATTCATAGGGCATCGCCCATGGGCGGGGCAAAATGCCTCAATAGCGCTCCCTTGTTTTTGAAAGCTTTTGTCTATTTTGAAGGGTGTGGCCGCTATGGCGCCGCCATTTTGACCCTTTGCCATGGAACATCAATTCATGATAACTCCTTCATGCTTTGCCTGATTGACTTGAAACTTCACATGTGTGATGAGAGTTGGCCCCTGAACACACCTGTCACCTCTATTTGTACACTGAGCGCCCCGTAAAGATTAAAGATTACACTGTTTCCCAGTGTAATCTTTACGTGCCTTAACTAAAGCACTCCTTCTGCTGAATCACCTCTAAATTATTTACACATTATTCACTTTGCGTGTTTTTAGGAATCCGCTAGCTTAGCGTAGCTACTAGCTCTTAGCCGATTTAGCATGGCGGCTTCTCCTGTCTCTCCCGCACTTTTCTGCTCTGGGTGTGAAATGTTTAGTTATTCCTCGGCCTCCTTTAGCAGTAACGGTACTTGTAATAAGTGTAGCTTATTCGTAGGTTTGGAGGCCAGGCTGGGCGAATTGGAGACTCGGCTCCGCACCGTGGAAAATTCTACAGCTAGCCAGGCCCCTGTAGTCGGTGCGGACCAAGGTAGCTTAGCCGCCGTTAGTTCCTCCCTGGCAGATCCCGAGCAGCCGGGAAAGCAGGCTGACTGGGTGACTGTGAGGAGGAAGCGTAGCCTAAACAGAAGCCCCGTGTACACCGCCAACCCGTTCACATCTCTAACCGTTTTTCCCCACTCGACGACACACCCGCCGAGGATCAAACTCTGGTTATTGGCGACTCTGTTTTGAGAAATGTGAAGTTAGCGACACCAGCAACCATAGTCAATTGTCTTCCGGGGGCCAGAGCAGGCGACATTGAAGGAAATTTGAAACTGCTGGCTAAGGCTAAGCGTAAATTTGGTAAGATTGTAATTCACGTCGGCAGTAATGACACCCAGTTACGCCAATCGGAGGTCACTAAAATTAACATTAAATCGGTGTGTAACTTTGCAAAAACAATGTCGGACTCTGTAGTTTTCTCTGGGCCCCTCCCCAATCGGACCGGGAGTGACATGTTTAGCCGCATGTTCTCCTTGAATTGCTGGCTGTCTGAGTGGTGTCCAAAAAATGAGGTGGGCTTCATAGATAATTGGCAAAGCTTCTGGGGAAAACCTGGTCTTGTTAGGAGAGACGGCATCCATCCCACTTTGGATGGAGCAGCTCTCATTTCTAGAAATCTGGCCAATTTTCTTAAATCCTCCAAACCGTGACTATCCAGGGTTGGGACAAGGAAGCAGAGTTGTAGTCTTACACACCTCTCTGCAGCTTCTCTCCCCCTGCCATCCCCTCATTACCCCATCCCCGTAGAGACGGTGCCTGCTCCCAGACTACCAATAACCAGCAAAATCTATTTAAGCATAAAAATTCAAAAAGAAAAAATAATATAGCACCTTCAACTGCACCACAGACTAAAACAGTTAAATGTGGTCTATTAAACATTAGGTCTCTCTCTTCTAAGTCCCTGTTGGTAAATGATATAATAATTGATCAACATATTGATTTATTCTGCCTAACAGAAACCTGGTTACAGCAGGATGAATATGTTAGTTTAAATGAGTCAACACCCCCGAGTCACACTAACTGTCAGAATGCTCGTAGCACGGGCCGGGGCGGAGGATTAGCAGCAATCTTCCATTCCAGCTTATTAATTAATCAAAAACCCAGACAGAGTTTTAATTCATTTGAAAGCTTGTCTCTTAGTCTTGTCCATCCAAATTGGAAGTCCCAAACACCAGTTTTATTTGTTATTATCTATCGTCCACCTGGTCGTTACTGTGAGTTTCTCTGTGAATTTTCAGACCTTTTGTCTGACTTAGTGCTTAGCTCAGATAAGATAATTATAGTGGGCGATTTTAACATCCACACAGATGCTGAGAATGACAGCCTCAACACTGCATTTAATCTATTATTAGACTCTATTGGCTTTGCTCAAAAAGTAAATGAGTCCACCCACCACTTTAATCATATCTTAGATCTTGTTCTGACTTATGGTATGGAAATAGAAGACTTAACAGTATTCCCTGAAAACTCCCTTCTGTCTGATCATTTCTTAATAACATTTACATTTACTCTGATGGACTACCCAGCAGTAGGGAATAAGTTTCATTACACTAGAAGTCTTTCAGAAAGCGCTGTAACTAGGTTTAAGGATACGATTCCTTCTTTATGTTCTCTAATGCCATATACCAACACAGTGCAGAGTAGCTACCTAAACTCTGTAAGGGAGATTGAGTATCTCGTCAATAGTTTTACATCCTCATTGAAGACAACTTTGGATGCTGTAGCTCCTCTGAAAAAGAGAGCTTAAATCAGAAGTGTCTGACTCCGTGGTATAACTCGCAAACTCGTAGCTTAAAGCAGATAACCCGTAAGTTGGAGAGGAAATGGCGTCTCACTAATTTAGAAGATCTTCACTTAGCCTGGAAAAAGAGTCTGTTGCTCTATAAAAAAGCCCTCCGTAAAGCTAGGACAACTTTCTACTCATCACTAATTGAAGAAAATAAGAACAACCCCAGGTTTCTTTTCAGCACTGTAGCCAGGCTGACAAAGAGTCAGAGCTCTATTGAGCTGAGTATTCCATTAACTTTAACTAGTAATGACTTCATGACTTTCTTTGCTAACAAAATTTTAACTATTAGAGAAAAAATGACTCATAACCATCCCAAAGACGTATCGTTATCTTTGGCTGCTTTCAGTGATGCCGGTATTTGGTTAGACTCTTTCTCTCCGATTGTTCTGTCTGAGTTATTTTCATTAGTTACTTCATCCAAACCATCAACATGTTTATTAGACCCCATTCCTACCAGGCTGCTCAAGGAAGCCTTACCATTATTTAATGCTTCGATCTTAAATATGATCAATCTATCTTTGTTAGTTGGCTATGTACCACAGGCTTTTAAGGTGGCAGTAATTAAACCATTACTTAAAAAGCCATCACTTGACCCAGCTATCTTAGCTAATTATAGGCCAATCTCCAACCTTCCTTTTCTCTCAAAAATTCTTGAAAGGGTAGTTGTAAAACAGCTAACTGATCATCTGCAGAGGAATGGTCTATTTGAAGAGTTTCAGTCAGGTTTTAGAATTCATCATATTACAGAAACAGCATTAGTGAATGTTACAAATGATCTTCTTATGGCCTCGGACAGTGGACTCATCTCTGTGCTTGTTCTGTTAGACCTCAGTGCTGCTTTTGATACTGTTGACCATAAAATTTTATTACAGAGATTAGAGCATGCCATAGGTATTAAAGGCACTGCGCTGCGGTGGTTTGAATCATATTTGTCTAATAGATTACAATTTGTTCATGTAAATGGGGAATCTTCTTCACAGACTAAAGTTAATTATGGAGTTCCACAAGGTTCTGTGCTAGGACCAATTTTATTCACTTTATACATGCTTCCCTTAGGCAGTATTATTAGACGGTATTGCTTAAATTTTCATTGTTATGCAGATGATACCCAGCTTTATCTATCCATGAAGCCAGAGGACACACACCAATTAGCTAAACTGCAGGATTGTCTTACAGACATAAAGACATGGATGACCTCTAATTTCCTGCCTTTAAACTCAGATAAAACTGAAGTTATTGTACTTGGCCCCACAAATCTTAGAAACATGGTGTCTAACCAGATCCTTACTGTGGATGGCATTACCCTGACCTCTAGTAATACTGTGAGAAATCTTGGAGTCATTTTTGATCAGGATATGTCATTCAAAGCGCATATTAAACAAATATGTAGGACTGCTTTTTTGCATTTACGCAATATCTCTAAAATCAGAAAGGTCTTGTCTCAGAGTGATGCTGAAAAACTAATTCATGCATTTATTTCCTCTAGGCTGGACTATTGTAATTCATTATTATCAGTTTGTCCTAAAAGTTCCCTAAAAAGCCTTCAGTTAATTCAAAATGCTGCAGCTAGAGTACTGACGGGGACTAGAAGGAGAGAGCATATCTCACCCATATTGGCCTCTCTTCATTGGCTTCCTGTTAATTCTAGAATAGAATTTAAAATTCTTCTTCTTACTTATAAGGTTTTGAATAATCAGGTCCCATCTTATCTTGGGGACCTCGTAGTACCATGTCACCCCAGTAGAGCGCTTCGCTCTCAGACTGCAGGTTTACTTGTAGTTCCTAGGGTTTGTAAGAGTAGAATGGGAGGCAGAGCCTTCAGCTTTCAGGCTCCTCTCCTGTGGAACCAGCTCCCAATTCAGATCAGGGAGACAGACACCCTCTCTACTTTTAAGATTAGGCTTAAAACTTTCCTTTTTGCTAAAGCTTATAGTTAGGGCTGGATCAGGTGACCCTGAACCATCCCTTAGTTATGCTGCTATAGACGTAGACTGCTGGGGGGTTCCCATGATGCACTGTTTCTTTCTCTTTTTGCTCTGTATGCACCACTCTGCATTTAATCATTAGTGATCGATCTCTGCTCCCCTCCACAGCATGTCTTTTTCCTGGTTCTCTCCCTCAGCCCCAACCAGTCCCAGCAGAAGACTGCCCCTCCCTGAGCCTGGTTCTGCTGGAGGTTTCTTCCTGTTAAAAGGGAGTTTTTCCTTCCCACTGTAGCCAAGTGCTTGCTCACCGGGGGTCGTTTTGACCGTTGGGGTTTTACATAATTATTGTATGGCCTTGCCTTACAATATAAAGCACCTTGGGGCAACTGTTTGTTGTGATTTGGCGCTATATAAAAAAATTGATTGATTGATTGATAGCATGACTACATACTTATTTACTCAGAGTATGTGTTTTTGTTTGTTTACTTGCTTGTAGGAGGTGTGCTTTATGGTGACTGTGTTGCTCCACCTTTTCTTCATGGCTTCATTTTCCTGGATGCTGGTGGAGGGCCTGCTGCTGTGGAGCAAGGTGGTGTCTGTCAACATCAGTGAAGACAGCAGGATGAAACTTTATTACATCATTGGCTGGGGTAAACCTGTGTTTAGCTTTTAGTGTTTTATAAAGTTACAGTCTCAGGTTGCCACATGTTGTTATTGTTCCACTAATAAAACAAAAGATCTGTGCCAAATTTTACTGTAATCGGACATTGTTTAGGGGTCCTCCACAAAGCAACAATTTTCCACGAACAAGCAATGTAGTAATCCAGTAATGTTCTCCTCTGGGTTGACCAATCAACCACCACTTTTTGCAATTAGAAGCCATCACATGTACCTGTAAAAGAAAAATAATGGCATCAGAGTCTTCTCCCCTTCAGGTGATGTTGCCTTGCCAGCGGAGGGAGAGGAAAATGTGTCACTCTGGGGACCTAGAAATCTTATCTGATTGATTTCAAATTTGGTCTGCATCTATAAATCCCAAAGTGGAACAAAAACATGTGGCCCAATGCCTCTCACAACTTTTTCACTATATAACATGAACTGCCCTAACTGGCATAAGACCATAAAAAAGATTACAATGGAATGGGCATCTATTAAGGCATCTATTAAGGCAGTCCAACTTGCCACAGTGTCAAACATCCCTCCCGATCATCGCTCCTCAATTTGATAATAACAAACATTTGGTATTCTGATGTTGTGATTTTTGGGAATGATTTGAGTGACCATTGTGTGATTGTAGTTGTCAGGAATACCAAACTCCCCAAAACCAAACCACGCATTTTACTTAAGAGATTTTCAACATTTTTGCAAACAGGCTTTCTTGTATGATCTGTCTATTATTGACTGGAGCCAAATATCTCTCCTTGCTGATACTGAGCTGGCCTGGTAGTTTTTCTATGAAGAATTCCTGAAGCTAATTAATAAACATGCTCCATTGCATCAATTCACCATTAAGGGGCAGATTGGAGACCTTTAAAAAAAAAGGGATCATGTCTGGTCCAAGGCACTAAAACAGAGGCTGATTGGTTATCTTTTCATCAGCTCCACAACAAATGCATCTTCTTAATTGAGAATGCTTAATCTGAATTTTATTTATCCAAAAATCACTGAAAATTATTATTATTATTTTTTGTAATTTAAAGTTATGGAAGGTTGTGAGATCTGCTTCTGGTGCTATGCCTTCTAATGAGGTGTCCAATTGCCTGGTCAAAAATTCTACAAATCTGACTGATAGATGTGCCATGCTAGATTACTTTAAAGAACATTTCATTAAAGCAGGACATTTGTTCGATCCCCTCAACATTGATCCTAAAAAAACTGTTGTAAATACTGACCCAACCTGTGTGTTTCTGATGTCTGTAAGGTACTGAAGATGTTGGATTCCAAAAGATCAGCAGGTCCTGATGGTTTGGATCCATGAATTTTAAAGCTGATTCCAGATCTGACTTCTGAGTCTCTAACAATTATCTTTAATTTGAGCCTAAGCATGAACAAACTCCCTAAAAATTGGAAATTGGCTTTTGTTGTCCCACTGCTCAAAGGAGGCAAACCTTCAAGTGTGAGCTATTTCAAAACTATGCATTCTGGCAAACGTATTTGAAAAGTTGGTCTGTGATCAGTTGAAAAGCTTCCTAGAATCAAATAATATCTCAAACCCTTTTCAGTTCAGTTTTAGGAAGCAGCATAGCACTGTTACTGCTATTCTATAAGTTTTAAATGATGTGTCCGAGGCATTGAATTCTAAAAAGTTTAGTGTTTCACTGTTTCTGGATCTTTCAAAGGCATTTGATTAGTTGTTAGAAATTCTTTACAAACATGGTGTCTCTACACATGCTGTCTCTTTGCAGACTATGGCAAGCAAGATGCGGTGCATTCAGATGGCTGGTGTTAACTTGACATTCCTTGAGGGTAACAAAGGTGTTCCTCAAGGCTCAGCTTTAGGACCTATTTTGTTCACAATTTATACTACTGACCTATTATAATCTATTCTATTCTACTCAGCCATTTGAATTTGAATTTTTACTGTCCACTTAAATGCCCGGAAGCTCCTATTAACTGCTACCTTAATATAAAATATTCTATCATATTCCATTTTGGCAGCGCTCATCCTTGACCCAGAATACATAAGCATGCCAAACGGAACATGTCAGCTCTCCCCAGTTTGTCCGTGATCAAAGATAAACACATGCATGCACATATGCGCCCACACATGCTCTCCTGCACACACACAGGGACGTAGAGCTTTTTGTCTTTTCTGCATTCTGCTGCAAGCATGACACTTCCCACTCATGGTAATGACAACATGACACTCAACTCACGCATGGTAACAGCAACATGAGACAACTAAACTGACTAAACAAACTGATCTACAAAAACACAATAAATCAAAAACGAATACGAGGTCTATTAGAAAAATATCCGACCTCATTATTTTTTTCAAGAACCATATGGATTTGAATCACGTGTGATTACATCAGACATGCTTGAACCCTCGTGGGCATGCAAGAGTTTTTTCACGCCTGTCGGTTACATCATTCGCCTGTGGGCAGTCTTTGAGTGAGGAGTGGCCCACCCTCTCGTCGTTTTTTCATTGTTTAGGAATGGCTCAGAGACTGCTGCTTTGTTTGATCAAATTTTTCAAAACTGTAAGGCACAACTGAGTGGACACCATTCGATAAATTCAGCTGGTTTTCGGTAAAAATTTTAACGGCTGATGAGAGATTTTGGTCTGGTAGTGTCGCCATAAGGACGGCCCACGTTGCCTGACGGTGATCTGCGCTTCGAGGCGGCAGCGTCTCGCCGTTTCAAGTTGAAAACTTCCACATTTCAGGCTCTGTTGACCCAGTAAGTCATCAGAGAACAGAGAACTTTCAGAAGAAGTCGGCATGAGGAGTTTATTCGGACATTCCATTGTTAATGGACATTTTGTAATGAAAGAACATGCGGGCAGAGTCGCATGTCGCGCCGGACCCGACCGCGGTGGGTCGCGACAGGAAAAACACCTCCGTTGGAAACCTTAACGGGCAAGTTGGAACATGCCCAAGCTGTTAAACAATTTCTCAGTTACTCACTTGTTGAAAGCCATCAAAAGCCGCCTGAATTTTACAAATGGTTTTCAACACGGAGGTGTTTTTCCTGTCGCGGCGCACACAGATTTGCCAAGTCGTCACGGAAACGACTCGGCGAATCTGCGCGCACGTCTTTCATTACAAAATGTCCTTAAACAGTGGAATGTCCGCATAAAGTCCTCATGCCGGCCTCTTCTGAAGCTTCTCTGTTCTCTCACGACGTCCTGGGTGAATTAAGCCTTAAATTAGGATGTTTTCAGGTCGAAACAGGCCGACGACGGTGCCTGGAAGCGTTGCAGGCCGTCCCGCTCCGTGGGAAGTCCTTACACTGACAGAAACACCCCATAATCTCTCATCAGCCGTTAAACTTTTCACCGAAAACCAGCTTAATTTCTCGAATAGTGTCCACTTGGATATTCCTCACAGGTCCAGAAAAAATTTGATAAAGCAATGCGCGCCGTCTCGAGCAGCGTGTGAAACAAAGGAATTCAGCCGAGAGGGCGGGACCACATCTCACTCAAGGCCTGCCCACAGGGAAATGACGTCACCGACACGCGTGAAAAAAACTCACGCATGCGCACGAGGGTTCAAGCATGATTGGTGTAATCGCATGTCATTCAAATCCATATAGTTTTTGAAAAAATAAAAAGGTCGGTTTATTATCTAATAGACCTCGTATGTGCACTTCAACCAGTTGTCTACAGTCCCTGGCCCCACTGTATCACTGAGCCTTGAGATTCATCACTGGTTGTCGCTGCCTCACACACCACTGTGAGTTATATACTAATGCTGGCATGCCTTCTTTGATTGCAAGGTGATATACACATTGGATGATGGCTGGATTACATGATTCTTATTGGACTGGTTTACTATCCACTTTACTTCCGAGTTTACTTCAGAGATTGTGATCGAATGACATGTTAAGATTTCATGTACCTCGTGTCCGCACTGAAACGGGACACTCCCTCTGACTGGAATGTCCTCCAATCTGAAAAGAAATTATCTGGGTTAACATCTTTGAATGTCTTCTGCTCTGTTTTAAGAGACTGCGAATGAAATTCTTTTGCACAATGCCTGTGCCTTTAAATTCTACTCTTTTTTTCCCACACACATCATTACAACTCATGTTCTCTTGATGATGTTACCCTGTCTGTTATGATGTGTGCTGCTGCCTTTTTTGCCCAGGTTACCCTTGTGAAAGAGGTCTCGATCTCAGTGGGCTTTTATCTGGTTAAATAAAGATGATTATTATTATTATTATTATTATTATTATTATTATTATTATGGTACTCTATGGTAAATCTGCGTGGAGTACTGTAGACAGTCCTCAGAAACTGAGAGACCATGCAAAAGGAGACTACTGAGGCAACACACAGCAATTCTGAAAGAGTTAGATTCTTCTCTGGCTGCAATTGGAGAATCTGAAAATAGGGAAAGTTTTGTATTTTGCTTCACCAGTTACACTACATAATGGTGGAATGGAGCAGAGAAGCGTTTTCTTGTTGTGATCTGTCCCCTGTCTGTGTCTTCTGTCTTTGTGTTAGTTGTAATTGTGATCTCTCCCCTGTCTGTGTTTACAATCTGTTAGTCATGTTGTTTTTCTGTGGTTGGACACTTTAGCCTTTTTGAGTTCCACCTTAGTTTTTTTTTTGTTCTTTGGTTTGTGGATTTTTTTTTAAACCTTGTGGTTCCCTTTTTAGTTTGGTGTTGAATTTTGGTTTGTGTTTTTTACTCACCTACAGAGGTCAATAGGGTTTGTGACACTTTGTCTTTGTCATTTTCTGTTTGTGTTTGTGGGTGTTTCTGTGTCACCCGGTCTCCCCCATAGCTGTTTTACATTCCCAATTACACCACCTGCTGCTTGTCTGTACATTTGCATCACTACTTTAGCCCTACATTGTTCTCCAGTGCTTTGCCAGAGTATTTTTTTGACGTTTGTTTGCTGTTTGTAATGTCTTTGTACTGATTTTGCCTTGTGTTTGACCCCATTTGTTTGTTGCCTTCCAAGTCTGCATTAGTTTGAGTGCATTTCTGAAAAAAGCAGACTTGAAAGTTCAGCTACAGTTTGCTGGAAAGAATATGGGAGACTCAAGTCTACATCTGATCTGCTCCCTTTCATGAAAGTTCTCTATTCCACTCCACCGTGAACCTCTTGAGTGTGCATACGATAAATGTGGCCTGCAGCATTACCAATCTCTCTAATCACGTACAGAGAAGCCTATAATTCCTTCAGAGTCATCATGCTTCCCGGTGGGTTGTCTCACTATTCTCCTTTTTGCATGGTCACTCAGATTTTGAGAATTGTCTACACCACAGAGATTTACCATAAAGGACCATATGTTTTGTATTTTTTAGTGACTGATGTAATTTAAGTCCATGACATATTCAGTGACTTGGAAATGTACATGTATCCATCCCCTGATTTGTCTAAATAAAACTTGCTGTAAGACGGATGACTTATGCATTCTATACTAAAGGTTGCCGTTACTTATGCAACCCATCATCTTATTACCTCTGCCAAGGAGGTTATGTTTTCGGTTGGGTTTGTTTGTTTGTTTGTTTGTTTGTTTGTTTGTTTGTTTGTTTGTCTGTCTGTCAGCAGGATAACTCAAAACGTTTTGAACGGATTTTGATGAAATTTTGTGGAGTGGTTGGAAATGACAAGAGGAACAAGTGATTAAATTTTAGTGGTGATCCGGATCATGATCCGGATCCCAATGCTAAGGCGTTAGCATGTCTATGGTATTTTCAATGTTAAAAGTTAGCATTAAGCAGTTGCAGCTGTCATCACGTTCGGGTGCATTTGTTTTCAAATTGTAATATTCCTTAAATATATTTTTACCTCCGCCAAGGAGGTTGAAAATGACAAGAGGAACAAGTGATTAAATTTTAGTGGTGATCCGGATCACGATCCGGATCCTGATGCTAACGCGTTAGCATGTCTATGGCATTTTCAATGTTAAAAGTTAGCATTAAGCAGTTGCAGCTGTCATCATGTTTGGGTGCATTTGTTTTCAAATTGTAATATTTCTTAAATTTATTTTTGTTTATTACCTCCGCCAAGGAGGTTATGTTTTCGGTTGTGTTTGTTTGTTTGTATGTCTGTCTGTTAGCAGGATAGCTCAAAAAGTTTTGAACGGATTTTGATGAAATTTTGTGGAGTGGTTGGAAATGACAAGAGGAACAAGTGATTACATTTTAGTGGTGATCCGGATCACGATACAGATCCCAATGCTAACGCGTTAGCATGTCTATGGCATTTTCAGTGTTAAAAGTTAGCATTAAGCAGTTGCAGCTGTCATCACGTTCGGGTGCATTTGTTTTTCAAATTGTAATATTTCTTAAATTTATTTTTACCTCCGCCAAGGAGGTTGGAAATGACAAGAGGAACAAGTGATTAAATTTTAGTGGTCATCACGTTTGGGTGCATTTGTTTTCAAATTGTAATATTTCTTAAATGTATTTTTGTTTATATATTAATAATCTAATGATTATTATATACAATTTTAGAGAAAGAGACAAAAAGAAATAGATCACTGTGCCAAGGAGGGAATCTCTTTAGGGTCAGTGACCCTTTGACCTTGTTTAGAGAAGTGTTTCATAAATGTTAAAAAATTCAGATATTTGCAGTTTAGTTGAATAATAAATTGAATTTTGTCTCTTATTTGTTTTAGTCTATAAGCACATGCAATATCAGTATCAGTGCTCAGATGACAGTAGCTTCTGGGAAAGGTGCAAGTTGCAATAAACTGTGATGCCAAGCGCTAAGGATACATGCTATCCAGTCACAGCAGATGAAACTTTTTTTTACTACTGAGTAAACATCATTGTTAAACTTTTTTAGGTTCAATGATTCCACGGCGTGTACATGTTATGGCGTCAGTGACCCCATGGCCTTGGCGGAGGTTTGCACTCTCTGAGTGCTTCTAGTCTTTGATATTTTTATTTAAATTATTTCAAGTTGTAGAAATTTGCTTTAAGTTTGAGTTTATGAATTAGAATTTTAAAAATTTGTTTGTTTGATGTTCGCAAATGTTCGCTTCCGGGTGGGTGAATTACCTTTTTGTTTGAAATTGCATAAACAAATTAAAATGTGTATAGGTTCAAGAGGGTGAATTCTTTTGCAAAGTACTGTATGCAAACATTTTGCCATCTTTTTTTAAAATCACAACCTATGTGTTAATATTGTCATGCTCAACTTTTAGATCCCATTTTGTGTGTATTTGCAATGGTTATAAATGAAGCCCAGGGCTGTATTTGATGTGTGTTATAACATGACTCATATGAGCTGGAATATGTATATTAAAAAACAAAATAAAAAACAATGTGCAGCAGCTGCAGTGTCTCCAAATCAATATGTGACTGTTATGTCGGCTAATGAACAGTGTGTGGACAAGCAATCAGGTGTTCACTGCAGTGCTCCATGCAGATATCTGGAATGTTCTCTCATAGACTAAATAGGTTGCAGCCGCTGTTCCAAAAATATGGAAGATCTACAAACACTCTCTGACGTGTTTCTTTTTTGGTTGAACTGTTTTTCAGGACTGCCTGTTCTGATTGTTGGTGTAACACTGGCAGTATCAGGACACGAGTACAAGGTGGATACTCACTGCTGGCTCAGTGTGAGGACCCACACCATCTGGGCCTTCGTGGGACCGGTTATGTTTATCCTCACGGTACGGACTCACTGCGTGTGTGTGAGTATGCACATGCGCGCGCGTGTGTGTGTGTGTGTGTGTGTGTGTGTGTGTGTGTGTCACTGACTCCTTCTTTGTTGACATATTCATGTCTATTCCTTTTTTAATGAACATTTTGAACCCTGTCAGTCCAACATATTTCTTCTAATATATTTTTTGCATTATATTTTAGCTTATGAAAAGCCACTTCTAACAGGATTTTGACCTTGAAAAAAGTTTTCCAAGGTAATAATTTGTGGAATTGGAAAAGTGTCTAGCGGTCTAGCAGTCTAGGGTGCTCTAGTTAGTGCTGTGATCCTCTGACATCATATTGTTTGATTAACAGTTAGATTAGATGGCTATATCATTCAACAAAGTAATAAGACAAAAAAAATCTAGAGGTGATCTTTGATCCTACTGTCAGGCTTACTGGAATGGCATGGCTGGACACAAATGCTGGATTCAGACGTCAATAAAACAGGGTTTAATAAGAGTTCAGGCAGGGTTTGGCACACAGGTAGGCAGGCCAAGATAAGCAACAGGATCCAAAGCATTACACAGAGACAACATCAAAAAACAGGCAGGCGGGTCAAAAACACAAGTAGGCAAAAACAGGACAAAATGCTCAGAAGGAAAAAGTGCTCAAAAGTGCCTCAAGGCTCAACAATCTTGCAACCAGACAGGGTGAAAGGTGTGACTTAAATAGAGAGAGTGATTAGCAGGAAATGTAGGACAGGTGTGTGTGGAAAGATCTGGAGAGAGGTGTGGCAAGCAGGAGAGAGGACCAAAGGGAAACACCCATCACCAAGCAGAAGACAGCAGACAAGAAAAGACCCTCCACCAGAACCAGAACAGGCCAAAACAAAACAAATAAGACACTCCTCACAAACCTCAGTCATGACTCCTACTTTTTCCTTTGATCTACGTATTGGAGAAATTACACAGCCTATTTTTTCCATATGCATATTATTGCAAGGATTGAACTTATTTTAATGTTGGTATTTTGTTTATGTGCGTGCTGAATAAAACTCATTCATTCATTCATTTTGTCAGTGATGAGGATGTTGCATGTTAATGATCAGGTGTGCACATAACTGTTGCTAAAAATAAATGATGCACAGCAGAAAAGGCAGAAGCCATCATCAAGCTAATGGTCATCACTTTCCTCCTGAGAGGCATTTCCCTCTCTGTTTTTTGCTGCACATCGTTTATTTTTAGCACATGCAACTGCAGCATCAGTTATGTGCACACCTGTCCGTACTGTAAGCACAAAATGAAATTATTCAACTCCTTGTAGGTATGTGAAAACTAAGACAAACCCATGTATTTTATCTGAAAACTATATTTATTAAACATTTATCAATTGAAAATGAATGTGGGCAGCTGGTGCCTCCCAGCTAGAAGGTTGTGGGATCGTTTGTCGTCCTTTCTGTGTGGAGTTTGCATGTTCTCCCCGTGTTTACATGGGTTCCCTCCAGGGGCTCCAGCTTCCTCCCACATCCAAAGACATACAGGTTAGGTGGATTGGAAACTTTACATTTTTCATAGGTGGGCATGTGGGTGTGTATGTGTTTGTCTATATGTGGCCTTGTGACAGACTGGTGTCCCGTCCAGGATGTACCCTGCCTCACACCATATGACTGCTGGGATAGGCTCCAGCCTCCTGTGACCCTTAATTGGAGGATCAATGTGCCTTGAAAAGTATATGTCTGCTACTTTACGGGAGGTGTGTTGTGTGTAGAGCAAGCCTGGATTCTGCAATGCTGCTTTAAAAAGATAATTTTGGTATCATTTAATTTTGATTTGATTTTCTCATGAAGTTGCCCTGCTGTAAATAGACTCAGTGTCCATTCCTTGTGTCTCTATACTGTGGTGAGTGTGGACATCCTAAATAAATATAGTTATTATTAAGTGTTGGTTGAAGACATCAATGAAAGGAGGTGACATAGAGTGAAACTCATACTATAGATGGACTTTTATTTGTAAGTGGAGCTGTCCACAGCACAGGTGCTGACCTCTTGATTCAGCTCCCATGTGTGGCACTGGACTGATGGGCAACCTAACAGTTAAATCATGATGTGAAAACATCACCTTCTTGTAATGGCTTCATAAATCAAAATAGAGCCCTTTTAAATAATTAAACAAACTTAAAACTTGTGTTTTAAACAGTGACTTTTTCATAAGACTCCTAATTTTACTTATCTTAAAGGCTTAACAAAGTGTTTTGGGGAAAGACCATAAGAGAAATGTTGCATTATTAATATTGAAGAAAAAGATGCAGCACCTTTGCCCTCATTAATGACAGTCAGTTGGCTGGATAATTGACTGGTGTAATTGGTTGACTGATGGAACGATGTTCCTCTTGTCTGCAAGTTAGAGTGTCCTTCAACCCAGAGTGCTCCTGCTGAACAGCACAATGTCTTCATTGCTGCCATCGCCGTGTCAATGAGTGACAAGGGTTAGGGTTGCTGTAAATTCTTGTAGCCTCCATTTTAAAAACACCATGAACAATAACTCTGTGTGGACACTTTATGACAGCCATGAGAAAATCCACTGACCTTTGATATTCAGAGGTGCTGTGAAGATTTTTAAAATGTGGTTATTATAAGAGAGCAGTGTGAGAATGTATATCCCTGCAAGTGGTATGCAGTACTCTCACGAGAGCAAACCGTGCTCCCGGCCACGGGAAACTGTTTCTCAAGGATTTTTAACTTGTTGGGCCCTCTCTTCATCATCTGTTGCATAGAATGTGTTGCATGATGTCCAAATCCACCTTTACTTAATTTAAATGCAAAAACGTGTCACCTGTCATTGCCTTCATGAATCATGTGGACTTTAATTGGTTTTTCCATAACAGGCTTAGAGGCTGAAGGTTCTAGTGAGGAAACATACAAACAGATGCAGCTTTCATCCACCACAGCTCCCTGAGGTGAAGCAGTTGATCACCTCCTTCTTGCAACACCTCCTCTGACCAGCTCCCTCTATATATGGCCAAACCACAGTTGTGCTTATTGTATTCATTTTTTGTCTCCATCCCTAAAGACAGAGGAGATCTGTTTGACCCACAGAGGCTAATATGAGAACTAGTCGCACTGAGCAGCCCAGTCTAACGTTTTTTTGTTTGTTTGTTTTTTTCATGCTCCTGTGATGAAATGAGTAAAATGTTCGTGATGGGGATTTTTTAACTCACTATTCCTAACCCTACTCCTACCCCTGACCCTAACCTTAACTATAACCTTATCTTACTCTTCCCCCGACCCTAATCATAACCACCCCCCCGCTTCACTTTTAATTTCATGTAGCCATCACGGAATGAATTAGAATGAATTTGTGCTGCTGTGACGAAAATGAGGCGCTTTTCGTCACAATATCACGAACCAATAGATTAAGGTATATTTCGTGCTGCTGAATCACACCTTGCTGTGAGACCAGGTTGCAGGGAGACATGTCCCGACAAGGAGGCGTGGTCACCATTTTTGGATCAGGGCAACTCAGTGGGCAGCGCGCATAGACGCTCAATGAGTGTCCTCAAGGAACAGGTGGCATATGCTGGAAAGCAGCGCATGTTGGCAATGCTCAAATGGAGGAAGAAGGGAGACAACATTTCCTTCCATAAGTAATAGTTTTGGTTATTCTTGTTACTTTGCCCATGACGTTTGGTCAATAAACTGGTGTATGTTGCCTGCCATGCCTGTGTAATAGAAAAATCCACTGGTCAGAGGACACGGACCATTAACTTTAACCATAAAATTTGACCAACGATTACACCACTGACTTGATGAATTAAACTGTCAGTAAAGTCCATGAAGGGACATCTGCCTTAAGTAGACACCATGGGGAATGTGGACTCTAGTTCTCATATTGACCTCTGTGGTTTACCCCATGTGTGAATCTATCTGTGTGTGCATGTGCATGTGGTCAATTATATAGTTGTGCTCAAAGGTTTATACACCATGGCAGAATTTTAGATTTTTTGGCCATTTTTCAGTGAATATGAATGATAACACAAAAACTTTTTTCCATTCATGGTTACTGGTTGTGTGAAGCCATTTATTGTCAAACAACTGTGTTTGCTCTTTTTAAATCATCATGACAACAGAAACTAACCAAACGACCCTGATCAAAAGTTTACATACCCCAATACATACCATGTATTGCCCCTTTAGCATACAGCATGGAGGCTTTTGTGGTAGTGGACGAGGCTCTTTATTTTCTCTGGCAGGAAAGCTGCCCATTCTTCTTGGCAAAACACCTCCAGTTCCTGTAAATTCCTGGGCTGTCTTGCATGAACTGCACGTTTGAGATCTCCCAGAGTGGCTCAATGATATTGAGGTCAGGAGATGGAGATGGCCACTCAAGAACCTTCATTTTATTATGCTGTAGCCAGTGACAGGTTGCCTTGGCCTTGTGTTTTGGATCATTGTCATGTTGGAATGTCCAAGTACGTTCGATGCGAAGCTTCTGGACTGACGAGTGCAAATTTTCCTCCAGTATTTTCTGATAACATGCTGCATTCATTCTGCCATCAATTTTTTTTTCTGTGATTTTGTAGCTTACACATCCCCAAAACACCAGCGATCCACCTCCGTTCTTCACAGTAGGAAGGGTGTACCTTTCATCAAAGGCCTTGTTGAGTCCTCTCCAAATTAACATTTATGGTTGTGGCCAAAAAGTTTGATTTTGATCTCATCACTCCAAATGACTTTGTTCTATGTGCTGTTTGACATATTGTAAGCGGGATATTTTGTGACATTTGCATAGTAATTATTTCTTCTGCCAACTTGACCATGTAGCCCATTTTTCTTCAAGTGCCTCCTTTTGGGCATCTTGAAACAGCCACACCACTTTTTTCAGAGAGTCCTGTATTTTAGCTGAGGTTTTTATTGATCTACCTCACCATGGTTTGGTTCCAACAGAATCCCTCATTTTCCACTTCTTAGAGTTTGAACACTGCTGATGGGCATTTTCAGTCCCTTGGATATCTTTTTTTTTTTTAATATTCCTTTCCTGTTTATAAAGTTCAATTGCCATTTCTTTGACAATTATTTTGCCCTTTGACTCAGAAACCAGAAACATCAGTGCAGCACTGGATGAAAGATGCAAGAGTCTGTCAGGAGCTCAGAAACTCACTGACCTTTATTACACCCACTCATTACAAGCAAACAGGTCACAGGTGAGGATGGTTACCTTTTGTAGCCACTCAAGCTCGTTTGTGTCACTTTGTGTACATGTTATCTGGCCAAAATCACCAGGGTATGTAAACTTATGATCAGGGTCATTTGGTTAGTTTCTGTTGTCATTATGATTTAAAAAGAGTAAACACAGTTGTTTGACAATAACTGGCTTCACACAACCACTAACTATAAGTAGAAAAACAATGTTTTTGTGTTATTATTTATAGTCTCTGAAAAATAGCCAAAAACTCAAATGTTTGAGCACAACTGTATATTATATCTAGGCAAAGACTTCATGAAATAAAGTGAATCTTGATACAGGATCCCCTCACTAAGACCTGAGAGGAGTTTGACATTGGGCATCTTTCAGTTTTAATTGTGGCCACCTGGGGGCAGAGTATCTGAAACTTTTTATGCAATACCTTGACAAGTCCATGTATCAAGATGAAGCTTAGTACACAAGGTCACCTTACTATGTCCTCTAACAACTTCAGTATTGGGTGCATTTCAGTTCTAATTGTGGCAGCTAGGGGGCTAAGTGTGATATCTTAAAAAAGACGTCTATGTCAGGGTAAAACCTAGAACACAGGGTTGCTGATGTAAAAACCCATATTTAATTGTTGGGTCCATTTCAGGCCTTTTTGGCCAACAGGGAAACTGACAAAAATCTTCATGCATCGTGATCAAACCAACTGCAGATTATACCTTTCTCTAACCTTGCACAAGTTCAAGGTTAGGTTCAAAAGTACTGGTTTGTGACTTAAAATGCTTCTTGAGAACAAAGTAGAAACAAAGCAGGAAGCAGGAATTTGCAAGAACAAACTGAATGACTCTTCTCCTACCCAAATACTGTAGCTGTAGTTGTTGGAATAATTCTCAAAAAAATATGAAAATGTAAATACCTCTGCATAACCACGTGTAAATTTTACAGTGTAACACTGTTGTAATTTGCAGTAAATAAAATTAAATTATATTTTGAACCTGAAATCCAGCAGTGTTTTCTGCTGAATTAACATGTTCATGCTGCTTTTAAACTAATTATTTCTGTAAAATTTAAACAGAGATGTTGCTTATTGTACATTGAATCATATTCAATAAGATTTCTTTTGGCTTGTCCAATTTTCCTTGGGGTCACCACAGAAAATGTGGCACAGAATCTGCATGTTGACTTGGTGAACACAATTCCAGATGGACAAAGAGAATGAGGCATAGGTGGCCTTGAACTGGGTGCATTCCTTTTCAGAGACAAGCACTCTAGCTGCTTCCTTCATGATGCTGGCACAGACTGTTAATAAGTCTACCACACACACAGCAATGAGGCATTATGTTTAATCAAGATGACTATTAGATGGCTGTTGCAAGCTGGTTAAACCATCCTTTGAAAGAACAGAAACACATTGTCCTTGTCAGTGAGTCGACATGGCAGAACTCATTAAGGTAGCAATTGAAACACAACTGCAAATTTTTAGTGGTATCTGAATTTTACTTTGAAAATTGCCATTAAAACAGTAAAATTGTTGCCAAATTGTGTGTGTGTGTATATTCATATTTGGTCTCATGGTAGCAGGGCTGGTACTTTCTGGCTTATGTGCTGCCCTGATCTACCGGAAAATTGGCAAGATGGTGGCATCAAGAACCATGGCCCCTCACTTGTCTGTCATGATTAACGAGGTTGGCAAGGCAGTGCATTCTCAGACTGCGATGACACTTGAACTCAGATGCAAATTGGATGACATCTTGGAGCAGATGCACGCCTTGTAGATGAAGATGAAGATTTCGGAGGCCGGGGAATATTCTTAATTCATAATTGGGAATATTCTTAATTCACAATTGGGATTTGGTTGTAAAGCTGTAAAAAGTTTTTTTTCATTGTTCAAACCACAACACAGCAGTCTTATCAGCCTGAAGGGCACATTGCCCTGCTGTTTTCCTCCAGAGGAATGTCTTCGGCCTTGGTGAACATTCGGCTGCTTCTCATCTCAACTCACAAAGACAATAAACTGTTTCACAGGACTGAAGCATGCTCCACTCCCTCTCCACACCCCCCTCCTACCCCCATCACACACTCCCTACTCCATCTTCTGCTCACGTCATCCCTTCCCTTCTGCAGGGGCGGCACAGTTTTAGCTGCAGCTGGTCTCCCCCCAAGCTGACGGTGGCACAACTCAGGGTTGCTGCAAGACCTTCACCCACTTGCCTCAGTTCGGATTTATTATTTCAATTTTCAATTTATTTTCATTTATATAGCGCCAAATCACAACAGAGTTGCCTCAAAGTGCTTCACACAGGTAAGGTCTAACCTTACCCCCAGAGCAACAGTAGTAAGGAAAAACTCCCTCTGAGGAAGAATAACCGTGATAAGATAACAGACTTCTTCAAATTTAGTGCACAAACACACTACAATCACTGGCTTGTAACAGGAGTGTGAAATGGGTAAAATCAACACGCAGATAAATGTATTTTCTTAAAAAAAAAAAGCACTGTGATAACTGACCAAACACTGTTTGGTCCAGCGTATTTCTGCTAATACGTGACAGAAAGTGACGTATTTGTCATACTGTTGGCTTGTCCTGGTCCTGCGGCACACCACATCACAGCACTCATGGCCCGACACGTGTCCTGTCAGACGTGAAATTCAGATCGCCTGCTGCGTGTCCAAACGGACTGACAGCCTGTTTCTCCTCCCATCACAAAAGCGATATATGTTTTCATGCATTTCCACACAAGCACACAAACGTCCATCAAAACATGGGACGTGTGTTGCAGCTGTGATGTCCAGAACCGAGATGCCCAAACAGCTGTGGGCAGCCACCCCCTGTCCTGTCAGCGCAAAGACCAAGATGTCACTCTATGATCAGATGAGAGATGCCTCACCTGCGGGGGGTGGGGGGCAAACCACAAGCACAGATGTGTTTCGGGGGAGCAGGAGGAGTACACAAAACACATGCACACGTGTTGTGGGGGGAGCCGACACTCTGGCATGCCACATGTACACTCGGCAATTTCACAGTTGTGGGGCACTTAGACAAATTTCACATCCAGCTCCACAATGATCATCTGCTGACTATTTTCATGATGATAGTGCAAATGGCCACACATTTTCTAAGTGCCATGTGAGCGATGTTAGATGTTTGTGTGTGTCAACTGGAATTTGGTTGACACCTGCTGCGAGAGGGATTGATGGGCTTGCCCAGCACCCATTCACAAATCAGCACTTTGTGAATGCTTCTTGAAAGGTGCTATATAAATAAACTTGGCTTACTTACTTATTAACATTCCCCAGAATTAGGGCGTGATGAGAGTGACTCTGTCTCTGCCAATAATAAAACTAACTGAAGCTAGAATGTTTGAAAGTTAGAAAGGCAATGATTCAGTACAGCTAAGTCTATGTTAATTAAAAGATGAAATAAGATGAGATGAGATATACTTTATTGATCTCACAGTGGAGAAATTATGTTTACACTCCAGTTACCTCAGGCAGCAATTAGTCCACAATTATTACTTGTTTACCATAATAATGGCACACATCAGAATTAAAGACAGTACACATGTGACATTGTTTATGTGCATTAAGTTTGAAGAAGTCCATTATCCGAATTGAGGCAACTGGGTGAAGGCCACGCAGCAACCCTGAGATGTGTCACCGTCAGCTTGGGGGGAGGAACAGGGACCAGCTGCAGCGAAAACTGCACCGCCCCCGCAAAAGGGGGAAGGAATGATGTGAGCAGAAGCCGGAGTGGGGGGTGTTTGATGGGGGTGGGGGGTGGGGGGGGGAATGGAGCATGCTTCAGTCCTATGAAAACAGTTTATTGTCTTTGTGAGTTGAGATAAGAAAAGAGCCAAATGATCCCCAGGCTGAAGACATTCTTCTGGAGGACAACAGTCGGGCAATTTGTCCTTCAGGCTTGATAAGCCTGGAGTGTTGTGGTTTGAGCAGTGAAAAACACTTTTAACAGTTCCACTTGAACAACCAAATCCCAATTATGAATTAAGAATATTCCCAATTATGAATTAAGAATATTCACCGGCCTTCAAAATCTTCAACGTCAACTGCAAGTCACGCATCTGCTCCAAGATGTCATCCAATTTGCGTCTGAGTTCAAGAGTCATTGCAGTCTGAGAATGCACTGCCTTGCCAACCTCGTTAATCATGACGGGCAAGCAAGGTGCCGTGGTTCTTGATGCTGCCGTCTTGCCAATTTTCTGGTAGATCAGGGCAGCACATAAGCCAGAAAGTGCCAGCCCTGCTACCATAAGACCAAAAATGAATAAATCCTCGATGTCCTCAAGAGAGAAAGGTGCCAAGCATGCAATACGCCAAGAACTCCAGGAGTCGAGAACATAGCCCACAGGATACATTCCATCTGGGCAGGTAGGATCCCCCGCTCCAGTCCTTCTTGTAGAAAAAATGGTGTCAATAGTGTTCAGAGACCAGCTGATCAATTCCATGGTTAATCCAATAGTAGTCCAATGGATCCAGTATCCAATATAATTTGAGGAATTCACAGTCTGGTGAAGTAGGGACTTGAAGGTTAAAGCAGAGAGCAGAGATAAGGGAGTGGAGATGCAACCGCCCTCATCGGAGTCCCAAGCTGAAAGATAGATGTCCATAGATAGAGGAAACAGGTGAGTCTTTCATGTGGATTTAAATACTCCATAGAATCCAACTACTTTACCTCAGTGGGTAGGCAATTTCACAGAAAACGTGCACAATAAGAAAAAAAAAAAAATATGATCTGATTTCGTCATTGACAAAACAACTAAAACTTCTGCACCCTGAAAATGGGAAGTGCTGGTCCATGTAGGATTTGTATATTTTATAAACAAAACCTTAAATTTTGAACTCACATTAGTGGGAAGCCAAAGAAGAAAGGCAAAAATCAGGGGAATATGTTAAAATTTTCTTCTCCTGTTTAGAACACAAGCTGCACCATTTTGAAACATTAAAAAAATTTCAATGTTAATGTGGGGCAGGCCACAAAATAAGATTTTAGATTAAACAAAGGAATGAACCAATGTTTCTGCAGACAGAATAGCCTGACTCAAATTTAAAAGCTGTTTTGGCAATGAGGATACCAAGTAATGAAACATGTCAGGTGGTATTTTGCCCCATTGTTCCAACAAACACATCTTAGGGCCCCTTCACATATAACACAACTGAGGCCAAATGGTGCACAAAGGAGGATTCGAATGACACTCATGAAAAATCTGAGCTGCACTTGAACGCCTCAGACAGCAGTCACCACATCTATTCAGGCACAGCACATGCACTTTACATTCGCATGCTGCTAGCACCGGAAGCCCATTCATACAGTGGGCAAGATGAGATCGCACTGCCATCTGATCGTGCTCGCAACACGAGCACGACCCATGGGTATGGGCATAACACACAGTTACTGAAACCTGTGGTGGGTTTTACAAATAAATCTGTATTTGTAAATATGTCAATTTTTTGAATTGTTAAAAAAAGGCAATTTGAAAACTGAAAATTCTGTTTGTTAAGTCCATCACTTTTAGCGAATGTGTGGCTGCTCACACTGCCATGAACACTGCCATCTACTGGTAACTTGTGTTATACCGACCAGCCAACCACTGACATCAGGAAACTAATGTACCCATAATGCAATGAGCATATGTGTCTAAAAGCTAAAATCTTCAAAATTAGTGCATTACTTTAAAACTATAGCATATAGCTGATATTTTCACTTTGTAAAATGACAGATGTGATGGTAATTTCAACAACTTGTCTGACTGTGCAAGACTCCAGTGAAATGACCGGCAGGTTTGTATGGTGTGAAGAGAAATTATCTTTTTTATTTTTTCTTCCCTTCTGCTTCCTTTCTCTGTGGTAGTCAGCGCTTGTCTGCCTGCAGAGGATAGAGCTCTATCATTCAAGGCTGTCTGTTTGCTACAAAACATGTAACAGACAGGCTTAAATTGTTTGTCAGTAAAATATTTACAATGATGAATAATGTTATTGAGGAAAAAACAACCCGGATCAATATTATATTCCATGTTATGAAATCTATTTTCAGTATAATCAAAAACTTTCAAATTGAGTTCCCATGCAGTGGTAGATTGAAAATCATCGGTTGCTATCATATAACAATTAAATTCACAAATATGTAAGTATATAAGTGATACTTATATGTATCACTTATAATTTCATCCAGATATGTGTCAGACACAGCCATTATATGAATGTTGTTTTCAAACAGAATAGGATCCACATATGAATTTTGTTCCACACAAATCCTTATTTAACAATACATAGCTACCAGATATAGAATGAGTGACCAATCAATGAAAAAAACCAAAACAAAAAAAAAAAAAACAACATGAATACACAACACAAAGCCTGCACAAGCCTCCGTTTCATCTTCATTCAAACCGTTCTAAGTGATTCATGCTCCTAATGCACAGACCTCTGGCATTTTCAGGTGCATCGTTTTGTTTGTTTGTTTCTTAAGCTCTCTTGCTTTCCTGGCAATGGCTGCATTACTCTTAGTAAGATGATCATTTATATAAACATTTGTGCCTTTCAGCTTCCTTCCCTGTTTCAGTAATTCAACTTTTTGCCTTCTGTTTGCAAAACGGATGATGATAACTGGAATGGATGGCTTATCCTTCTGACCCCGAGCCAACAGAGTGTAACATGCTTCGATATTTTCTTTTGGCACATGAAACAGGAATCGTATGGAAAACATGTAAAATCGGCCCTGCCTCAAACACCTTGTACACCTGTTGCTACAACTATTTGTGCACACCAACGGCTGAAAGACAGAGTGTGTGCTGTATGAACCCATCGATCCCTCTCATGGCAGGTGTCGGTCAAATTCCAGGTGACACACACAAACATCATTGGCATGATGAAAACATGGCTATTGTCTACAAAAGCAACACACTGTATTTATAAAAATGCAGCAGGTCACATGATCCTAACCGACAGTGGAGACCTGTATCTAATGAGGACAATGCTGGTTTGATTTCAGCCAGTTTTTTCATTGAGTCTTAAACTTGACAAATATGGGACATTCTCTTACAGAGAGTGGGATGTTGTTCCAGATGTTACAGTGTCTGACTGAAAGAACAGACTGGTGGTCCACCTATAGGGCACTTCACAGTCTCCTCTGACCACAGACCGAGTGACTCTGCCAGAAGTAGATTTTAGTTTTATGAATTCCTTTAATGGTGGTGTTGCAAGTCCATGGAGTATTTTGTATATAGTACAAGCATATTTAAAGTATTTGAAATGATCAAAACTCAAGATTGTGAGTCTCCAGAATGTGACAGTGGTGGTATGAAATAGGTTTTCTGGCAAATATTTTAATGCTTTTTTTTATATAATGATTCATTTTGTCTGAATGTGACTTTGTGAGAGACCAGTTTGTAAAACAGTACTCTACATGTGAAAATACCATAGCATGCTAAAACATCCTGGCTGCCTCAAGTGACATTGATGATCGAATGTATTTGAAATTATGTAGGCAAAATTTAACAGTTTTAGAAATGTTCTTGACATGACTCTCCTCCCAGAAAAACACATGAATGTTGTGTGTTGGGGGGTTTGGCTGGACATTTGGGTGCTGTTTTCTTTTCTTTGCTCTCCAGGTGGTATGCAAACTGTTTTTTCCTGTGGAGAAGGTGCTGGCCGAAGAGTCCTTCACCCTCATCAGAACTATTGGCTGCACCTGTGGAGGATGTTCACGTGCAGGCCTAACAACTTGCAGCACCTGTGGATGATGCTCACGTGCAGACTTAAAGGCTTTCAGCTGAAGCAGATAATGAGATGGCATTCTGCATTTAAGCCATGAGTGATTTGAGCAGAATTGCCGGGAACTCGACCGTGTGACGTTTGGTTGTGAGACGCTGAGGACCGCGTCAGGGTTTGACACATCGTGCCTGTGAAGGAGGACGGGTGAAGGACACATGCTGTCAGCACACATCAGAGGTGATTATCGTCTGAATAATCGTTAATAGTAATTTGGCATTTTGTTACGCAGTATATTTGAACTTTGATGAGAATTGTGCAGTTTGCTTCTCACTGCCGTGGCGTACGGATTGATGATCCTCCACCTGTTGTGAGAAGCTGCTCATTTACATAAGGCTTAAATTCAGACCTGAATGTGTTGCTGATAGTGTGTGCCTCTGAAGGATATTTGTTGTAGCTCTGTTGACTTACCTCACCTTTTCCGTCCTTCACAGAGTCAGTTTGTCGTATTCACCTGGGGGGGTGTTCGGCGGTGAATCTGAGTCCAGAAGTGCCGGGCTTTGATCCATTTGGGCACTGGAGAGCGCGCCGTCCTTCACCTTGCCAAGACAGCTGAATATTTATGTTATACACAAATTATTTCACATGAGGGGGGAATAAATTTGTTTCTTGGAACCGCTTTCTGGTTATTTAGCGCTGGGCCATTGTGAGATGCTGGTTCGGTTCTCTGACCCGCGTCAGCACATAACAATGAATTCACAATTTTATGATTTTGTTTGGAGAACATCATACAAACAGTCTTTTTAGTATTTAAGAGGAGACATGATTTTGAGAGCCAATCTTGGACTTTGGCCATTTCGTATGTGAGAAGGCGACCAGCTTCTTGTATATTTTTTTTGCTGGAGTATCACTGCATCATCTGCATACATACGTTTGTATATGGGTGTTTTTGCATGCATTTTGGAGATCATTTATATAAAGGGAGAAAAGAACTGTCCCAAGAATGGAACCCATGTGGGACTCCCACAGAACAGTGCCTATAGGGTGACTTGACACCACTGACCACAACATGCTGCATTCTGTTGTTGAGACATGCTCTTATCCAGTTTATGGATTTTTCTGAAAAATTAAAATGAGTTAGTTTGGTTAAGAATATTCTGTGGTCAACACATGCACGGGGCTGACTGGACACGCTGGACCAGCAGATGTGGACATGATGAGAGCGCACTGCTTCATTCATGTCATGTCAGGACTGTATGTCTATGACCATGGGTCATCCGCAGAGGAACAGACAGTTCATACTTGTATTATCCGCTCGATAAGAGGGATTCAATGAATTGCTGTGTTTTTTATGGTGTGTGTGTGTTCTTCAGAGCAGAGGCACGATGTGGTGCAAAACGTTCCAGCTGTTTTTTTCTCCACAAAAGCAGTGCGATGTGGTATACAACACATTCGAGCTGCATGCACTGTGTTTGTGCATAGGCATGCATCACCAGTGTGTCGTGCACGCCTGTGCGACCGTGCATCCCTCACAACAGCAGGTGGAATGTTTCGTGGGTCCCCATTTCAGGTTTGTTTCAGAGATTTTCTTCCGGTTTCTGCATCTTTCTTATACAACCCCTGGCAAAAATTATGGAATCACCGGCCTCGGAGGATGTTCATTCAGTTGTTCATCCCCCAAACTAACACCTGCATCATATCAGATCTGCTCGTTAGTCTGCATCTAAAAAGGAGTGAACACACCTTGGAGAGCTGTTGCACCAAGTGGACTGACATGAATCATGGCTCCAACACAAGAGATGTCAATTGAAACAAAGGAGAGGATTATCAAACTCTTAAAAGAGAGTAAATCATCACGCAGTGTTGCAAAAGATGTTGGTTGTTCACAGTCAGCTGTGTCTAAACTCTGGACCAAATACAAACAACATGGGAAGGTTGTTAAAGGCAAACATACTGGTAGACCAAGGAAGACATCAAAGCGTCAAGACAGAAAACTTAAAGCAATATGTCTCAAAATCGAAAAATGTACAACAAAACAAATGAACGAATGGGAGGAAACTGGAGTCAACGTCTGTGACCGAACTGTAAGAAACCGCCTAAAGGAAATGGGATTTACATACAGAAAAGCTAAACGAAAGGCATCATTAACACTAAACAGAAAAAAACAAGGTTACAATGGGCTAAGGAAAAGCAATTGTGGACTGTGGATGACTGGATGAAAGTCATATTCAGTGATCAATCAATCAATCAATTTTTTTATATAGCGCCAAATCACAACAAACAGTTGCCCCAAGGCGCTTTATATTGTAAGGCAAGGCCATACAATAATTATGTAAAACCCCAACGGTCAAAACGACCCCCTGTGAGCAAGCACTTGGCTACAGTGGGAAGGAAAAACTCCCTTTTAACAGGAAGAAACCTCCAGCAGAACCAGGCTCAGGGAGGGGCAGTCTTCTGCTGGGACTGGTTGGGCTGAGGGAGAGAACCAGGAAAAAGACATGCTGTGGAGGGGAGCAGAGATCGATCACTAATGATTAAATGCAGAGTGGTGCATACAGAGCAAAAAGAGAAAGAAACAGTGCATCATGGGAACCCCCCAGCAGTCTACGTCTATAGCAGCATAACTAAGGGATGGTTTAGGGTCACCTGATCCAGCCCTAACTATAAGCTTTAGCAAAAAGGAAAGTTTTAAGCCTAATCTTAAAAGTAGAGAGGGTGTCTGTCTCCCTGATCTGAATTGGGAGCTGGTTCCACAGGAGAGGAGCCTGAAAGCTGAAGGCTCTGCCTCCCATTCTACTCTTACAAACCCTAGGAACACAAGTAAGCCTGCAGTCTGAGAGCGAAGCGCTCTATTGGGGTGATATGGTACTACGAGGTCCCTAAGATAAGATGGGACCTGATTATTCAAAACCTTATAAGTAAGAAGAAGAATTTTAAATCTATTCTAGAATTAACAGGAAGCCAATGAAGAGAGGCCAATATGGGTGAGATATGCTCTCTCCTTCTAGTCCCCGTCAGTACTCTAGCTGCAGCATTTTGAATTAACTGAAGGCTTTTTAGGGAACTTTTAGGACAACCTGATAATAATGAATTACAATAGTCCAGCCTAGAGGAAATAAATGCATGAATTAGTTTTTCAGCATCACTCTGAGACAAGACCTTTCTGATCAGGGTAATGCCATCCAGAGTAAGGATCTGGTTAGACACCATGTTTCTAAGATTGTGGGGCCAAGTACAATAACTTCAGATGTATCTGAGTTTAAAAGCAGGAAATTAGAGGTCATCCATGTCTTCATGTCTGCAAGACAATCCTGCAGTTTAGCTAATTGGTGTGTGTCCTCTGGCTTCATGGATAGATAAAGCTGGGTATCATCTGCGTAACAATGAAAATTTAAGCAATACCGTCTAATAATACTGCCTAAGGGAAGCATGTATAAAGTGAATAAAATTGGTCCTAGCACAGAACCTTGTGGAACTCCATAATTAACTTTAGTCTGTGAAGAAGATTCCCCATTTACATGAACAAATTGTAATCTATTAGACAAATATGATTCAAACCACCGCAGCGCAGTGCCTTTAATACCTATGGCATGGCAGGGATGATCTCGAAGCTGCATTGGGCAAGGTGATGATGCTGGAACTTTTGTTTGGTGCCTTTCCAATGAGATTTATAAAGATGACTGCCTGAAGAGAACATGTACATTTCCACAGTCATTGATGATATGGGGCTGCATGTCAGGTAAAGGCACTGGGGAGATGGCTGTCATTACATCATAAATGCACAAGTTTATGTTGATATTTTGGACAATTGAAAGGATGTTTGGGGATGATAAAATTCATTTTTCAAGATGATAATGCATCTTGCCATAGAGCAAAAACTGCAAAAACATTCCTTGCAAAAAGACACATAGGGTCAATGTCATGGCATAGGGTCAATGTCAATGAGCAGATCTGATTTGATGCAGGTGTTAATTTGGGGGATGAAAATTTACAGGGTGATTCCATAATTTTTTTCCTCAGAATTCAATCATCAATCAATCAACTTTTTCTTGTATAGCGCCAAATCACAACAAACAGTTGCCCCAAGGCGCTCCACATTGCAAGGCAAGGCCATACAATAATTATGAAACACAGTCTACGTCTAAAGCAACATAACCAAGGGTGGTCCAGGGTCACCCGATCCAGCCCTAACTATAAGCCTTAGCGAAAAGGAAAGTTTTAAGCCTAATCTTAAAAGTAGAGAGGGTATCTGTCTCCCTGATCTGAATTGGGAGCTGGTTCCACAGGAGAGGAGCCTGAAAGCTGAAGGCTCTGCCTCCCATTCTACTCTTACAAACCCTAGGAACTACAAGTAAGCCCGCAGTCTGAGAGCGAAGCGCTCTAATGGGGGAATATGGTAACTACGAGGTCCCTAAGATAAGATGGGACCTGATTATTCAAAACCTTATAAGTAAGAAGAAGAATTTTAAATTCTATTCTAGCATTAACAGGAAGCCAATGAAGGGAGGCCAACACGGGTGAGATATGCTCTCTCCTGCTAGTCCCCGTCAGTACTCTAGCTGCAGCATTCTGAACCAACTGAAGGCTTTTTAGGGAACTTTTAGGACAACCTGATAATAATGAATTACAATAGTCCAGCCTAGAGGAAATAAATGCATGAATTAGTTTTTCAGCAGCACTCTGAGACAAGACCTTTCTGATTTAGAGATATTGCGTAAATGCAAAAAGGCAGTCCTACATATTTGTTTATATGCGCTTTGAATGACATATCCTGATCAAAAATAACTCCAAGATTTCTCACAGTATACTAGAGATCAGGGAATGCCATCCAGAGTAACGAGCTGGTTAGACACCATGCTTCTAAGATTTGTGGGGCCAAGTACAATAACTTCAGTTTTATCTGAGTTTAAAAGCAGGAAATTAGAGGTCATCCATGTCTTTATGTCTGTAAGACAATCCTGCAGTTTAGCTAATTGGTGCGTATCCTCTGGCTTCATGGATAGATAAAGCTGGGTATCATCTGCGTAACAATGAAAAATTTAAGCAATACCTGTCTAATAATACTGCCCAAGGGAAGCATGTATAAAGTGAATAAAATTGGTCCTAGCACAGAACCTTGTGGAATCTCCATAATTAACTTTAGTCTGTGAAGAAGATTCCCCATTTACATGAACAAACTGTAATCTATTAGACAAATATGATTCAAACCACCGCAGCGCAATGCCTTTAATACCTAGACATGCTCTAATCTCTGTAATAAAATTTTATGGTCAACAGTATCAAAAGCAGCACTGAGGTCCAACAGAACAAGCACAGAGATAAGTCCACTGTCCGAAGCCATAAGAAGATCATTTGTAACCTTCACTAATGCTGTTTCTGTACTATGATGAATTCTAAAACCTGACTGAAACTCTTCAAATAGACCATTCCTCTGCAGGTGATCAGTTAGCTGTTTTACAACTACCCTCTCAAGAATCTTTGAGAGAAAAGGGAAGGTTGGAGATTGGCCTATAATTAGCTAAGATAGCTGGGTCAAGTGATGGCTTTTTAAGTAATGGTTTAATTACTGCCACCTTAAAGGCCTGTGGTACATAACCAACTAACAAAGATAGATTGATCATATTTAAGATTAAAGCATTAAATAATGGTAGGACTTCCTTGAGCAGCCTGGCAGAATGGGGTCTAATAAGCATGTTGATGGTTTGGATGAAGTAACTAATGAAAATAACTCAGACAGAACAATCGGAGAGAAAGAGTCTAACCAAATACCGGCATCACTGAAAGCAGCCAAAGATAACGATACATCTTTGGGATGGTTATGAGTAATTTTTTCTCTAATAGTCAAAATTTTGTTAGCAAAGAAAGTCATGAAGTCATTACTAGTTAAAGTTAATGGAATACTCAGCTCAATAGAGCTCTGACTCTTGTCAGCCTGGCTACAGTGCTGAAAAGAAACCTGGGGTTGTTCTTATTTTCTTCAATTAGTGATGAGTAGAAAAGATGTCCTAGCTTCACGAAGGGCTTTCTTATAGAGCAACAAACTCTTTTTCCAGGCTAAGTGAAGATCTTCTAAATTAGTGAGACGCCATTTCCTCTCCAACTTACGGGTTATCTGCTTTAAGCTACGAGTTTGTGAGTTATACCACGGAGTCAGACACTTCTGATTTAAAGCTCTCTTTTTCAGAGGAGCTACAGCATCCAAAGTTGTCTTCAATGAGGATGTAAAACTATTGACAAGATACTCTAACTCCCTTACAGAGTTTAGGTAGCTACTCTGCTCTGTGTTGGTATATGACATTAGAGAACATAAAGAGGAATCATATCCTTAAACCTAGTTACAGCGCTTTCTGAAAGACTTCTAGTGTAATGAAACTTATTCCCCACTGCTGGGTAGTCCATCAGGGTAAATGTAAATGTTATTAAAAAAATGATCAGACAAAAGGGAGTTTCATGGAATACTGTTAAGTCTTCTATTTCCATACCATAAGTCAGAACAAGATCTAAAATATGATTAAAGTGGTGGGTGGACTCATTTACTTTTTGAGCAAAGCCGATAGAGTCTAATAATAGATTAAATGCAGTGTTGAGGCTGTCATTCTCAGCATCTGTGATTTCTTATAGTGTTTCTTAAAGCCAGAAAGTTGCCATTTGAAATGACTTTAGTTTTGTGTCATGTCTGTGATCTGCTTTTTTGCTACAAAATTAAACAACTGAATGAACATCCTCTGAGGCCGGTGATTTCCATAATTTTTGCCAGGGGTTGTATATGAAGCGGCCCTTAAGGATGCAAGCCTAAGCTGAACACTCATGATCTGTGATCCATCTGATGGCACTCAAGAACTCTCTTCATCAATTCGCTGCTTTAACATTTCCCAGAATGCACCGCAGCACCAGCAGAGTTCTGGTGTTTCAAAGCCACGTCAACAATAGCTAGTGAGGATGTGCATGGCGTTGATTCAGGGAGTTCACAAGTGATTATGATGATGGCACGTTCTCCCAAGCTGAGAGGGTTATCTCGAAGAGGTGTACCACCTGTGATGGACTTTCTGCTGCGCGCCGATGTTGTCTTGTTGTCCATATACTTCACAAGGTGTGTTTCCATTGTGCCCTAAACTAGAAGGCTGCTGAAACTGACCTATCGCGTAAGTCACTGACCGCGAGGCGGCACGAGATCCACAGCTGTGAAACAGTGTCAGCCACATGGGCAAGGGCTTACTTCTGACAAGTACAACTATACAGCCTTACATTCAGAAATGTCAATTAAAACTTTACAGTTGACTACTCTGGTCTCCGAGGCATACGAGTTGGACCTTCACACAGTGAAAACATTTATTTATTTATTGAGTACTCATCCAGAACCTTGGCATTAAGAACAGCAGCCCATACAATAGCCTTGCGTTCTGAAGCACCACACTTGGCCTCAGAGAAGGTTTGGGCAGAGTGGCAGGTTGGTGACCAGCACTCCTATTCCACCACTGCCCACTCCTCAGTATGATTTGTTAAGTGTTTAACAATAAATTCTACCTGGGATGGGCCATTAGGTACAACCCACACAGAAAGCTGAAGTCCACATTGACAAGGACAGTACATCGGAAAAGGTATTCATCGGAAAACGGTTTGCTTTTCTACACTTTTTTTTATGTTACAGCCTTATTCCAAAATGGATGAAATTCAAGTTTTTACTCAAAATTGAACACATAATGACAGTGTGAAAAAGTTTTTTTGTTTTTTTTTGTTTTTTTTTTATTTTTGCAAATTTATTAAAAAAAAATAATGCAATTGTAAAATACCCTCAGCTATATAGCATTGATATATATATATACACTCAACAAAAATATAAACGCAACCTTTTGGTTTTGCTCCCATTTTGTATGAGATGAACTCAAAGATGGGCAGCACGATGGTTTAGTGGTTAGCACTGTTGCCTCACAGCGAGAAGGTTGTGGGTTCGATTCCCGTGGCCTTTCTGTGTGGAGTTTGCATGTTCTCCCCATGTTTGCGTGGGTTGCCTCCTGGTGCTGCCAGTTTCCTCCACATCCAAAGACATGCGGATTAGGTGGATTGGAATCTTAAAATTGGTCCGTAGGTGTGTGTGTGGGTGTGTCTGTGTTTGTTTGTCTATTTGTGGCCCTGCGACAGACTAGCGTCCTGTCCTGGGTGTACCCCGCCTCGCGCTCTATGACTGCTGGGATAGGCTCCAGCCCCCCACGACCCTTAATTGGACTAACTGGTAGAAGATGGATGGATGGATGGATGGATGAACTCAAAAATCTAAAACTTTTTCCACACACCAATATCACCATTTCCCTCAAATATTGGTCACAAACCAGTCTAAATCTGTGATAGTGAGCACTTCTCCTTTGCTGAGATAATCCATCCCACCTCACAGGTGTGCCATATCAAGATGCTGATTAGACACCATGATTAGTGCACAGGTGTGCCTTAGACTGCCCACAATAAAAGGCCACTCTGAAAGGTGCAGTTTGTTTTATTGGGGGGGGATACCAGTCAGTATCTGATGTGACCACCATTTGCCTCATGCAGTGCAACACATCTCCTTCACATAGAGTTGATCAGGTTGTCAATTGTGGCCTGTGGAATGTTGGTCCACTCCTCTTCAATGGCTGTGCGAAGTTGCTGGATATTGGCAGGAACTGGTACAGGCTGTCGTATACGCCGGTCCAGAGCATCCCAAACATGCTCAATGGGTGACATGTCCGGTGAGCATGCCGGCCATGCAAGAACTGGGACATTTTCAGCTTCCAAGAATTGTGTACAGATCCTTGCAACATAGGGCCGTGCATTATCCTGCTGCAACATGAGGTGATGTTCTTGGATGTATGGCACAACAATGGGCCTCAGGATCTCGTCACGGTATCTCTGTGCATTCAAAATGCCATCAATAAAATGCACCTGTGTTCTTCGTCCATAACAGACGCCTGCCCATACCATAACCCCACCGCCACCATGGGCCACTCGATCCACAACATTGACATCAGAAAACCGCTCACCCACACGAAGCCACACACGCTGTCTGCCATCTGCCCTGAACAGTGTGAACCGGGATTCATCCGTGAAGAGAACACCTCTCCAATGTGCTAAATGCCAGCGAATGTGAGCATTTGCCCACTCAAGTCGGTTACGACGACGAACTGGAGTCAGGTCGAGACCCCGATGAGGACGACGAGCATGCAGATGAGCTTCCCTGAGACGGTTTCTGACAGTTTGTGCAGAAATTCTTTGGTTATGCAAACCAATTGTTCCAGCAGCTGTCCGAGTGGCTGGTCCTCAGACGATCTTGGAGGTGAACATGCTGGATGTGGAGGTCCTGGGCTGGTGTGGTTACACGTGGTCTGCGGTTGTGAGGGCTGGTTTGGATGTACTGCCAAATTCTCTGAACGCCTTTGGAGACGGCTTATGGTAGAGAATGAAACATTCAACAGCTCTGGTTGACATTCCTGCTGTCAGCATGCCAATTGCACGCTCCCTCAAATCTTGCTTGCGACATCTGTGGCATTGTGCTGTGTAATAAAACTGCAGCATCTTGATATGGCACACTGTGAGGTGGGATGGATTATCTCAGCAAAGGAGAAGTGCTCACTATCACAGATTTAGACTGGTTTGTGAACAATATTTGAGGGAAATGGTGATATTGTATATGTGGAAAACGTTTTAGATCTTTGAGTTCATCTCATACAAAATGGGAGCAAACCAAAAGTGTTGCGTTATAGTTTTGTTGAGTGTATATATATATATATATTATATATATATATACACACATACATACATATACATATTCGACTAGACTGGGTTGCTTGACTGGGCTGGGTTGCCAGTCGAAGATTCAAGCTTCTCTGCTATGGAAACCACCTGGACAAATGAGAGTCTCCACAGAAACACTGAACAATAATATAAACACAGCTTCTGTTTTCACTCCCATTTTTCATGAGCTGAACTCAAAGATTTTAAATGTTTTCTATGAACACAAAAGATCTAGTTCTCTCAAATATTGTTCACAAATCTGTCTAAAACTGTGTTAGTGAGCACATCCCACTTCACATCCTGAGCTTGATATGCCATACCTGTGTTCCATCCACCTCACAAGTGTGACATAGGCAGCATGATTATTGCACAGGTGTGCCTTAGGCTGGCCACATAAAGGCCACTCTGAAATGTGCAGTTTTGCTTTATTGGGGGCTTTGAGGTGGGGGGGGGGGGGGTGGTGGTTCAGAAAACCAGCCAGTATCTGGTGTGGCCACCTTTTGCCTCAGGCAGTGCAACACATCTCCTTCGCACACACATTGCTATGAAGGGTCTGTATAGGAACAACCAATATTATATCAATATTATATATTGCCAGTAACACAGCTGTGGGTTTTGGATACTAATTACTTCAAAATGCAAGAGTGTCAATAAGGGTGTCAGCAACAGGAGAATTTGATAACATGAGCAGAGGGTCAGTAAACAAGAATCAATCATGCCACATAGGAAGTCCAATAGCTGGCATGCTAACCTTGGAAGATACAGAAAGGCAGTGCACATCAGTAACTGGAGAGCAAAACACTGGAAATGAATAAAACTGGTTGACACTCAAGGCATTGTGTCACTGGAGTGAAGGATTTTTGATGGTCAAATAGTGTAGGAACTCAATTAATTACAATCTGAATGTGCAAGCCAAACTCGAGTCCCCAGGAAGTAAGGCCAACAACATGCACTAGGAGTAAGGCCATCAAAATAAAAGCCTTAGAAAAATAAGCACTACGTGGAGATAACCACCATATCAGATAGACACTAAAAATATAGAATGTGCGAGACAACACAAAAAGGAAACAAAAACCAGTGATCACAGAATGTGAAGATGGCAGTCTTTGGGTATCACCAGGAGACAGCTTTTTGACATCACACAGATCTGTACAAATCCTGAGAAAGCTTTTAATCTAAACCTTTACCTTTCATAAACCTTTAGTCTCAGCCTTCATTATGATGTCACAAGGACCTAGCAGAGTCAAAACACCTCCTCTGTTGGTTGGTGGAGGGTTTGTATCTTAAGATTTCAAGGAATTGTGAAGAAAATTAAAAGTAAGTTTGAATGTGAAGAGCTTCACCAATAATGGTAGCAGCTGAGTCAATAATGATGTCATTAGTGGATTGTGATTTTTTTCTCTCTCTCTCTCTGTCTGAATTACTGAGCTAAATTAGTTATAAAAATGATTTATAAAATTGGATCTAAAATATGTCCTTTCAGGAACTGTCTAAAAGGCTAAACAAAACCATTTAACTGAAGTTTTACTGACGTCTTTACCAAGTAGAACTTATGTCATTTTGCTGTTGCTCTGCATGTGGATATTTGATCTGGTTTGGACTTAAATCTGTATGACAGAATAGAACATCATTCCACATTTGAATCTGTTGTCCAAATAAAATAGCTCAGTGTAATGTCTTTGTAATTTTAGCAATAAGTAATCCCAAGACTAAAATCAAACATTCTTCAGCCTCGCTCTGAGTGCGTACCGACTTTGGTCACTTACTCTAATTTGACAGATTTTTTTGTTTGTTGTTTTTCCAGCAAAGGAAAGCTTTGTTTTTACATATGGTACAGTTCCGGGTACCATAATGCCGTAATGGTTCCGTTGGGTGTGTGGTAGCCGTGGCCCACCCGGCTGTGTGATCTTTCATTCGGACTCTCCAGCACGTCTGTGCTTGAAGTGTTCTCTGTAATTGTCTCATGTTTTCTGGAGGCCACACTGATGCTGTGTCTTCTTCCTGCAGGTCACATGCGGTTGTATTGTGTCGGGTTGTCATGGTGACTGTTGTTCCAGCGCTCGTCGTCGTGCTAAGATGCTCAGTCCAAGCGCAGCTCCACAGATGCAGACCTTTGACCTCACCTGGTAAGATACGTAGATTATTCTCCCTCAGAAGGAAGAAGGGGCTCCCTCTCTTCCTCCACTGTCATTAATTCGTTCTTGTGCACTCCCTCCCCCCATCACTGACTCTCTTAATGTCTTCTGTATGCATCTCTCCATCTCCCCTTTTTTTCGAGCCAACATTTGTCCCAGCCACAGTGTAAGAGACTGGGAAGGTCTGGTTCCTAAGTCTGCTGCGGGAGCTGTGTGGTCTTATCATAAAAACACATGGGGTGTGTGTGCGTGTGTGTGTCTGTGTATGTATGTGTGGGTGGGTGTGTTGCTTTGTGGTCTTAGCAAAGTTGGGGGAGGTATTTGTTTGTTTGTTTGTCTGTCTGTCTGTCTGACTGTCACGGGGCCGCATATAGGCAGACAAACACATTCACACCCACACACACTTATGGTCAATTTTAGTTTCCAATTCACCTAACCTGCATGTCTTTGGATGTGGGAGGAAGCTGGAGCACCTAGAGGGAGCCCACGCAAACACAGGGAGAACATGGAAACTCCACACAGAAAGGCCGCAGGTGGGAATCGATCCCACCACCTTCTTGTTGTGTGAAGCAACAGTGCTAACCACTAAGCTACCGTAATAATGGCACACATCAGAATTAGGACAAAACATATACATTTTACAGTGTTTATGTGCACTAAACTTGAAACCCCAAATGAGGCAATGTGAGTGTGTTTGTTGCCGCTGCAACTGTCAAGTCGCGCCGCCAGGCCAGCTTGAGAGGACAAGGCCTACCGCAGGGAGGGAGGGGCAGGAAGAGTGATAAGAGGAGAGCTGGAGCATGCTTCGGTCCATGTGTAAGTCTGTCAGTTTATTGTCCTTGTGGGTTGAGATAAGAATGGAGCCAAATAATCTCACCAGAGCCTGGATAAATTCCTCTGGAGGAAAAACAGTGGGCAATTGACCTTGATGCCTGTAGTGTTGCAGCCGAGCAGTGAAAAACAGTTTTTACAGTTCCACTCACTCAGCCAAATCCCAATTATGAATTAAGAATATTCCTAACTTTGAATTAAGAATTTCACCGGCCATGAAACCTTCAGCTTCAACTGCAAGGCACGCATCAGCTCCAAGGTGTCATCCAATTTGCATCTGAGTTCAAGAGTCAACGCAGTCTGAGAATGCACTGCCTTGCCGACCTCGTTAATCATAACGGACAAGCGAGGGCCCGTGGTTCTTGATGCCGCCGTCTTGCCAATTTTCCGGTAGATTAGGGCAGCACATAAGCCAAAAAGTACCAGCCCTGCTACCATAAGACCAAAAATGAATAGGTCCTTGACATCCTCCACAGAGAAGGGCACCAAGCAGCACACACCAGGAACTCCAGGAGTCGAGAACATAGCCCGCAGGATACATTCCATCTGGGCAGGCAGGATCCCCCGGTCCTGACCTTCTTGTAGAAAAAATGGTGTCAATAGCGTTCAGAGACCAGCTGATCAATTCCATGGTTAATCCAATAGTAGTCCAATGGATCCAGAATCCAATATAGTTTTGAGGAATTCACAAGTCTGCTGAAGTAGGGACGTGAAGGTTAAAAGCAGAGAGATAAGGGAGAGTGGAGGAGATGCGACCACCCTCGTCGGAGTCCCATGCTGAAATGATGCCACCCCAGTCCTATCATCTTACGTCCCACTCGTGGGACGTAAGTGTATGCCGACCGTATTAAAAATGCTGTTATGCCCAGGCGTACTTCTAATAAGTTATGCAGCTGTCACACCTTGATGATTTAGCCAGCATGTGCTGACATCCCCATTTCCATGGAGTGGTTTGGGTTGGTATACTGCACGGTGTGATACATGTTGGAACCATTAAGTCTGGCATGGGTTACATTTCCACCACCCGCAGAACCCTTTTGTTTGGCAGGTGGAACTCTTAAATATTCACAAGCACATCATCAAGCACACATACACTCCATATGGAGGCCAAACAGAGTAATTTAACATTTTATTTTATTTTATTTTATTTTTGTTTTGGTGGATCATGGGATTTATTTTTGTTGCGTGCAGACTACTGAAGAGTCAGCTTATGTTTGCGGTAAACACTGATATCAATGAATGAGGCGCTGTGACTCTTTCAACTTTTAAAATAAGGTAATTGTTTTGTTATGACGCAAAGAGCTGGTATTCTCTGGTTAAGGTTGAGAACTGCATAAAATACAAAACGCGACGTTTCTTCAGCCATGACAAGGAATTAAAGTATTTTCAGATGTTATTTTCCAAAATCAGGAGGCTTTATGTGGATAGGTTTCATCAGGCTGTGATGATGAATCTGACTGAAAGAAACAGAAACAAGATTAAGATTTTATATTTAGAACGTGTGTGAATGGTTTTAACATTTGAAACAGTCTGAACTGTTCAAGTGAGAACTGCAGCTTTCAGTTGCTGAGCCAATCAATGGACAGCATCAATGGACATATTTTGACTTATGAGTAACTTACAAGAAACGTGAGTCAACAATTGCATAACTTGCCTACAACTTATGTCCCACATATGAAAGCATGAGACATACGTTGAAAATATTGTGCATGCCCAAAACCTTTGAGGTACTCGTGTATTATTATCAGGGTTGGGTAGGATTACTTTGAAATGTAATCCAAAAGTAATCAGATTACAAGTAATCCAAATGTATTTACATACATACATGTAATCCACATGTATTCTTTCAAAGTAATCCTACCCCACCTTAATTATTATGTATATGAGCGTGTTTCAATCTGCTTTTAACTTACACAAAGTTTACTCATAACGTATTAGACGTATGACAACATTTTTACTCTCGGCATACGCTGGCTAAATCGTCCACGTGTGACAGGGGTGTTAGTTCCTGAAATACTTTTTTTATATTTTATTTTTAAACAGGTGTGAAGGATTTATCAATTACAAATACTCCAAACAACTCTACTGCATGAATATGGAATGTGTTAGATGTTTTGGATAAGAACTACACATGACATTAATTAACATTAGATCCTGATTGATCCTGTCAATGATTTAAGAGATTTATAAAATCTACATGTTTACAGCTGCTGTGCAAACAGCTTCTCTTTTGTGAGATACACCACACACAGTCAGAATATTAATTTTTATGGCTCAGATATTAGTGGATAAAGTATTAAGGTTTGCTTTAATTCTCACAGCAAGTAAAAAAACAACCCTCACCTTCCACCAGTCTTCACAGACAAGTGAACTCCAACTGACACGTTTGAGTTAATTTATCCTTTCAAAAGGCAGTAATCCTTTCACTTGAATCTGCTTCATCAATACCAAAGCTCTGTGTGTCTGCCACATTCCAGTTAAAGGGAAGCACAGGTGCCATTCTGATTGGTTGATATCATAATCATAAATTCAGTCACTTATTTTAGAAAGTGAAAATGACTCGTTCCATACAGACTGAAATGTTTCAAGCATTTTAATATACATTTTAATAAAGCCTACAGCTCCAAAAACTTTAAAAAAAATGAATTGTCAAGCATGAGAAAATTTAATGATGTCAAAAGAGGCATTATAATACAGACATGTAGAAACTCTGAAAAGTATTTTCAGTTGTGGACACAATACTTGGCTGAGGCTGCTTTTGCACAAATTGCTGCTTCAAACAAAGTATGGTGTGGCATGGTGGTGATCAGCCTGTACCATCGCTGCTAGTATTCTTTTTAAATTCTTTTTATTTTTTTCTTTTTTATTGTGCTTTTTTTTAACCCATTTTGAACTGTTTTGAATTGCTTTGTGTAAGGCGCCATGGGACGACGTTGTCGTGAGTTGGCGCCCTATAAATTGAATAAATTGAAAATTGAACTGAGGCATTCTGGAAGGCCAGCTTGCTTTGATAGTGGCCTTCAGCTTGTCTGTATTATTAGGTCTGATGTGTCTGATCTTCCTCTTGACAATACCCCACAGATACTCTATGGGGTATTTTTACCATCGCCAACAAGGCAGTTTCTAGTAGTTTTTGCACTGTGATAGGTACCAGCTCCTACTGGAAAGGAAATCAGCATCTTCATAAAGCTGGTCAACACATGGAAGAACGCATTGCTCCAAAAATCTCCTGGTAGATGGTTTACACTGACTTTCAATTTTATAAAACACACTGGAGAAACGCCAGCAGATGACATAGGGCCCCAAATCATCACTGACTGTGGAAACTTCACACTGGACTTCAAGCAGCTTGGATTCTGTGCCTCTCCACCCTTCCTCCAGACTCTAGGGGCTTGATTTCAAAATAAAATGCAAATTTACTTTCATATGAAAAGAGGACTTTGGACCTCTGTGCAACAGACCAGGGCCCGTATCCACGAAGCAGCCTAAAGCCTTGGTCCCACCGAATAATAAGCCATGAATAATGAGCCATGCATGGGTGTGTCAGTGATTAGTTGAAGAATGATCCATGTTTTAAGCCGTCACTTATCCGCTACTACCTCTGTGTGTCTCTCTGTACCTCACATGTGCCTCTAGTGAGCCATGACTGACCTGTCATTTGAGCCCCGTCCAGTCTCGAGTGGCTCGTGTCGCCACATATGATCCACGTCAAGCCACATATGATCCATGTAGCACCATGGTAATGCGATGTTGGTGCACGTTTAGGCTTGGGTTTGGTTCAAATCCCCAGCCGTCCCACATCACCTAGTCCCTTTAAAGTGTGGGTTTTCAATTCACAGCATCAATTCAAAATGTTGTCACATTTTTTAAATTCAGTCCAAAATAGTGCACGCTCCCGGATACAAATTCTGATGGGCATCAATACTTTGGCACGACACTGCCAGTCTGCGCCAGGCTGCGGTTCACTTGTGTTCCAGAGTCATTAAATGCAGTCATTCACCGTGATACAACTTTTAACTTTGTGTTATGACTGCAAAATCGCTCTTATGCGTGCTCTCATTCTGTGTTGCAGTTGTGCGCTCCTTCTTCACCAGCGTTATTTCTTCCACGGCTTTAAACACACAGCCACTTTTACACGGTAATCCAACTTTTAACTTTATGTTCATCCGTTAATGACTGCAAAATCACTCTTTTGCAAGCTCACGTTTTGCATAAATGCTCGTCTTGGGTGCCAGTCATTCCATCAGTGCGCACACACAGTGGAGCTCATCTAATCCATGTAACAAGATATTAAATCTATCATAGACATACTTTTACAGTGAGGAATGAACATGCAACTGTTTTACCAAGCTAAAAAACATTAAAAATAGTTACCTTAAGCTGTTACAAAATATATTCCTCATGGAGCAGGAAAGAGGAAGAAAAGCATCCAGATGATCCAGTCTTCTGTGATTCCAGAAGTGATTAGAGGTGTTTTCAACATCCAAGGTTTGACAGAAAATGATTAATCTGCTGCTAAATATTTTTTTTTTTATAAACAGCGTCTGGTGCACAAAACAGGTGGAATTATCTGCACAAGAGGGTAGCCGCTAAAAATAGCCTGTCAGGTACCGCATAGCTGCCAGATGCTCAGATAATGGGCTTTTAGCAGCCTCGTCAGCAACACACACATGCCTTTAAAATCCTCATTAGTCGTTGTACAACCCCAATTCCAATGAAGTTGGGACATTGTGTAAAATGTAAATAAAAAGAGAATACAATGATTTGCAAATCCTCTTCAACCTATATTGAATTGAATCCACCACAAAGATAAGATATTTAATGTTCAAACGTTATTGCTTTTGTGCAAATTTGCTCATTTGAAATGGATGCCTGCAACACGTTTCAAGAAAGCTGGACAGTGGTATGTTTACCACTGTGTTACATCACCTTCCTTCTAACACACTCAATAAGCATTTGGGAACTGAGGATTGTTACCAGCACAAAGTTCAAAAGCCAGCATCTGTGATGGTATGGGTGTGTTAGTGCTCATGTATGGACAACTTACACATCTGTGATGGCACCATCAATACTGAAAGGTACATCCAAGTTTGGAGCAACACATGCTGCCATCCAAGCAACATCTTTTCAGGGATGTCCCTATTATTTCAGCAAGACATTGCCAAGCCCATTCTGCACATTACAACAGCATGGCTTCATAGTAAAGGAGTGCGGGTACTAGACTGCCTGCCTGCAGTCCAGACACTATATGAAGCGACCAACGGAGACCCAGACTGTTGAACAACTGAGTCGTAGTCAAGCAAGAAGGGGAAAGAATTCCACCTTCAAAGCTTTGACAATTAGTGTCCTCAGTTCCCAACGCTTATTGAGTGTTGTTAGAAGGAAAGGTGATGTAACACAGTGGTAACCATACCACTGTCCCAGCTTTTTTGAAAGTCTCGCAGGCATCCATTTCAAAATGAGCAAATATTTGCACAAAAACAATAAAGTTTATCAGTTTGAATATTGAATATTATCTTTGTGGTGTAGTTGAATATAGGTTGAAGAGGAGTTGCAAATCATTGCGTTCTGTTTTTTTTTTTTTTACATTTTACACAATGTCCCAACTTCATTATCTAAATTAAAATAAAAAATGTAAAATTTATATCTAATGCATCTAGATGACGTATTTTTCACTTTCTGAAATACCTGACAAAAATATTAAAGTTTTTCACAATATTCTCATTTTTAAAATGTGCCTTATTACAAGTTGAATGTCTATAAATTAAAATCAAAAATGTAAGTTTATATGTAATGCATCTAGATTACATAATTTTCACTTTCTGAAATATCTGACAAAAAATTTAACTTTTTCACAATATTCTTGTTTTAACATGTGCCTTATTACAATTTGAATGTCTCTAAATTAAAATAAAAAAATGTAAAGTTTATATGCAATGTATCTAGATTACATAATATTTTCACTTTCTGAAATACCTGACAAAAATATTGAACTTTTTTCACAATATTCTCATTTTTACAATGCACCTTATTACAAGTTGAATGACTCTAAATTAAAATACAAAATGTAAAGTTTTATAATGTATCTATGAACATAATATTTTCACTTTCTGAAATACCTGACAAAAATATTGAACTTTTTCACAATATTCTTGTTTTAAGATGTACCTTATTACAATTTGAATGTCTCTAAATTAAAATAAAAAATGTAAAGTTTATATGCAGTGTATCTAGATTACATAATATTTTCACTTTCTGAAATACCTGACAAAAATTGAACTTTTTTCACAATATTCTCATTTTACAATGCACCTTATTACAAGTTGAATGACTTAAATTAAATACAAAATGTAAGTTTATATTAATGTATCTAGATTACATATATTTCACTTTCTGAAATACTGACAAAAATATTGAACTTTTTCACAATTCTTGTTTTTAAGATGTACCTTATTACAAGTTGAATGTCTCTAAATTAAAATAAAAAAATGTAAGTTATATGTAATGTATATATATAATATTTTCACTTTTGAAATACCTGACAAAATATGAACTTTTTTCACAATATCATTTTTACAATGCACCTTATTACAAGTTGAATGACTCTAAATTAAAATACAAAATGTAAAGTTTATATTTAATGTATCTAGATTACATAATATTTCACTTTCTGAAATACCTGACAAAATATTGAACTTTTTCACAATATTCTTGTTTTTAAGATGCACCTTATTACAAGTTGAGTGACTCTAAATTAAATAAAAAGGATCCAAAGCATTACACAGAGACAACATCAAAAAACAGGCAGGGGGTCAAAAACACAAGTAGGCAAAAACAGGACAAAATGCTCAGAAGGAAAAAGTGCTCAAAGTGCCTCAAGGCTCAACAATCTTGCAACCAGACAGGGTGAAAGGTGTGACTTAAATAGAGAGAGTGATTAGCAGGAAATGTAGGACAGGTGTGTGTGGAAAGATCTGGAGAGAGGTGTGGCAAGCAGGAGAGAGGACCAAAGGGAAACACCCATCACCAAGCAGAACAGCAGACAAGAAAAGACCCTCCACCAGAACCAGAACAGGCCAAAACAAAACAAATAAGACACTCCTCACAAACCTCAGTCATGACTCCTACTTTTTCCTTTGATCTACGTATTGGAGAAATTACACAGCCTATTTTTTCCATATGCATATTATTGCAAGGATTGAACTTATTTTAATGTTGGTATTTTGTTTATGTGCGTGCTGAATAAAACTCATTCATTCATTCATTTTGTCAGTGATGAGGATGTTGCATGTTAATGATCAGGTGTGCACATAACTGTTGCTAAAAATAAATGATGCACAGCAGAAAAGGCAGAAGCCATCATCAAGCTAATGGTCATCACTTTCCTCCTGAGAGGCATTTCCCTCTCTGTTTTTTGCTGCACATCGTTTATTTTTAGCACATGCAACTGCAGCATCAGTTATGTGCACACCTGTCCGTACTGTAAGCACAAATGAAATTATTCAACTCCTTGTAGGTATGTGAAAACTAAGACAAACCCATGTATTTTATCTGAAAACTATATTTATTAAACATTTATCAATTGAAAATGAATGTGGGCAGCTGGTGCCTCCCAGCTAGAAGGTTGTGGGATCGTTTGTCGTCCTTTCTGTGTGGAGTTTGCATGTTCTCCCCGTGTTTACATGGGTTCCCTCCAGGGGCTCCAGCTTCCTCCCACATCCAAAGACATACAGGTTAGGTGGATTGGAAACTTTACATTTTTCATAGGTGGGCATGTGGGTGTGTATGTGTTTGTCTATATGTGGCCTTGTGACAGACTGGTGTCCCGTCCAGGATGTACCCTGCCTCACACCATATGACTGCTGGGATAGGCTCCAGCCTCCTGTGACCCTTAATTGGAGGATCAATGTGCCTTGAAAAGTATATGTCTGCTACTTTACGGGAGGTGTGTTGTGTTAGAGCAAGCCTGGATTCTGCAATGCTGCTTTAAAAAGATAATTTTGGTATCATTTAATTTTGATTTGATTTTCTCATGAAGTTGCCCTGCTGTAAATAGACTCAGTGTCCATTCCTTGTGTCTCTATACTGTGGTGAGTGTGGACATCCTAAATAAATATAGTTATTATTAAGTGTTGGTTGAAGACATCAATGAAAGGAGGTGACATAGAGTGAAACTCATACTATAGATGGACTTTTATTTGTAAGTGGAGCTGTCCACAGCACAGGTGCTGACCTCTTGATTCAGCTCCCATGTGTGGCACTGGACTGATGGGCAACCTAACAGTTAAATCATGATGTGAAAACATCACCTTCTTGTAATGGCTTCATAAATCAAAATAGAGCCCTTTTAAATAATTAAACAAACTTAAAACTTGTGTTTTAAACAGTGACTTTTTCATAAGACTCCTAATTTTACTTATCTTAAAGGCTTAACAAAGTGTTTTGGGGAAAGACCATAAGAGAAATGTTGCATTATTAATATTGAAGAAAAAGATGCAGCACCTTTGCCCTCATTAATGACAGTCAGTTGGCTGGATAATTGACTGGTGTAATTGGTTGACTGATGGAACGATGTTCCTCTTGTCTGCAAGTTAGAGTGTCCTTCAACCCAGAGTGCTCCTGCTGAACAGCACAATGTCTTCATTGCTGCCATCGCCGTGTCAATGAGTGACAAGGGTTAGGGTTGCTGTAAATTCTTGTAGCCTCCATTTTAAAACACCATGAACAATAACTCTGTGTGGACACTTTATGACAGCCATGAGAAAATCCACTGACCTTTGATATTCAGAGGTGCTGTGAAGATTTTTAAAATGTGGTTATTATAAGAGAGCAGTGTGAGAATGTATATCCCTGCAAGTGGTATGCAGTACTCTCACGAGAGCAAACCGTGCTCCCGGCCACGGGAAACTGTTTCTCAAGGATTTTTAACTTGTTGGGCCCTCTCTTCATCATCTGTTGCATAGAATGTGTTGCATGATGTCCAAATCCACCTTTACTTAATTTAAATGCAAAAACGTGTCACCTGTCATTGCCTTCATGAATCATGTGGACTTTAATTGGTTTTTCCATAACAGGCTTAGAGGCTGAAGGTTCTAGTGAGGAAACATACAAACAGATGCAGCTTTCATCCACCACAGCTCCCTGAGGTGAAGCAGTTGATCACCTCCTTCTTGCAACACCTCCTCTGGACCAGCTCCCTCTATATATGGCCAAACCACAGTTGTGCTTATTGTATTCATTTTTTGTCTCCATCCCTAAAGACAGAGGAGATCTGTTTGACCCACAGAGGCTAATATGAGAACTAGTCGCACTGAGCAGCCCAGTCTAACGTTTTTTTTGTTTGTTTGTTTTTTTCATGCTCCTGTGATGAAATGAGTAAAATGTTCGTGATGGGGATTTTTTAACTCACTATTCCTAACCCTACTCCTACCCCTGACCCTAACCTTAACTATAACCTTATCTTACTCTTCCCCCGACCCTAATCATAACCACCCCCCCGCTTCACTTTTAATTTCATGTAGCCATCACGGAATGAATTAGAATGAATTTGTGCTGCTGTGACGAAAATGAGGCGCTTTTCGTCACAATATCACGAACCAATAGATTAAGGTATATTTCGTGCTGCTGAATCACACCTTGCTGTGAGACCAGGTTGCAGGGAGACATGTCCCGACAAGGAGGCGTGGTCACCATTTTTGGATCAGGGCAACTCAGTGGGCAGCGCGCATAGACGCTCAATGAGTGTCCTCAAGGAACAGGTGGCATATGCTGGAAAGCAGCGCATGTTGGCAATGCTCAAATGGAGGAAGAAGGGAGACAACATTTCCTTCCATAAGTAAATAGTTTTGGTTATTCTTGTTACTTTGCCCATGACGTTTGGTCAATAAACTGGTGTATGTTGCCTGCCATGCCTGTGTAATAGAAAAATCCACTGGTCAGAGGACACGGACCATTAACTTAACCATAAAATTTGACCAACGATTACACCACTGACTTGATGAATTAAACTGTCAGTAAAGTCCATGAAGGGACATCTGCCTTAAGTAGACACCATGGGGAATGTGGACTCTAGTTCTCATATTGACCTCTGTGGTTTACCCCATGTGTGAATCTATCTGTGTGTGCATGTGCATGTGGTCAATTATATAGTTGTGCTCAAAGGTTTATACACCATGGCAGAATTTTAGATTTTTTGGCCATTTTTCAGTGAATATGAATGATAACACAAAAACTTTTTTTCCATTCATGGTTACTGGTTGTGTGAAGCCATTTATTGTCAAACAACTGTGTTTGCTCTTTTTAAATCATCATGACAACAGAAACTAACCAAACGACCCTGATCAAAAGTTTACATACCCCAATACATACCATGTATTGCCCCTTTAGCATACAGCATGGAGGCTTTTGTGGTAGTGGACGAGGCTCTTTATTTTCTCTGGCAGGAAAGCTGCCCATTCTTCTTGGCAAAACACCTCCAGTTCCTGTAAATTCCTGGGCTGTCTTGCATGAACTGCACGTTTGAGATCTCCCAGAGTGGCTCAATGATATTGAGGTCAGGAGATGGAGATGGCCACTCAAGAACCTTCATTTTATTATGCTGTAGCCAGTGACAGGTTGCCTTGGCCTTGTGTTTTGGATCATTGTCATGTTGGAATGTCCAAGTACGTTCGATGCGAAGCTTCTGGACTGACGAGTGCAAATTTTCCTCCAGTATTTTCTGATAACATGCTGCATTCATTCTGCCATCAATTTTTTTTTTCTGTGATTTTGTAGCTTACACATCCCCAAAACACCAGCGATCCACCTCCGTTCTTCACAGTAGGAAGGGTGTACCTTTCATCAAAGGCCTTGTTGAGTCCTCTCCAAATTAACATTTATGGTTGTGGCCAAAAAGTTTGATTTTGATCTCATCACTCCAAATGACTTTGTTCTATGTGCTGTTTGACATATTGTAAGCGGGATATTTTGTGACATTTGCATAGTAATTATTTCTTCTGCCAACTTGACCATGTAGCCCATTTTTCTTCAAGTGCCTCCTTTTGGGCATCTTGAAACAGCCACACCACTTTTTTCAGAGAGTCCTGTATTTTAGCTGAGGTTTTTATTGATCTACCTCACCATGGTTTGGTTCCAACAGAATCCCTCATTTTCCACTTCTTAGAGTTTGAACACTGCTGATGGGCATTTTCAGTCCCTTGGATATCTTTTTTTTTTTTAATATTCCTTTCCTGTTTTATAAAGTTCAATTGCCATTTCTTTGACAATTATTTTGCCCTTTGACTCAGAAACCAGAAACATCAGTGCAGCACTGGATGAAAGATGCAAGAGTCTGTCAGGAGCTCAGAAACTCACTGACCTTTATTACACCCACTCATTACAAGCAAACAGGTCACAGGTGAGGATGGTTACCTTTTGTAGCCACTCAAGCTCGTTTGTGTCACTTTGTGTACATGTTATCTGGCCAAAATCACCAGGGTATGTAAACTTATGATCAGGGTCATTTGGTTAGTTTCTGTTGTCATTATGATTTAAAAGAGTAAACACAGTTGTTTGACAATAACTGGCTTCACACAACCACTAACTATAAGTAGAAAAACAATGTTTTTGTGTTATTATTTATAGTCTCTGAAAATAGCCAAAACTCAAATGTTTGAGCACAACTGTATATTATATCTAGGCAAAGACTTCATGAAATAAAGTGAATCTTGATACAGGATCCCCTCACTAAGACCTGAGAGGAGTTTGACATTGGGCATCTTTCAGTTTTAATTGTGGCCACCTGGGGGCAGAGTATCTGAAACTTTTTATGCAATACCTTGACAAGTCCATGTATCAAGATGAAGCTTAGTACACAAGGTCACCTTACTATGTCCTCTAACAACTTCAGTATTGGGTGCATTTCAGTTCTAATTGTGGCAGCTAGGGGGCTAAGTGTGATATCTTAAAAAAGACGTCTATGTCAGGGTAAAACCTAGAACACAGGGTTGCTGATGTAAAAACCCATATTTAATTGTTGGGTCCATTTCAGGCCTTTTTGGCCAACAGGGAAACTGACAAAAATCTTCATGCATCGTGATCAAACCAACTGCAGATTATACCTTTCTCTAACCTTGCACAAGTTCAAGGTTAGGTTCAAAAGTACTGGTTTGTGACTTAAAATGCTTCTTGAGAACAAAGTAGAAACAAGCAGGAAGCAGGAATTTGCAAGAACAAACTGAATGACTCTTCTCCTACCCAAATACTGTAGCTGTAGTTGTTGGAATAATTCTCAAAAAAATATGAAAATGTAAATACCTCTGCATAACCACGTGTAAATTTTACAGTGTAACACTGTTGTAATTTGCAGTAAATAAAAATTAAATTATATTTTGAACCTGAAATCCAGCAGTGTTTTCTGCTGAATTAACATGTTCATGCTGCTTTTAAACTAATTATTTCTGTAAAATTTAAACAGAGATGTTGCTTATTGTACATTGAATCATATTCAATAAGATTTCTTTTGGCTTGTCCAATTTTCCTTGGGGTCACCACAGAAAATGTGGCACAGAATCTGCATGTTGACTTGGTGAACACAATTCCAGATGGACAAAGAGAATGAGGCATAGGTGGCCTTGAACTGGGTGCATTCCTTTTCAGAGACAAGCACTCTAGCTGCTTCCTTCATGATGCTGGCACAGACTGTTAATAAGTCTACCACACACACAGCAATGAGGCATTATGTTTAATCAAGATGACTATTAGATGGCTGTTGCAAGCTGGTTTAAACCATCCTTTGAAAGAACAGAAACACATTGTCCTTGTCAGTGAGTCGACATGGCAGAACTCATTAAGGTAGCAATTGAAACACAACTGCAAATTTTTAGTGGTATCTGAATTTTACTTTGAAAATTGCCATTAAAACAGTAAAATTGTTGCCAAATTGTGTGTGTGTGTATATTCATATTTGGTCTCATGGTAGCAGGGCTGGTACTTTCTGGCTTATGTGCTGCCCTGATCTACCGGAAAATTGGCAAGATGGTGGCATCAAGAACCATGGCCCCTCACTTGTCTGTCATGATTAACGAGGTTGGCAAGGCAGTGCATTCTCAGACTGCGATGACACTTGAACTCAGATGCAAATTGGATGACATCTTGGAGCAGATGCACGCCTTGTAGATGAAGATGAAGATTTCGGAGGCCGGGGAATATTCTTAATTCATAATTGGGAATATTCTTAATTCACAATTGGGATTTGGTTGTAAAGCTGTAAAAAGTTTTTTTTCATTGTTCAAACCACAACACAGCAGTCTTATCAGCCTGAAGGGCACATTGCCCTGCTGTTTTCCTCCAGAGAATGTCTTCGGCCTTGGTGAACATTCGGCTGCTTCTCATCTCAACTCACAAAGACAATAAACTGTTTCACAGGACTGAAGCATGCTCCACTCCCTCTCCACACCCCCCTCCTACCCCCATCACACACTCCCTACTCCATCTTCTGCTCACGTCATCCCTTCCCTTCTGCAGGGGCGGCACAGTTTTAGCTGCAGCTGGTCTCCCCCCAAGCTGACGGTGGCACAACTCAGGGTTGCTGCAAGACCTTCACCCACTTGCCTCAGTTCGGATTTATTATTTCAATTTTCAATTTATTTTCATTTATATAGCGCCAAATCACAACAGAGTTGCCTCAAAGTGCTTCACACAGGTAAGGTCTAACCTTACCCCCAGAGCAACAGTAGTAAGGAAAAACTCCCTCTGAGGAAGAATAACCGTGATAAGATAACAGACTTCTTCAAATTTAGTGCACAAACACACTACAATCACTGGCTTGTAACAGGAGTGTGAAATGGGTAAAATCAACACGCAGATAAATGTATTTTCTTAAAAAAAAAAGCACTGTGATAACTGACCAAACACTGTTTGGTCCAGCGTATTTCTGCTAATACGTGACAGAAAGTGACGTATTTGTCATACTGTTGGCTTGTCCTGGTCCTGCGGCACACCACATCACAGCACTCATGGCCCGACACGTGTCCTGTCAGACGTGAAATTCAGATCGCCTGCTGCGTGTCCAAACGGACTGACAGCCTGTTTCTCCTCCCATCACAAAAGCGATATATGTTTTCATGCATTTCCACACAAGCACACAAACGTCCATCAAAACATGGGACGTGTGTTGCAGCTGTGATGTCCAGAACCGAGATGCCCAAACAGCTGTGGGCAGCCACCCCCTGTCCTGTCAGCGCAAAGACCAAGATGTCACTCTATGATCAGATGAGAGATGCCTCACCTGCGGGGGGTGGGGGGCAAACCACAAGCACAGATGTGTTTCGGGGAGCAGGAGGAGTACACAAAACACATGCACACGTGTTGTGGGGGGAGCCGACACTCTGGCATGCCACATGTACACTCGGCAATTTCACAGTTGTGGGGCACTTAGACAAATTTCACATCCAGCTCCACAATGATCATCTGCTGACTATTTTCATGATGATAGTGCAAATGGCCACACATTTTCTAAGTGCCATGTGAGCGATGTTAGATGTTTGTGTGTGTCAACTGGAATTTGGTTGACACCTGCTGCGAGAGGATTGATGGGCTTGCCCAGCACCCATTCACAAATCAGCACTTGTGACTGCTTCTTGAAAGGTGCTATAAATAAACTTGGCTTACTTACTTATTAACATTCCCCAGAATTAGGGCGTGATGAGAGTGACTCTGTCTCTGCCAATAATAAAACTAACTGAAGCTAGAATGTTTGAAAGTTAGAAAGGCAATGATTCAGTACAGCTAAGTCTATGTTAATTAAAAGATGAAATAAGATGAGATGAGATATACTTATTGATCTCACAGTGGAGAAATTATGTTTACACTCCAGTTACCTCAGGCAGCAATTAGTCCACAATTATTACTTGTTTACCATAATATGGCACACATCAGAATTAAAGACAGTACACATGTGACATTGTTTATGTGCATTAAGTTTGAAGAAGTCCATTATCCGAATTGAGGCAACTGGGTTGAAGGCCACGCAGCAACCCTGAGATGTGTCACCGTCAGCTTGGGGGGAGGAACAGGGACCAGCTGCAGCGAAAACTGCACCGCCCCCGCAAAAGGGGGAAGGAATGATGTGAGCAGAAGCCGGAGTGGGGGGTGTTTGATGGGGGGTGGGGGGTGGGGGGGGGATGGAGCATGCTTCAGTCCTATGAAAACAGTTTATTGTCTTGTGAGTTGAGATAAGAAAAGAGCCAAATGATCCCCAGGCTGAAGACATTCTTCTGGAGGACAACAGTCGGGCAATTTGTCCTTCAGGCTTGATAAGCCTGGAGTGTTGTGGTTTGAGCAGTGAAAAACACTTTAACAGTTCCACTTGAACAACCAAATCCCAATTATGAATTAAGAATATTCCCAATTATGAATTAAGAATATTCACCGGCCTTCAAAATCTTCAACTTCAACTGCAAGTCACGCATCTGCTCCAAGATGTCATCCAATTTGCGTCTGAGTTCAAGAGTCATTGCAGTCTGAGAATGCACTGCCTTGCCAACCTCGTAATCATGACGGGCAAGCAAGGTGCCGTGGTTCTTGATGCTGCCGTCTTGCCAATTTTCTGGTAGATCAGGGCAGCACATAAGCCAGAAAGTGCCAGCCCTGCTACCATAAGACCAAAATGAATAAATCCTCGATGTCCTCAAGAGAGAAAGGTGCCAAGCATGCAATACGCCAAGAACTCCAGGAGTCGAGAACATAGCCCACAGGATACATTCCATCTGGGCAGGTAGGATCCCCCGCTCCAGTCCTTCTGTAGAAAAAATGGTGTCAATAGTGTTCAGAGACCAGCTGATCAATTCCATGGTTAATCCAATAGTAGTCCAATGGATCCAGTATCCAATATAATTTGAGGAATTCACAGTCTGGTGAAGTAGGGACTTGAAGGTTAAAGCAGAGAGCAGAGATAGGGAGTGGAGATTGCAACCGCCCTCATCGGAGTCCCAAGCTGAAAGATAGATGTCCATAGATAGAGGAAACAGGTGAGTCTTTCATGTGGATTTAATACTCCATAGAATCCAACTACTTTACCTCAGTGGGTAGGCAATTTCACAGAAAACGTGCACAATAAGAAGAAAAAAAAATATGATCTGATTTCGTCATTGACAAAACAACTAAAACTTCTGCACCCTGAAAATGGGAAGTGCTGGTCCATGTAGGATTTGTATATTTTATAAACAAACCTTAAATTTTGAACTCACATTAGTGGGAAGCCAAAGAAGAAAGGCAAAAAATCAGGGGAATATGTTAAAATTTTCTTCTCCTGTTTAGAACACAAGCTGCACCATTTTGAAACATTAAAAAATTTCAATGTTAATGTGGGGCAGGCCACAAATAAGATTTTAGATTAAACAAAGGAATGAACCAATGTTTCTGCAGACAGAATAGCCTGACTCAAATTTAAAAGCTGTTTTGGCAATGAGGATACCAAGTAATGAAACAATGTCAGGTGGTATTTTGCCCATTGTTCCAACAAACACATCTTAGGGCCCCTTCACATATAACACAACTGAGGCCAAATGGTGCACAAAGGAGGATTCGAATGACACTCATGAAAATCTGAGCTGCACTTGAACGCCTCAGACAGCAGTCACCACATCTATTCAGGCACAGCACATGCACTTTACATTCGCATGCTGCTAGCACCGGAAGCCCATTCATACAGTGGGCAAGATGAGATCGCACTGCCATCTGATCGTGCTCGCAACACGAGCACGACCCATGGGTATGGGCATAACACACAGTTACTGAAACCTGTGGTGGGTTTTACAAATAAATCTGTATTTGTAAATATGTCAATTTTTTGAATTGTTAAAAAAGGCAATTTGAAAACTGAAAATTCTGTTTGTTAAGTCCATCACTTTTAGCGAATGTGTGGCTGCTCACACTGCCATGAACACTGCCATCTACTGGTAACTTGTGTTATACCGACCAGCCAACCACTGACATCAGGAAACTAATGTACCCATAATGCAATGAGCATATGTGTCTAAAAGCTAAAATCTTCAAATTAGTGCATTACTTTAAAACTATAGCATATAGCTGATATTTTCACTTTGTAAAATGACAGATGTGATGGTAATTTCAACAACTTGTCTGACTGTGCAAGACTCCAGTGAAATGACCGGCAGGTTTGTATGGTGTGAAGAGAAATTATCTTTTTTATTTTTTCTTCCCTTCTGCTTCCTTTCTCTGTGGTAGTCAGCGCTTGTCTGCCTGCAGAGGATAGAGCTCTATCATTCAAGGCTGTCTGTTTGCTACAAAACATGTAACAGACAGGCTTAAATTGTTTGTCAGTAAAATATTTACAATGATGAATAATGTTATTGAGGAAAAAACAACCCGGATCAATATTATATTCCATGTTATGAAATCTATTTTCAGTATAATCAAAAACTTTCAAATTGAGTTCCCATGCAGTGGTAGATTGAAAATCATCGGTTGCTATCATATAACAATTAAATTCACAAATATGTAAGTATATAAGTGATACTTATATGTATCACTTATAATTTCATCCAGATATGTGTCAGACACAGCCATTATATGAATGTTGTTTTCAAACAGAATAGGATCCACATATGAATTTTGTTCCACACAAATCCTTATTTAACAATACATAGCTACCAGATATAGAATGAGTGACCAATCAATGAAAAAACCAAAACAAAAAAAAAAAACAACATGAATACACAACACAAAGCCTGCACAAGCCTCCGTTTCATCTTCATTCAAACCGTTCTAAGTGATTCATGCTCCTAATGCACAGACCTCTGGCATTTTCAGGTGCATCGTTTGTTTGTTTGTTTCTTAAGCTCTCTTGCTTTCCTGGCAATGGCTGCATTACTCTTAGTAAGATGATCATTTATATAAACATTTGTGCCTTTCAGCTTCCTTCCCTGTTTCAGTAATTCAACTTTTTGCCTTCTGTTTGCAAAACGGATGATGATAACTGGAATGGATGGCTTATCCTTCTGACCCCGAGCCAACAGAGTGTAACATGCTTCGATATTTTCTTTTGGCACATGAAACAGGAATCGTATGGAAAACATGTAAAATCGGCCCTGCCTCAAACACCTTGTACACCTGTTGCTACAACTATTTGTGCACACCAACGGCTGAAAGACAGAGTGTGTGCTGTATGAACCCATCGATCCCTCTCATGGCAGGTGTCGGTCAAATTCCAGGTGACACACACAAACATCATTGGCATGATGAAAACATGGCTATTGTCTACAAAAGCAACACACTGTATTTATAAAAATGCAGCAGGTCACATGATCCTAACCGACAGTGGAGACCTGTATCTAATGAGGACAATGCTGGTTTGATTTCAGCCAGTTTTTTCATTGAGTCTTAAACTTGACAAATATGGGACATTCTCTTACAGAGAGTGGGATGTTGTTCCAGATGTTACAGTGTCTGACTGAAAGAACAGACTGGTGGTCCACCTATAGGGCACTTCACAGTCTCCTCTGACCACAGACCGAGTGACCTCTGCCAGAAGTAGATTTTAGTTTTATGAATTCCTTTAATGGTGGTGTTGCAAGTCCATGGAGTATTTTGTATATAGTACAAGCATATTTAAAGTATTTGAAATGATCAAAACTCAAGATTGTGAGTCTCCAGAATGTGACAGTGGTGGTATGAAATAGGTTTTCTGGCAAATATTTTAATGCTTTTTTTTATATAATGATTCATTTTGTCTGAATGTGACTTTGTGAGAGACCAGTTTGTAAAACAGTACTCTACATGTGAAAATACCATAGCATGCTAAAACATCCTGGCTGCCTCAAGTGACATTGATGATCGAATGTATTTGAAATTATGTAGGCAAAATTTAACAGTTTTAGAAATGTTCTTGACATGACTCTCCTCCCAGAAAACACATGAATGTTGTGTGTTGGGGGGTTTGGCTGGACATTTGGGTGCTGTTTTCTTTTCTTTGCTCTCCAGGTGGTATGCAAACTGTTTTTTTCCTGTGGAGAAGGTGCTGGCCGAAGAGTCCTTCACCCTCATCAGAACTATTGGCTGCACCTGTGGAGGATGTTCACGTGCAGGCCTAACAACTTGCAGCACCTGTGGATGATGCTCACGTGCAGACTTAAAGGCTTTCAGCTGAAGCAGATAATGAGATGGCATTCTGCATTTAAGCCATGAGTGATTTGAGCAGAATTGCCGGGAACTCGACCGTGTGACGTTTGGTTGTGAGACGCTGAGGACCGCGTCAGGGTTTGACACATCGTGCCTGTGAAGGAGGACGGGGAAGGACACATGCTGTCAGCACACATCAGAGGTGATTATCGTCTGAATAATCGTTAATAGTAATTTGGCATTTTGTTACGCAGTATATTTGAACTTTGATGAGAATTGTGCAGTTTGCTTCTCACTGCCGTGGCGTACGGATTGATGATCCTCCACCTGTTGTGAGAAGCTGCTCATTTACATAAGGCTTAAATTCAGACCTGAATGTGTTGCTGATAGTGTGTGCCTCTGAAGGATATTTGTTGTAGCTCTGTTGACTTACCTCACCTTTTCCGTCCTTCACAGAGTCAGTTTGTCGTATTCACCTGGGGGGTGTTCGGCGGTGAATCTGAGTCCAGAAGTGCCGGGCTTTGATCCATTTGGGCGCTGGAGAGCGCGCCGTCCTTCACCTTGCCAAGACAGCTGAATATTTATGTTATACACGGATTATTGCACATGAGGGGGAATAAATTTGTTTCTTGGAACCGCTTTCTGGTTATTTAGCGCTGGGCCATTGTCAGATGCTGGTTCGGTTCTCTGACCCGCGTCAGCACATAACAATGAATTCACAATTTTATGATTTTGTTTGGAGAACATCATACAAACAGTCTTTTTAGTATTTAAGAGGAGACATGATTTTGAGAGCCAATCTTGGACTTTGGCCATTTCGTATGTGAGAAGGCGACCAGCTTCTTGTATATTTTTTTTGCTGGAGTATCACTGCATCATCTGCATACATACGTTTGTATATGGGTGTTTTTGCATGCATTTTGGAGATCATTTATATAAAGGGAGAAAAGAACTGTCCCAAGAATGGAACCCATGTGGGACTCCCACAGAACAGTGCCTATAGGGTGACTTGACACCACTGACCACAACATGCTGCATTCTGTTGTTGAGACATGCTCTTATCCAGTTTATGGATTTTTCTGAAAAATTAAAATGAGTTAGTTTGGTTAAGAATATTCTGTGGTCAACACATGCACGGGGCTGACTGGACACGCTGGACCAGCAGATGTGGACATGATGAGAGCGCACTGCTTCATTCATGTCATGTCAGGACTGTATGTCTATGACCATGGGTCATCCGCAGAGGAACAGACAGTTCATACTTGTATTATCCGCTCGATAAGAGGGATTCAATGAATTGCTGTGTTTTTTATGGTGTGTGTGTGTTCTTCAGAGCAGAGGCACGATGTGGTGCAAAACGTTCCAGCTGTTTTTTTCTCCACAAAAGCAGTGCGATGTGGTATACAACACATTCGAGCTGCATGCACTGTGTTTGTGCATATGCATGCATCACCAGTGTGTCGTGCACGCCTGTGCGACCGTGCATCCCTCACAACAGCAGGTGGAATGTTTCGTGGGTCCCCATTTCAGGTTTGTTTCAGAGATTTTCTTCCGGTTTCTGCATCTTTCTTATACAACCCCTGGCAAAAATTATGGAATCACCGGCCTCGGAGGATGTTCATTCAGTTGTTCATCCCCCAAAACTAACACCTGCATCATATCAGATCTGCTCGTTAGTCTGCATCTAAAAAGGAGTGAACACACCTTGGAGAGCTGTTGCACCAAGTGGACTGACATGAATCATGGCTCCAACACAAGAGATGTCAATTGAAACAAAGGAGAGGATTATCAAACTCTTAAAAGAGAGTAAATCATCACGCAGTGTTGCAAAAGATGTTGGTTGTTCACAGTCAGCTGTGTCTAAACTCTGGACCAAATACAAACAACATGGGAAGGTTGTTAAAGGCAAACATACTGGTAGACCAAGGAAGACATCAAAGCGTCAAGACAGAAAACTTAAAGCAATATGTCTCAAAAATCGAAAAATGTACAACAAAACAAATGAACGAATGGGAGGAAACTGGAGTCAACGTCTGTGACCGAACTGTAAGAAACCGCCTAAAGGAAATGGGATTTACATACAGAAAAGCTAAACGAAAGGCATCATTAACACTAAACAGAAAAAAACAAGGTTACAATGGGCTAAGGAAAAGCAATTGTGGACTGTGGATGACTGGATGAAAGTCATATTCAGTGATCAATCAATCAATCAATTTTTTTATATAGCGCCAAATCACAACAAACAGTTGCCCCAAGGCGCTTTATATTGTAAGGCAAGGCCATACAATAATTATGTAAAACCCCAACGGTCAAAACGACCCCCTGTGAGCAAGCACTTGGCTACAGTGGGAAGGAAAAACTCCCTTTTAACAGGAAGAAACCTCCAGCAGAACCAGGCTCAGGGAGGGGCAGTCTTCTGCTGGGACTGGTTGGGGCTGAGGGAGAGAACCAGGAAAAAGACATGCTGTGGAGGGGAGCAGAGATCGATCACTAATGATTAAATGCAGAGTGGTGCATACAGAGCAAAAAGAGAAAGAAACAGTGCATCATGGGAACCCCCCAGCAGTCTACGTCTATAGCAGCATAACTAAGGGATGGTTTAGGGTCACCTGATCCAGCCCTAACTATAAGCTTTAGCAAAAGGAAAGTTTTAAGCCTAATCTTAAAAGTAGAGAGGGTGTCTGTCTCCCTGATCTGAATTGGGAGCTGGTTCCACAGGAGAGGAGCCTGAAAGCTGAAGGCTCTGCCTCCCATTCTACTCTTACAAACCCTAGGAACCACAAGTAAGCCTGCAGTCTGAGAGCGAAGCGCTCTATTGGGGTGATATGGTACTACGAGGTCCCTAAGATAAGATGGGACCTGATTATTCAAAACCTTATAAGTAAGAAGAAGAATTTTAAATTCTATTCTAGAATTAACAGGAAGCCAATGAAGAGAGGCCAATATGGGTGAGATATGCTCTCTCCTTCTAGTCCCCGTCAGTACTCTAGCTGCAGCATTTTGAATTAACTGAAGGCTTTTTAGGGAACTTTTAGGACAACCTGATAATAATGAATTACAATAGTCCAGCCTAGAGGAAATAAATGCATGAATTAGTTTTTCAGCATCACTCTGAGACAAGACCTTTCTGATCAGGGTAATGCCATCCAGAGTAAGGATCTGGTTAGACACCATGTTTCTAAGATTTGTGGGGCCAAGTACAATAACTTCAGATTTATCTGAGTTTAAAAGCAGGAAATTAGAGGTCATCCATGTCTTCATGTCTGCAAGACAATCCTGCAGTTTAGCTAATTGGTGTGTGTCCTCTGGCTTCATGGATAGATAAAGCTGGGTATCATCTGCGTAACAATGAAAATTTAAGCAATACCGTCTAATAATACTGCCTAAGGGAAGCATGTATAAAGTGAATAAAATTGGTCCTAGCACAGAACCTTGTGGAACTCCATAATTAACTTTAGTCTGTGAAGAAGATTCCCCATTTACATGAACAAATTGTAATCTATTAGACAAATATGATTCAAACCACCGCAGCGCAGTGCCTTTAATACCTATGGCATGGCAGTGATGAATCTCGAATCTGCATTGGGCAAGGTGATGATGCTGGAACTTTTGTTTGGTGCCTTTCCAATGAGATTTATAAAGATGACTGCCTGAAGAGAACATGTACATTTCCACAGTCATTGATGATATGGGGCTGCATGTCAGGTAAAGGCACTGGGGAGATGGCTGTCATTACATCATAAATGCACAAGTTTATGTTGATATTTTGGACAATTGAAAGGATGTTTGGGGATGATAAAATCATTTTTCAAGATGATAATGCATCTTGCCATAGAGCAAAAACTGCAAAAACATTCCTTGCAAAAAGACACATAGGGTCAATGTCATGGCATAGGGTCAATGTCAATGAGCAGATCTGATTTGATGCAGGTGTTAATTTGGGGGATGAAAATTTACAGGGTGATTCCATAATTTTTTCCTCAGAATTCAATCAATCAATCAATCAACTTTTTTCTTGTATAGCGCCAAATCACAACAAACAGTTGCCCCAAGGCGCTCCACATTGCAAGGCAAGGCCATACAATAATTATGAAACACAGTCTACGTCTAAAGCAACATAACCAAGGGATGGTCCAGGGTCACCCGATCCAGCCCTAACTATAAGCCTTAGCGAAAAGGAAAGTTTTAAGCCTAATCTTAAAAGTAGAGAGGGTATCTGTCTCCCTGATCTGAATTGGGAGCTGGTTCCACAGGAGAGGAGCCTGAAAGCTGAAGGCTCTGCCTCCCATTCTACTCTTACAAACCCTAGGAACTACAAGTAAGCCCGCAGTCTGAGAGCGAAGCGCTCTAATGGGGTAATATGGTACTACGAGGTCCCTAAGATAAGATGGGACCTGATTATTCAAACCTTATAAGTAAGAAGAAGAATTTTAAATTCTATTCTAGCATTAACAGGAAGCCAATGAAGGGAGGCCAACACGGGTGAGATATGCTCTCTCCTGCTAGTCCCCGTCAGTACTCTAGCTGCAGCATTCTGAACCAACTGAAGGCTTTTTAGGGAACTTTTAGGACAACCTGATAATAATGAATTACAATAGTCCAGCCTAGAGGAAATAAATGCATGAATTAGTTTTTCAGCATCACTCTGAGACAAGACCTTTCTGATTTTAGAGATATTGCGTAAATGCAAAAAGGCAGTCCTACATATTTGTTTAATATGCGCTTTGAATGACATATCCTGATCAAAAATAACTCCAAGATTTCTCACAGTATTACTAGAGATCAGGGAAATGCCATCCAGAGTAACGATCTGGTTAGACACCATGCTTCTAAGATTTGTGGGGCCAAGTACAATAACTTCAGTTTTATCTGAGTTTAAAAGCAGGAAATTAGAGGTCATCCATGTCTTTATGTCTGTAAGACAATCCTGCAGTTTAGCTAATTGGTGCGTATCCTCTGGCTTCATGGATAGATAAAGCTGGGTATCATCTGCGTAACAATGAAAATTTAAGCAATACTGTCTAATAATACTGCCCAAGGGAAGCATGTATAAAGTGAATAAAATTGGTCCTAGCACAGAACCTTGTGGATCTCCATAATTAACTTTAGTCTGTGAAGAAGATTCCCCATTTACATGAACAAACTGTAATCTATTAGACAAATATGATTCAAACCACCGCAGCGCAATGCCTTTAATACCTATGACATGCTCTAATCTCTGTAATAAAATTTTATGGTCAACAGTATCAAAAGCAGCACTGAGGTCCAACAGAACAAGCACAGAGATAAGTCCACTGTCCGAAGCCATAAGAAGATCATTTGTAACCTTCACTAATGCTGTTTCTGTACTATGATGAATTCTAAAACCTGACTGAAACTCTTCAAATAGACCATTCCTCTGCAGGTGATCAGTTAGCTGTTTTACAACTACCCTCTCAAGAATCTTTGAGAGAAAGGGAAGGTTGGAGATTGGCCTATAATTAGCTAAGATAGCTGGGTCAAGTGATGGCTTTTTAAGTAATGGTTTAATTACTGCCACCTTAAAGGCCTGTGGTACATAACCAACTAACAAAGATAGATTGATCATATTTAAGATTAAAGCATTAAATAATGGTAGGACTTCCTTGAGCAGCCTGGCAAGAATGGGGTCTAATAAGCATGTTGATGGTTTGGATGAAGTAACTAATGAAAATAACTCAGACAGAACAATCGGAGAGAAAGAGTCTAACCAAATACCGGCATCACTGAAAGCAGCCAAAGATAACGATACATCTTTGGGATGGTTATGAGTAATTTTTTCTCTAATAGTCAAAATTTTGTTAGCAAAGAAAGTCATGAAGTCATTACTAGTTAAAGTTAATGGAATACTCAGCTCAATAGAGCTCTGACTCTTTGTCAGCCTGGCTACAGTGCTGAAAAGAAACCTGGGGTTGTTCTTATTTTCTTCAATTAGTGATGAGTAGAAAGATGTCCTAGCTTCACGAAGGGCTTTCTTATAGAGCAACAAACTCTTTTTCCAGGCTAAGTGAAGATCTTCTAAATTAGTGAGACGCCATTTCCTCTCCAACTTACGGGTTATCTGCTTTAAGCTACGAGTTTGTGAGTTATACCACGGAGTCAGACACTTCTGATTTAAAGCTCTCTTTTTCAGAGGAGCTACAGCATCCAAAGTTGTCTTCAATGAGGATGTAAAACTATTGACAAGATACTCTAACTCCCTTACAGAGTTTAGGTAGCTACTCTGCTCTGTGTTGGTATATGACATTAGAGAACATAAAGAAGGAATCATATCCTTAAACCTAGTTACAGCGCTTTCTGAAAGACTTCTAGTGTAATGAAACTTATTCCCCACTGCTGGGTAGTCCATCAGGGTAAATGTAAATGTTATTAAAAAATGATCAGACAAAAGGGAGTTTTCAGGGAATACTGTTAAGTCTTCTATTTCCATACCATAAGTCAGAACAAGATCTAAAATATGATTAAAGTGGTGGGTGGACTCATTTACTTTTTGAGCAAAGCCGATAGAGTCTAATAATAGATTAAATGCAGTGTTGAGGCTGTCATTCTCAGCATCTGTGATTTCTTATAGTGTTTCTTAAAGCCAGAAAGTTGCCATTTGAAATGACTTTAGTTTTGTGTCATGTCTGTGATCTGCTTTTTTTTCTACAAAATTAAACAACTGAATGAACATCCTCTGAGGCCGGTGATTCCATAATTTTTGCCAGGGGTTGTATATGAAGCGGCCCTTAAGGATGCAAGCCTAAGCTGAACACTCATGATCTGTGATCCATCTGATGGCACTCAAGAACTCTCTTCATCAATTCGCTGCTTTAACATTTCCCAGAATGCACCGCAGCACCAGCAGAGTTCTGGTGTTTCAAAGCCACGTCAACAATAGCTAGTGAGGATGTGCATGGCGTTGATTCAGGGAGTTCACAAGTGATTATGATGATGGCACGTTCTCCCAAGCTGAGAGGGTTATCTCGAAGAGGTGTACCACCTGTGATGGACTTCTGCTGCGCGCCGATGTTGTCTTGTTGTCCATATACTTCACAAGGTGTGTTTCCATTGTGCCCTAAACTAGAAGGCTGCTGAAACTGACCTATCGCGTAAGTCACTGACCGCGAGGCGGCACGAGATCCACAGCTGTGAAACAGTGTCAGCCACATGGGCAAGGGCTTACTTCTGACAAGTACAACTATACAGCCTTACATTCAGAAATGTCAATTAAAACTTTACAGTTGACTACTCTGGTCTCCGAGGCATACGAGTTGGACCTTCACACAGTGAAAACATTTATTTATTTATTGAGTACTCATCCAGAACCTTGGCATTAAGAACAGCAGCCCATACAATAGCCTTGCGTTCTGAAGCACCACACTTGGCCTCAGAGAAGGTTTGGGCAGAGTGGCAGGTTGGTGACCAGCACTCCTATTCCACCACTGCCCACTCCTCAGTATGATTTGTTAAGTGTTTAACAATAAATTCTACCTGGGATGGGCCATTAGGTACAACCCACACAGAAAGCTGAAGTCCACATTGACAAGGACAGTACATCGGAAAAGTATTCATCGGAAAACGGTTTGCTTTTTCTACACTTTTTTTTATGTTACAGCCTTATTCCAAAATGGATGAAATTCAAGTTTTTACTCAAAATTGAACACATAATGACAGTGTGAAAAAGTTTTTTTTTTTTTTTTGTTTTTTTTTTTTATTTTTGCAAATTTATTAAAAAAAAATAATGCAATTGTAAAATACCCTCAGCTATATGAGCATTGATATATATATATACACTCAACAAAAATATAAACGCAACACTTTTGGTTTTGCTCCCATTTTGTATGAGATGAACTCAAAGATGGGCAGCACGATGGTTTAGTGGTTAGCACTGTTGCCTCACAGCGAGAAGGTTGTGGGTTCGATTCCCGTGGCCTTTCTGTGTGGAGTTTGCATGTTCTCCCCATGTTTGCGTGGGTTTCCTCCTGGTGCTCCAGTTTCCTCCCACATCCAAAGACATGCGGATTAGGTGGATTGGAATCTTTAAAATTGTCCGTAGGTGTGTGTGTGGGTGTGTCTGTGTTTGTTTGTCTATTTGTGGCCCTGCGACAGACTAGCGTCCTGTCCTGGGTGTACCCCGCCTCGCGCTCTATGACTGCTGGGATAGGCTCCAGCCCCCCACGACCCTTAATTGGACTAACTGGTAGAAGATGGATGGATGGATGGATGGATGAACTCAAAAATCTAAAACTTTTTCCACACACACAATATCACCATTTCCCTCAAATATTGTTCACAAACCAGTCTAAATCTGTGATAGTGAGCACTTCTCCTTTGCTGAGATAATCCATCCCACCTCACAGGTGTGCCATATCAAGATGCTGATTAGACACCATGATTAGTGCACAGGTGTGCCTTAGACTGCCCACAATAAAAGGCCACTCTGAAAGGTGCAGTTTTGTTTTATTGGGGGGGGATACCAGTCAGTATCTGATGTGACCACCATTTGCCTCATGCAGTGCAACACATCTCCTTCACATAGAGTTGATCAGGTTGTCAATTGTGGCCTGTGGAATGTTGGTCCACTCCTCTTCAATGGCTGTGCGAAGTTGCTGGATATTGGCAGGAACTGGTACAGGCTGTCGTATACGCCGGTCCAGAGCATCCCAAACATGCTCAATGGGTGACATGTCCGGTGAGCATGCCGGCCATGCAAGAACTGGGACATTTTCAGCTTCCAAGAATTGTGTACAGATCCTTGCAACATAGGGCCGTGCATTATCCTGCTGCAACATGAGGTGATGTTCTTGGATGTATGGCACAACAATGGGCCTCAGGATCTCGTCACGGTATCTCTGTGCATTCAAAATGCCATCAATAAAATGCACCTGTGTTCTTCGTCCATAACAGACGCCTGCCCATACCATAACCCCACCGCCACCATGGGCCACTCGATCCACAACATTGACATCAGAAAACCGCTCACCCACACGAAGCCACACACGCTGTCTGCCATCTGCCCTGAACAGTGTGAACCGGGATTCATCCGTGAAGAGAACACCTCTCCAATGTGCTAAATGCCAGCGAATGTGAGCATTTGCCCACTCAAGTCGGTTACGACGACGAACTGGAGTCAGGTCGAGACCCCGATGAGGACGACGAGCATGCAGATGAGCTTCCCTGAGACGGTTTCTGACAGTTTGTGCAGAAATTCTTTGGTTATGCAAACCGATTGTTCCAGCAGCTGTCCGAGTGGCTGGTCTCAGACGATCTTGGAGGTGAACATGCTGGATGTGGAGGTCCTGGGCTGGTGTGGTTACACGTGGTCTGCGGTTGTGAGGCTGGTTGGATGTACTGCCAAATTCTCTGAAACGCCTTTGGAGACGGCTTATGGTAGAGAAATGAACATTCAACAGCTCTGGTTGACATTCCTGCTGTCAGCATGCCAATTGCACGCTCCCTCAAATCTTGCTTGCGACATCTGTGGCATTGTGCTGTGTAATAAAACTGCAGCATCTTGATATGGCACAACTGTGAGGTGGGATGGATTATCTCAGCAAAGGAGAAGTGCTCACTATCACAGATTTAGACTGGTTTGTGAACAATATTTGAGGGAAATGGTGATATTGTATATGTGGAAAACGTTTTAGATCTTTGAGTTCATCTCATACAAAATGGGAGCAAAACCAAAAGTGTTGCGTTTATATTTTTGTTGAGTGTATATATATATATATATATATATATATATATACACACATACATACATATACATATTCGACTAGACTGGGTTGCTTGACTGGGCTGGGTTGCCAGTCGAAGATTCAAGCTTCTCTGCTATGGAAACCACCTGGACAAATGAGAGTCTCCACAGAAACACTGAACAATAATATAAACACAGCTTCTGTTTTCACTCCCATTTTTCATGAGCTGAACTCAAAGATTTTAAATGTTTTCTATGAACACAAAAGATCTAGTTCTCTCAAATATTGTTCACAAATCTGTCTAAAACTGTGTTAGTGAGCACATCCCACTTCACATCCTGAGCTTGATATGCCATACCTGTGTTCCATCCCACCTCACAAGTGTGACATAGGCAGCATGATTATTGCACAGGTGTGCCTTAGGCTGGCCACAATAAAGGCCACTCTGAAATGTGCAGTTTTGCTTTATTGGGGGCTTTGAGGTGGGGGGGGGGGGGTGGTGGTTCAGAAAACCAGCCAGTATCTGGTGTGGCCACCTTTTGCCTCAGGCAGTGCAACACATCTCCTTCGCACACACATTTGCTATGAAGGTCTGTATAGGAACAACCAATATTATATCAATATTATATATTGCCAGTAACACAGCTGTGGGTTTTGGATACTTAATTACTTCAAAATGCAAGAGTGTCAATAAGGGTGTCAGCAACAGGAGAATTTGATAACATGAGCAGAGGGTCAGTAAACAAGAATCAATCATGCCACATAGGAAGTCCAATAGCTGGCATGCTAACCTTGGAAGATACAGAAAGGCAGTGCACATCAGTAACTGGAGAGCAAAACACTGGAAATGAATAAAACTGGTTGACACTCAAGGCATTGTGTCACTGGAGTGAAGGATTTGTGATGGTCAAATAGTGTAGAACTCAATTAATTACAATCTGAATGTGCAAGCCAAACTCGAGTCCCCAGGAAGTAAGGCCAACAACATGCACTAGGAGTAAGGCCATCAAAATAAAAGCATTAGAAAAATAAGCACTACGTGGAGATAACCACCATATCAGATAGACACTAAAAATATAAGATGTGCGAGACAACACAAAAAGGAAACAAAAACCAGTGATCACAGAATGTGAAGATGGCAGTCTTTGGGTATCACCAGGAGACAGCTTTTTGACATCACACAGATCTGTACAAATCCTGATGAAAGCTTTTAATCTAAACCTTTACCTTTCAATAAACCTTTTAGTCTCAGCCTTCATTATGATGTCACAAGGACCTAGCAGAGTCAAACACCTCCTCTGTTGGTTGGTGGAGGGTTGTATCTTAAGATTTAAAGGAATTGTGAAGAAAATTAAAAGTAAAGTTTGAATGTGAAGAGCTTCACCAATAATGGTAGCAGCTGAGTCAATA